>NC_043713.1:65017081-65077537 GCF_006229205.1 Suricata suricatta
GCAGTCAACGGTGTTCTGGAAAACCTGAGCGCCTCAGGGATCCCACCACCGAACTTGGCTTTGAGCCTCCCTCGAGTCACACTATGTAACTCAGTTAAATATCGCAAAGGAGCTACTTCAGTGTAGTTCTCCCTGCGAAGTTCAAGGCGCCCTTCCACAACATCCCTCTTCCCAGCTGCCGCACAGGCTTGAACCTGCTCCTCTGATGTTTTGAATAGGCCCTGAGATTTTCAGACCTTCTTAGGAGGGTCTAACGTGCAGTCAGGAATGAGAAACAGTCCACAAAGAGAAGCAAGGAAGGCACTGAAGTTTCTAGTTCCAACCGATAAGGCAGTGAGTCTACTCTCTAAAGCAGCAGGGAAGGGAAAAACCATGTTTCGTATTTTTCCTGTGTCCAGGGCTCCCAGCAGGCGCTGGGCACACCAGGAGTGTGTCAGGGACACCTTATAAATCGAAGAGCATCAGAGCCCAGTGCCCGTGGTCATTGTCCCTCCCTGCCTGCCACTCCTCCTTCTTCCCCTGGCTCGTCCCCCATTCCCTTGTCTGCCATCAGACCTGACGCTTGCTCCCATCCCCTCCCACCAATCCCCCAGGACAGGCTCAGGAGCCACTCACCATCTTGATAGGCCGGAAGGACATGAGCCTGTCACTGCGGTAGCTGCTGGACCACGTGTCCCAGCGTGGATACTCGCCCTTCTCCAGCACAAACATCTCCCCCCGGAAGTTGGACTGCTCAAAGGCGACCCAGCTGGATGTGAGAGGGATAGGCAGAATGACGAGGGCCGGGAGGGGCAAAGGGGAGAAGGAGAGAAACCATTAGCAGAAGGCCTCCCCGTACCCTTGGTTTGATCCTAGGCTATGTCACTTATAGGCTGTGTGCCCACCGGCAGGTAGCTTTACCTCTCTGAGGCTTGGTCTGCTCATCTAATATGCCTATATTCTGGAGGTGGGTGGAGGATTCAATGAGACAATGTGTGTCATTATGTGAGCAAAATACTTCCCCCCTTGTGGGATCCACACATAATTTAAGCACAAGACCCTGGAGTAAAATAAGACATAAGAAGACATTTTGTAATAAACCTGATTACAGGTAGGGGGAAGTCCCTGTCGATGCCCCTTTTGCACTCACCAGGCTCTCTCTCCATGAGAAGGGAAGAGCAGTCATCCACCCAGAGCCTTGAGCAAACAATGGTGTAACACCACTTCTCTGGGTTCATTGTGTTGATTCTTCACCTTTTATCACGGCAAGGGATACTAGCTTTCTGTTGTGAAAGTGATGTCAAGGTTCTTTAAACTGAGGTTTAACTGTGATCAAAAGGGTCGTTTTAAACGAAACTTACTAAATAAATCAGAGTCTTGGAAGTACAGGGTTAAGGGGAATGCTGACACAGGGTCCCGAAGCCCACGCTGGTTAAGGACTGGTCTGGAATTCAGAAGACACTCAGTAATTGGCATGGAGGCAGTGTTAGTGACATCCACTTCTCAGATACATCTGAGAATTAAGTGTGACCATGCATTTGAAGACGCTTAGTCCTCTACGAGAAGGGATTACAAGTCTGAAGTCACATGGGGTTTTTCCTAGCTTTCCCTGATTAAGGAAGGGAAGTGCACTTGTGTTAAAGGGACCCCCTGGTTCTGGGTGAGGTTGATGAAAAAGTTGAAACTAAGAGACCCATTTCATAGATGAGAAAGTTGAGGCTAACGGATCCCTTGACCTTTGCTCTATATGTGTTCAGGGGATCTTAGGGAATGAGAGGGGATCCTGAAGTTAGTATCATCTCTCTCAGAGTTTCCTCATAAGGAGACGGGGATGAGGGGCATGTGGAGGATGGGCTACCACCATGGGCTGAAACTACGAGTCCCAGGAGCCTCAGGTCCTTGTCTAAAGAGTGAGCCAACCCACACCGGAGTGAGAGTATTAAAGATGCAGTTGTGGTCCTAGAATAGAGAGAAATCTACCTCAGCTCTGCTTGATCTAGAGTAGATGAGAAAAGGGTGGATGGATGGATGGATGGATGAATTACTGGTTGAATGGATGGGGAGATGAATGGATGGATAGGTGGCTGGATAGGTAAGTAGAAGGATACAAGGGTAGATGGATGGATGGATAGAGTGAGCAGATGGATGAATAAATGGAAAATGAATGGGTAGATGAATGGATGGATGGATGAATGGATGGATCTATATAGATGGATGGATAAATGAATGGGCAAGTAGACAGATGATGAGTGGATGGATGGATGGATAAATGAGCGGGTAAGTAGATGGATGATGAATGGTTGGATGGTTGGATTAAGATGGATGGATAAATGAATGGGCAAGTAGATGGATGATAAGCGGATGGGTGCGTGGGTGGGTGGAAGCCTTGGAAGATGGCACCATGTAGTCATTAAGATTGCAGACTCTGGAAACTGACCCAAGTTCTAATCCCAGCTCATCATTTGTTTGCTGCGTGACTGCAGGCAAGTCACTCAAACTCACTGAGCATCAGTAGAGGAGAGGAAACATTGCATCTACCTGTGGAGGTCGAAAAAGGAATGCACAGAGCAAGTCGAGCACAGAGAAATCTCAATAAATACTATCTTTTATGATTAAAGAAGGAACAAAGCTGCCAGAGGTCTGAGCGTATGGAAAGACAGACTCTGATGCGGTCTTGCCACCCTGCCTCCCTCCCCCCAAACTTTTCCTGTCATAGCTTTGGAAGTCATAATACCCAGTGAGGACCTGTTACAAGAATGAGGAATTGTATATATTTATTCCAATCCTTTCTCATCTCCTTTGGCTCATTGGAGCCTTATGAGCAAGGAGAGAAGTAGGGCAGGGATATTTAGTTACAGTTATGGAAACTGAGGTTCAGAGGGATCAAGCTACCAACTAAGGTCCCAGTATGGTGTCAGGTGTCAGGGAGAAGGCTCCTAGGCTTCAGGCAGGCATGCCCCCCTCTCCCCACCCTTGGGCTGAGGGCACGCCTCTCCTCTGCTTCCCCTGCCCTCCTCATCCCCTCATCATTTCTCTACCATGGTCTTTCCTACAACCCTGCCAGTCCTGACACAGACTCAGGACGCTGAACCACAGCCCCTTTTCTCTCCCCATCAGGTGCAGCCCCAGAGGGCACACCAAAGACCAGCTGCATCTTTGTTGGAAGAGAAATACTCTGGGTTTGAGTCACTGTCACCAAAAAAAGCCTGAAAACCCAAATTGGCCACATCCGCAGCTTCTGCTCCCAGCTGGGCTTCGGGTCTGAGGGTGGGGCTGAGGCTGTGCTGACCATACAGGGGCAGAGGTGGGGGCAGGAGGTAGAAGGGCACCTCCTTTGCTGAGCTTCCCTGAACTCGCAGGGCAATGGAGAGGGTAAGCAGCCATCGCTGTCCCCCGCTAGGTTTGGGCACTCACCAGGTGCCGGGCGCGTTGCTGCCTTCTTTCTCCAGGCTTCAGCATAACTTAATGGAGGGGAGTGGGGCCATTACTCTCTCCATTTCAGACATGAGGAACCTGAGGCTCGGAGACTGTGCAGGTAAAAGGAGGAGTTGGGACTTCAGCTCAGGCCTTACTGACCTCAAAGCCCATCTGCAGTGCCACGATGCTGGGTACAAGGCCGACATACCCCTTGGGGGACTTGGTGAGACAAGAGGCAAAGGAGCCATGTGGGGCTTGTCCTGTGCTCTGACCTCAGCAGGATTTGGAGCTGGTATAGCCACTACATCCACCAGGCCTCCTGTGCGGGTCATTAAGGCCCAGAGAGGCCCAGAGAGCCAGGGGCAGGCAGTGGAGAAAGTGATAAAAACACTGTGGATGAAATTGATCTGAATTGAATCCAGCCTCTGCCACTTATTGCTCTGTGACTTTGGACAAGGGACCTGATCCTTCTGAGCCTCGGTTTCTCCAACTGTGAAAAGGGCATAAGAATAGCGCCTGCTATTCTTGGAGTGCGTGGGTGGTTCAGTCAATTAAGCGTCCGACTTCAGCTCAGGTCATGAGTTTGAGCCCCGTGTCAGGCTCTGTGCTGACAGCTCGGAGCGTGGGGCCTGCTTCGGATTCTGTGTCTTCTTCCTTCTCTGCCCCTCCCCCACTCTCACAGACACTCTCTCTCTCTGTCTCTCACTCTTTCTCAAAAATAAATAAAACATTAAAAAAAAAGAATAGCCCATGCCTCATGTAGCAATCATCTAGGTAAAGCCCTCCGTCGGTGTGTAGCACCAAGTGTGTGCTCAGTGGATGCTTGTTATTTCTCTTAAGGAGGCTTGATGCCCAGGAGAGAGGTGACCAGGTTTGTTCCTCCCATAGAGAAACAGCATTTCTCCCCCAGGATCGTGACTTACTGCGAGTGTGACCTTATGCTAACCAAATCAGTTCTCTGAGCCTCAGTTTCCTTATCTGTAGAATGGGGAGGAGAATACCTCCCCCTTGAGTTTGAAAGGACGACTGGAAATAATACACAGTCTCTGCTAGCATGAAGCAAGTGTCTGGGAAATGGCAGCTACTGTTTCATTATTGCTATTTTATTATGGTATTTTACTGTTTTATTATTCCATTCCTATTATTTTACCATGGCAGCTACTACGTTTCATCATTATTGTTTTACCCGGCTCCGACACTCACGGTCCTGAGGTGACGATGAGGCTGCGCACTCGGTCAAAGCCGTGCTCTCCCAGGTTCGAGCACTCCCCGGAGAATTCCACGCGACGGCCCTGGAAGTTCTCCTGCTCGAAGACCACCAGCTGCAGGAGGGAACCCCGTCCCCGGGGGGAAGGGGCACTGAGTGAGCGGGGAGGCACACCTCCAGCCTGGAGAGGTTCCAGGTCAAAACTTCATGAAGCATCTACGTAAATAAATAGAAGTAGACCTACACGGATCATAGGCAAGTGGGCCATGAGCTAAATTCTATGAAACAATCCTGTCCTCCTCCCTTCCTTTCCCGTCTGGACTCAGCATCTGCACCGTCATTGGGAATTGATGGCTATTCCTTCCTGCCTCAGTGCTGTTCCTTCGGCCTGGAATGCCCTCTCCAACATACATCCCCATCCTGGAGCTCATGTTCCCGGGCCTGCTCTGGGCTCAGACATCACTTCCTCCAGGAAGCATTCCCTGATGTGCTTGCTCCATGTGCGCTTGCTTGAGTGACCTTGCACTGTGCTTAACCCTTTATCAGCACAACCAACACAGTCCCTGCTGCTTTGCTGCCTGCTTTCTCTCCGTGTGCACCCTACCCCTTTATTCAACCTCCAGACACCGAAGACTCCTCCAGGGAAGGGTGTGCGGTTGACCTAATTCTGCACCCGCAGCCTCAGCCTCAGTACCTGTCATGGAACTGACACTCCGAAAGCACTTGCCCGTCCACCTGCCTCGGCATAGGGGCCTCTGCATTGAACTTGGGCTAATCCGTCCCTTCACGAAGCCTCCTGTATTTTGTCATCTCAAGTTGGGAAAACCTTGCTGTTCACTTGAACTGAGGCAAGTGTCTTCCTTTTATGAGCCTCAGTGTCCCCAGCTCTATAAGGAGGAAATTCACATCCTTGACCGGGCACTTGTACCCTCCCACCTGCCCTCCCCAGAGAAAGTCTGGTGCGTGGGCCTCAGGAAACACGGACAAGAGCATCCTGGAAGCACTGTTCACCAGAGCAAAGCTAGCCAACACCCAAACGGGCTTTGGGAGTGACGGTCCCATTCTGAAACACCAGCTGCCGAAACGAGTGACCACAGCCACACACAGCAATGTGGAGGATTATTCTGGACCTCATAGTAGTAGATGAAAAGAGAAGAGAAAATCTCGAATGATTGCACACAGTGTGGTTCCAGAAGTTAAAAACACGTAAAATAAAAACACAGGAATTGTTTTAAAGACATAGGGCATAAAAATGCAAGGAAGCAGATGATGGGCAGGGGTGAAGGTGGCAGTTGCCTTGAGCAGGGAAGAAGGGTGGTGGGCTCATGGGGAATACTTCAGAGTTAAGGGATTTTTACTCGGCTCTGGCTTTTAATGGAGAGGCGGTGGGGGTATGCAGGCATTGTTGTGTTATTAAAAATTAAATAAAGGGGTCCCTGGGTGGCTCCGTCAGTTAAGCATCCCAGCTCTTGATTTCTGCTCAGGTCATGGTCCCAGGGTTGTGGGATTGAGCCCCACCACAGGCTCTGAGCTGAGCATGGAGACTGCTTGGGATTCTCTCTCTCTCTCTCTCTCTCTCTCTCTGCCCCTCTCCCCTGCGTGTGCTCACACACACTCTCTCTCTATCAAATTTAAAAAAATTAAATGAAAATGAATGATTAAAGAAGTAACTGCATAGGGGTGCCTGGGTGGCTCGGTCGGTTGAACATCCGACTTCAGCTCAGGTCATGATCTCACATTTCATGAATTCGAGCCCCACTTCGGGCTCTGTGCTGACAGCTCAGAGCCTGGAGCCTGTTTTGGATTCTGTGTCTCCCTCTCTCTTTGCCCCTCCCCTGCTCACATCCTGTCTCTCTCTGTCTTACAGAGATGGATAAAAATGCTAAAAAAGTTTTTAAAAAAGAAGTAACAATAAGACAGAAGCAGGCCACATGCGGACCACATGAGAAAGCACGTCCTGAACCCAGTTCTGTGCACCCCAGTTTGAAACCAAACCCACCCCAATCTGAGGGACTTGATATGCGGAAGCCCTTTCAGACCTCGGTGCCTCGAAGAACTTTCTGGAGGTTCTGAAGCCTCCTGCTGCTCCTAGAGTACCTCCCAGGGGGGCTGGTGGTTTCTGCTGCTAAGCCAGCCCCCCTCTGCCCCTCCTTCATTCTCAAAACTCTAAGAGCACAGCCTGGTGGGACTGCCTGGACCGGCAGGGGGAGAGGGAGGAGGGGAAGTGGAGGAGGAAGGGCGGGTGGGAGAGGAAGTGCAGGGGTGGAGTCCAGCCACTGCTCCCCAGGGTGCTTACCTTGTAGTTGCCAGAAGGCAGGTCCCCTGCTTTTGTCGTTGGCACAGTCACAGGGGCCAGGGTGGAGCCGGGCCCGGGAGCTGGTCCTGCAGCCGGGGCCCCCTTCCCCTTCCCATCAGGCCCTGGGTTCACTGCCGCCATAGTTGAGGCCTTCACAGCCTGGGACATGGTCCCCACCTGCAAACTTCTGCAAAGGAATCTGTGGCCTCAGTCACTCAGGGACGATGCCCCCGAGCTGTGCCCCAGCCTCGCATCCTGCCCCCTCAACCTACCCCCTGGATGTTTGCAGCCCTCTTTGAACTCATTTGCACACACACACACTCTCTCTCATTCTAAATTCCCTGTCTGGGGACCACCCATTCCTGGTATGTCTTCCTCCTCGCCTTTCACCAGGCCTCCTACCACCTGCCGGTACCCACCCCCCTTTCCCCACTCCCCATCTCCCTGCCAATGTCCTTTCCTTCCACCCTAGAGCTGTGCACACTACCCATTGGGCTCCTCTGTGCTGGTTCCACTCAGTTCGCCCTCCCCGCCCAGATTCATCACAGGATGTCCCATTTGGGAGCCCTTGGGGTACAATACCCCAGACACGTAGGGAGCATTTGCAACAATGAACCCCGAGCCCATGTGGTGGGTTTTGATGGGTGCCATCTTACCCGCTCTGGGCTCAGAGAGGGGAGGTGACTGGCCCCAGCACACACAGCTGCTCAGGGGTGGGACTCCGATTTCACTTCAAGCAGGTGGACCCAGCCCCCCAAGTGATTGAATGCTCTGCTCCTTCCTTTATTCTGTTGAGCCCACGTTTGGCCCTGAGGTATTGCCACCACCTGCTCAGGAATGAATGCCTGCAAGTACTTGACCTCTTCCTGGGTTGAGCTGCCACCTCTGGCCTCGTCTGGGGACGGGGCTGGGACTGGGGCATCACGGGGAGCCAAGAGGATGGGTGAATGCATGGAGGGGCTCCTAGAACGAAGACTGTGGCTGCTGAGGCGCTGGCTGCCCAGGGCTTGGGTCAATGTCTGCGGCTCCTTTTGCTTTGGGGTCACGGGTGCCTTGGAGTATTAGGAGAATGCCCTGTCCTTGCCCCCTTTAATTTTGGAGATAATTTCTGGGGATCTGAGGACCCTCTTGCCAGCACAGATTAAGACCCTCCAGTGCCCGGCTGATTCCTGACCACTTTGGGTAAGAAAGAGCTGGTTGGGAGAAGCAGATCCCATCTCCCCCGCCTCCTCCAGGAGGGCTGTCATTTCCCCACTACGCTCTGGCCCCGCTGGGCAGACCAGACATCAGGCCACATCTGTGCCTTCCAGGCTCTTGCTTACTCCCCACACAACCCCCGTGTCACTCTGGGAATCAACATTCCCCTGAGCTGGCAGTCAGGGCCCTTCCTTCCTGGAGAGGTTCCTGCTCTCTCTCTCTCTCTCTCTCTCTCTCTCTCTCTCTCTCTCTCTCCCCCTCCCTCCCTTTCCCCCACTCTCCCTCTCTCCCGCTTTCCCTCTCTCTGCCCTTCTCTGTTTATTTTTATCTCCTCTCTCTCTCACTCTGCCTTTCTCTCTCTTCTGCTGCGTCTCTCCTCGCCTCCCCCTGCCTCTACCTCTGCCTCTCCTCTCCTCTATCCTCCCCTTGGGCTCTCAGCAGCTGCTGGCTCCCCTCTTACCTGGGGACCTGCTACCTCCTGCTAAAGGACGGGCAGGCAAATGGGCTGGTGCAGTGGGTGACTGGGGCCGACCCCCCATTTTATAGTCTGGCAGACACCAGAGCCCACACTCCGCGGCACAAAGCTCAAGCTGGCTCAGCAGGCTCTGGGCCCCGTGCGTGGCCCCCGGGCCCCTGACTTTGCCGAGGTTACTGTGGAGAACAGCACTTTCCATTGTGAGCCCGGCTCACGCAGCAGAAACCCTGGCCAGTTGCCACCTCACCTCGCCCTGTGTCTGGCCCCTGCGGGGGGCCTCGCTCTAAGACTCCAGCTGTGCTGAGCCCAGGGGGTCCCCGCTGGCTGCCAGGCCTGGGGCAGGGAAAAAGGGAGCCTGGGGGGTGGGAACGGGAGCCTGGGGTGATAGACGGCATAGCAGATGGGAGATGCTTTGTAAAGGCAGATGTGGGCATTGAATATTTGCCGTGTGCTAAGCCCAGGGCTGGATGCATGACCTGTGCCAGCTCCGTTGAGCCCCAGGACAAGCCACCTTCTCCGGTACTTTCAGTCCCATTTCACAGATGAGCCCAGCAATCTGAAAGAGAGGTCAGAGCCGGGAACCAGACCAAACAGGCTGGCTGGGGGCCTGCAGGCTTCATTCTCCTGCTATCGGATCTCAGCTCTGGCCTGACTTTCTGCCCTCAATCTAGAGGTCAGGCTGTGCTCAGGTCGGTTGAAGGGTCACGGCCTGAGGCCTGCCTTCTACCCACTCGAGCCCAGATTCCTCCTCCACTGGTCCCTGACCCGCCAGTACACGTTCTCCTCATAATCTGACCCCAGGGACAGAGCTGGTGGCCAAGAACGGGACTGCAGTCTGGGAGTCTCCTTGTCCTTTGCTGGACCCCAGCCCCCAGCAGAGGGTCGGGCACAAAGTGCACCCTCAGTCACTTTGGGGGGACTAAACGGTCACGCCAGTGGCTCATAACAGAAGCTGGGGTACGGGGGAGATAGGGGAACTGGCGTGAGGGAGAGAAATGGGGTGGCTGGCTGGGAGAAGCCGAGAGCCACTGAGAAAGAGAGATGGAGACAGAAAGGCAGAGGAGCAGTGGGGGAGATGGCTGGTGAAGGGGACAAGACAGAAGGCAAAATCAAGCAAGAAAAACCCAGAAAAATGGAACAGACACCAGAAGTCCTATCTTGCAATTCCCTCCTTTCGGAGACGGGGAGACTGAGGCCCAGCTGGAACAGGTGACTTCCCCAAGGTCACAGGAGTGTGAACTCATCGTACTGTGGTGGTGGGGGGGGGGGACTACTGAGCTGGGTCAGGGTCGGCCTACAGTCTGGCTCCCCAGCCCCACGGGTTCCTCCTCTGTGGGGGGTCTGGGGCCCCGGCCCCCACAGAACCCAGCTGCACCTGGAGATCACCCTGGCCTGGGGCCATCTCTGCCATCTGCCCCTCCACCCCCACCCGGCCTCCCCTCACTTCCCAGCCTCCCCCTCAGCCTTTCATCCTGGGCCAAGGCCTGGGAGGGGGGGGAAGGAACCACAAGACAGGGTAGCCACTGGAGCCGGGGCCAAGATGCCTGCGGCTGGGGAGGGGGGTGCGGAGAACCACCCACAGGTCTGGGCTTCAGGGCCAGGCTGTCTGGGACAGCTCCATGCTCCCTCGTGGCAACGGGCCGCCTGCCAGAGTCGGGGTAGAGGTACAGGATGGCCCCCCACGCTGGGTGGCTACACCCTGAGCATTTATACTAACTTGGGTCCTGTAATCCTCACTATGAGGGGGTGTCTCTGGGAAGAGTCCTGTTTGCAGATGAGGAAACCAAGGTAAATCCTGTTCTCCACTCTCAGCCTTGGGCCTCATCCATGAAACGGAATTGGGAGTTATTTCTTCTTAACTCTCAATCTAAGCTCTTGAAAGCAATGTACTCCTTTCCCATGAAGAAGAATTCTTACATATATATATATATATATATATATATATATATATATATATATCTCAAAGTTTATTTATTTATTTTGAAAGAGAGTACACACAAGCAGGGGAGGAGCAGAGAGAGAGAGAGAGAGAGAGGACGAGAGAAAGAATCCCAAGCAGGTTCTGCACTGTCAGTGCTCGAACTCACAAGCTGTGAGATCATGACCTGAGCTGAAATCAAGAGTTGTACATTTAAGGGACTGAGCCACCCAGGCGCCCCTCTGGGAAGAATTATTTCATAGTAAATCTTTGTTGCAGCTTTATCGAGCTGTAGTTGACACATAACTTTGTGTAAGTATAAGGTATACAATGTATTGATTTGCTACATGCCCTAAGTACAAAATGATTATCCCCCCAGTATTAGCCCCGGCCTCCACCAGGTCTCACAATTACTGGTTTTCGTGGGGTAATTTTTTGTGTGTGCTTGTGAGCACATAGGATCTACTCTCTTAGCAACGTCCACGTATGTGACGGAGTATCATTAGGTACAATCACCATGCTGTATGCTAGATCCCCAAACTTCAAAAAAAATTTTTTTAACATTCAGTCATTTTTGAGAGACAGAGACAGATCATGAGTGGGGGAGGGAGGGAGGGAGAGAGAGAGAGAGAGAGAGAGAGAGAGAGAGAGAGGGAGAGAGAGAATCCAAAGATAGGCTCCAGGCTCTGAGCTGCCAGCACAGAGCCCGATGCAGGGCTTGAACCCATGGACTGTGAGGTCATAACTGGAGCCAAAGCTGGATGCTTAACCAACTGAGCCACCCAGGTGCCCCCCAAACTTCTTAATCTTATGTTTGTCCTTTTTGAGCCCCATCTCCCCCTGTCCCCCACCCACTAACCTGGGACACCACTTTACTCTCTGTTTCTATGAGGTTTTTTTTTCAGTAGATCTCTGATTATATAAGTATTTGTCTTTGTCTGACATAGTTCTCTGAGCATCATGCCCTCAGGATCTACCCATGTTATTGCAAATGACAGAATTTTCTTCTTTCTCCTGGCTAAGTAGTATTCACACTTATAAACCACATCTTCTTTACCCCTTCATCAGCTGGTGGACACTTAGGTTTTCTCCACATCCTGGCTCTTGTCAGTAACACTGCCATAAACACGGGGGTACAGATATCTTAATAGTAATCATTTTTATTATTAGCAAGGGCAATGACAATGAGGAGGCACATAACGCCTTCCATGTTTCAGGAGCAGTTCGGAGCAGAGAGTGCTGCTCCATGGATAACTCTCGTTTATCTGCACATTACCGCTATCTCTTAGGCTAAGCCCAATTTATTTCTTATACTCATTTTGTACACAAGGAAACTGAGGCGCAGAGAAATTAAATAATTTCCAGTAAAGTGAGGTGCGGGCCCCAGGCTGCCTGGCTGCAGAGGTTGTGTCCCTCGCCTTTTATCTCCGTGATAGCCCTTCATCGACGTCATGGGTTTGATAAGGCTGCCTCTAACCAGCCCTGGAGGGAGCTAATGTTGCCATTTTGCAAGCCATGAACCGAGATCAGACATCCTCCAGGTCACCCAAAGGTTAAGAGGCAGGGCTGGATTTCACCCAGAGTGATCTGGTTTCCAGCCACGCTCTGTCTCCGCTGCGAGAGACCCCTCTTGGGTCAGCTGTCCGAAGACGGGAGTGGGGGGAGGTTACCCAAAGCGGATCTTACCACCCTGGATATCTGGCAGGTTTATTTGCACAGCAGTGTTCACACCCACCAGCTCGTTTATTCTGCCTACAGAGCCATCTGGACTCCTCTTTGAACTCCGTGTATCCTGGGGATCTTCGCCCTGCCTGCCTTTCTTGCCCGACTCCCTCTTTCAGGGTCCCTGAACTCCAGGTCAACAGGGCTGCTGGCTCTTTCTCGCACATATGTCCCCCAAGTTCCCACCTCTATGCTTTTGCTTAGAAAAAGCATCCCTTGAAGCTCATTTTGTATGCATCCTCCTCACCCTTAAGAGTCTACCTCCAACATGAAGCCTACCCTGATGACCCCTACTGGAAGAGGAGGGGGCGTGGGAGGAAGAAATGTAGAGGCATTTGATGAACGTTTTCTCTGTGCTAGGCACGTTACATAGGCTCGCAACAACCCCGTGATGTGGTATACGTCCTCTTTGATAGGCAGAAATTGAGAAGAAATGACTGCCCCAGGTCACGAGGCTATGAAGGGCGAGGTTTTTGGACTCCTTGTCCAGTGCTCCTTCTCCAGCTCCAATCGGGAGCCTCACGGAGCTGATTAAGGTGGAACTTCCCCTTCTTCTCATCTTCATGGCTGATCCCTGAGGGAGGCCACCTGCCCCTTTCCCTTCCAGCTGAAGCCAGTGCTCGCTGCTGACCCCTCTCTGGTGGGACTTCAGCCAGGAGCGGCTTTTGTTTCGGCTGCTCACATGCTGAGTCCGAGCTTTGTGTCCCAGGGGCCCTCTCCCCTCCCTGCCTATAAGAGCCTGCCCTCGGCTGGTCCCCGCATGTTCTGGCAGGTTCTCTGGGTCCGTCTTGGTAAGTCCCAGGCCTGGAGAAAGGGTGGGATCCACATTCTGAGCGAGCATCACGGGAGGTGGGGGGCCAGGTCTCCCATCCCGGGGGAGTCACTGCACCATCCTGGATGTCATCCTCACCTTGAGCAGGGCCAGGCCCCAGACACCAAGGCCAATGCCTACGTCCTTCGTTTAAAAACAAAATTATCCCCACAGTCCCGTTGCCCGTAGCCACCATGAGCGTCGGCTCTCTGGGTCGGTGCTCCTCTGGGGAGACTCTCCTAAACGTAGGCCAGAGGGCGCATCCCGCCGGCCGTCACGGAAATTGTCCCATAGTGAGCGGGGCTCAGAGGCAACGGGACCCGGAAGGGGTGAGTTTTGAGATGGAGTATGGGATGCAAGTAAGGGCCATGACACTGGTCACAGAAGGGAAGAGAAGGAGAGGGAGGGGCCCGAGACATACTTTGCCCCCAGCCCCGTCGCGTTGGGGCGCCATCTGGATCCTGACCCTGCCCAAACGAGCCCGTAGCGTCCAGAGGGACAGCAGAGGGTCGGGACAGAAGGTTATCGTGTTCTCTTGCGTAGGACGCTGGCAACATGACGCTGCAGTGCACCAAAACCGCAGGACACTGGAAGGTAGGAAGAGGCTGGGGGGTGGCATCTGAGGAGTGGGGGTGGGGCTGCAGAGACTGAAACCCCGCCTTCCTCCTCCACTGAATCCCCACCGCACTCTGGGGGCGTGTTACGAGAGCCCGTTTTGCAGAGCATGCAATCAAGGTCCAAAGAGGGGCCGGACTGGCCCAAGGCCACACTCGGGGGTCTCCATTTGAACTTGGGTTTTCTGGTCCCCAGATTTCACTATTACCTTCGGGCGGAGATGGCAACCTGGGGCCTGCACACAGTCTTTGGGCACAGTTTCCTCGGCTGCCTCTGTGTTAAAAAACATCATCAACCTTTAGAAACCTAGTGGATCCATAGAAGAGTGCAGATATAGTGGTGGTCTGGAGAATTTGGAAAATCTGGCCAGCATTTCCAGGTGACAAAAATGGGTGACGCTAGCCGAGACCACCCATGTATGGGGGTCTGACTTTCCAGCTGGCGGCCCCCGCCCTCCTCACCAACCCGGGGTCTGGAGACAGCTGAGTTTGCAATCTCAGCTTTACCTGCGTCGCCCGCCCTTAGAGCTGGGGTGGGACCCCAATCCCTCACCCCACACAGGACTCTGACAGGCTGGTCTCCACCCTTTCTCTCTGTCACAGATTGTGGTGTGGGATGAAGAGGGCTTCCAGGGCCGGAGGCATGAGTTTACGGCGGAGTGCCCCAGTGTACTAGAGCTTGGCTTTGAGACTGTGCGATCTTTGAAAGTGCTGAGTGGAGCGTGAGTCTGGGGCAGGAGGGAGGATCTGAGTTGGGGTGGGGGCGGGGGGACAAGAAGGGATCTAGAAAGGGGTGTTCTAGGCCCTAGCTTCCCAGACCCTAACTGAGCTGGTGTGCTTCCTTGGGTTCGAAGTGCTGGGGAGCGTGCAGGCCAGTAGTGTAAGGTTAAGCAGGTTGTGCACTGCCCAAATGCAGAAGGCATCATTCATGCAGATCCTGCCCACTGGGTGAGCAGCCTTGCAGGGGCAGATCTTTCAAACCAAGTGTTGGGTCTGAAGTGTCCCTCTTAGGTGTAAACTGAAGGCGAAAAACTCACCCACCAAAAGCAGAAGGCAACTATGAAAATAAATATAGTAAAAAAATAATGCTATGAATCTTTAGTTGCACGTTGCTGCTTGAGGCTCTGAGCATGAGATACGTTTTGTTAAAAGAAAAAAAAGAGAAATTAATAAAATGTGGAGGTGTTAATGACACACTAGTATATGCAGACTTCTAGATGAGCACCTTTCTGTAGAACTTGCTGCAATGGTGAAAATGTTCAATGTCTGAACTCTCTGATTTGGAACACTCGCCGCATATGACCACTGGGGACTTATTTGTAGCCAGGGCAACAAAAGAACTGAGTTTTTTAAAACATTTATTCATTTTTGAGAGACAGAGTGCAAGAGGGGGGAGGGGCAAAAATAGAGGGAGACACAGAATCCGCCAGGCTCTGAGCTGTCAGCACAGAGCCCGATGCGGGGCTTGAACTCACGGACTGCAAGATCATGACCTGAGCTGAGGTCAGACACTTAACTGACTGAGCCACCTGGCATCCCAAGAACTGCAATTTTAATTTAGTTTAACAGAAGTGTAAATTTAATTAGCTACATGTGGCTAGTGGCTACCAGATTAGATGGAAGTTTCTGAAGGCTTGGGAAATAGCGTGAAAGAACAAGACTCCATGGGACTCGCAGTCACTTTATACTCTGCCACTGAGGCCGTCCGGGGTGGTATTTATGCACCTCGCACCCGGGGAAAGACTCTTAGCTTCTGCTTTGTACAGACGGGGAACCGAGGGTTGGTAGGAGCAGCGACCTGTCCAGGTTCATCACTTATACGAGACAGTCTGTTTCTCATGCGGACAGCAAAAGCAAGGGCACCATGGCGGCAGCCTCCTTGTGCCTGGTCCCACAGGGGCCAGTGACAGCAAGTGTGGGGTGGGCATTCTACTGCTGAGGGGCCACTCCCTGCTTCGGCCAGGGCTCCCTGCTGGACCCCCCAGGGCAGAGGGCAGCAGACAGCCCCATGTCTCAAGGGAAACCCAGAGGCATTAAAGCAATCTCATGGAAGCCTCCTCAAGAAAGAGAGGTGAGTGGGGATGGTCCTTGGCTGTTCCTCACGAGACTGCCTGTCCCCCCATGTTCCTGGGGGGGGTCACAGGGAATCCCACACGGCTTAGGTCAGCCTGGGATCAAGCTGTGTCTACACGACCCGGTGGACGGCATGTGAGATGGTCGGGCACTGGCATGGAGCAGTCCGCCCCCCCACGGGACCCCCAGCGGGGCAGTGGGCTGCAGGGTCTAGACGGGGTTTCTTCATCTCAGCACAATGGGTGTTCAGAGCCAGATACTTCTGCCACGGGGGCTGTCCTGTGCGTCGGGGATGTTCCACAGCATCCCTAGCCTCGACTGGCTAAATGCCCATTGCAAAGAGCCTCTCCTCCCTGCCACAGTGTGACAGCTAAAAATGCCTCTAGACATTGTTAAATGACCCCCAGATGATAACCACTGCTCTCGAACTTGGGGTGAAGTGTCTCTTACCTCTTGCTCTCTCTACCCTCCGTCTGCAGGTGGGTGGGCTATGAGCACGCTGGCTTCCAAGGGCAGCAGTACGTGCTGGAGCGGGGCGAGTACCCGTGCTGGGGCGCCTGGAGCGGCAACACCTCCTACCCAGCCGATAGGCTCACCTCCTTCCGGCCGGTGACCTGCGCTGTGAGTCCTGCCACCACCTTGTCCCAGCGGGACGTGGGAGCAGAATAGGCCAGAGTTCAGCTTCTCCTGTCCCTTAAAACAATTTTTTAAACATTTATTCACTTTTGAGAGATAGAGATAGATAGAGATAGAGAGAGATCACACAAGTGGGGGAGGGGCAGAGAGAGAGGGAAACACAGAATCCGAAGCAGGCTCCAGGCTCCGAGCTGTCAGCACAGAGCCTGACATGAGGCTTGAACCCATGAACCATGAGATCATGACCTGAGTCAAAGCTGGACGCTTAACCGACTGAGCCACCCAGGGCCCCCATCTTCCTGTCCCTTCTGTGTGCCATGGCTTCCCTCCCCTCTCCGAGCCTCAGTTTCTTCTTCTGGAAATGGGGCCGTGTTTCGGTGAAGAAGAATGGTTGCATCCGGACAGAGACCACTGCAAACACTGTGCCCTTGGTGACTGGTTCTGGATTTGACCCCCTGCGTGTTTTGTGCCCCTCTTTTCATGGCAAGCTGGGCGCCAGAGGCGGCAGACAGGAGGGGGAGGAAGGCTCTTTGTCCTGTTCCTGACTCCTTCCCAGTGCTCCTGATTTTACACTTCAGCTTCTGATCATGGAGCAGGGGTGGAAGTGGGCACCCCCGTCATGCAGATGAAACAGCTGAAACTCGGAAAGGTGTATTTTTTCCTCCAAAGGCAACTTTTATTAATTTAAAAATCATATAAGGCACATATGTTGATCATCCACAGTTCAGGAAAACACCTGCTCTGGCAGAGTAAGAAAAGTCACTCATATGCACACCTCTGAGACGGGAGCCCGGTCTTGAAGGCGCCGGAGACCCGCTCTGGTCTTGTCTGCACGCGCAGACTCTGCCTGCCCCACTCGATCCTGACATGTGTGTCTGCGTCTGCATCTGTGTCCTCCATACCTGGGCATCGGGGCGCACGCATACCCTGGTCATAAAGAGGCATCACAACGAACCCAGGCTTGGAAACCAGCTTTCCTCACTGGGCAAATAGATCATGGTCATCCTTCTGGGTGACGAAATCTCTCTGACGGCACCGTTCATGGCTCCCTAGTATCTCATGTTGTGAGTGAGTTCATTTGCTCATGTGTTTGTTCCACAATGGCCCGGGCACTGTGCCCACATGGGCACCCGTGCTGGACGTGACAGACCCTGTCCCCGATCTCACACACTTTACAGCTTCCAATTTCGTTTTGTCCTCCAAACGATCCTGACACGCGGAAGAGCTTAGTTCCATTTCATGGGTACGGCAACCGCTGCGAACACTGTGTGGCGTCCAGGCCGGCTCCCGGAGAGTCGGGACTCGAGCCCAGACCTCAACAACCGTCTTCTTGCCTCAGTCTACCCCCGATCCCTAGTTGGATGTTCAGGTTGATCTTTTCTTTTCTGGACCTTTCCCTTTTTCCTTTTCCTTTCTTTTCCTCCCTCCCTCTTTTCTTCCTTCCTTTTCCCTTTTGTCCTCTCCTCCCCTCCCCTTCCTTTCCCTCCCCTTCACTTCTTTTTCTTTTCTTTTCTTTTTCCTTCCTTCCTTCCTTCCTTCCTTCCTCCCTTTCTTTTTCTTTATGTACATTTCTGGAAGGGCAAATGCTATACCTTTTGTAAAGTCTCTGGTGCTTGCTGCCTTACTGCACTTCCAAAAGGTTTGTGAGGAAGGCTGGTGAGGGTGGGGGCAAGGGCAGGCGCTTGGCAGAGGCTCCTGGGTCTCGGCTGGGCATCTGGTGGCCTGACAGTCTCCTTTGCCTACAGAACCATCGCGACTCGAGGCTGACCATCTTCGAGCAAGAGAACTTTCTGGGCAGGAAAGGCGAGCTGAGTGATGACTACCCCTCCCTCCAGGCCATGGGCTGGGATGGCAACGAAGTGGGCTCCTTCCATGTCCACTCGGGGGCGTAAGTGAATCCAAGGCTGTGCCTGGCAGGGCAGGGGAGGCTGTGGGTAGGACAGGGACACCTCTTGTGGAGACTGTGTGCTGCGGACTTCGGGGCTCTGATGTCCAGAGGACTCTCGGGTGCAGGGAGGTATCAGGCAGAATTTGTGGGATTGCAAGTGGTAGATTCCCATATCAACCTGCCGTTATTCCCAAAGGATATTCACTGACGCTTGTCAGGAGCTTCAGGCACAGCTGGATCCAGGTGCTCCAGCAGGGCTCTGTCATTCCTGTTCTGTCTGCCGCACTGGGGCTCTATTCTCAGGCAATCTCGCCCCATGTGAAGACAACAGCACAGCTCTTATTCCAGGAAGCCTGCCTCTTTCTCAGTGCTTCCACCCAAGGTTCTAGGAAAGGCTCTTGTTGGGTCATGTGCTCAACTCTGAGCCAATCGTCATGCTGCAGGAAGGGGGTGGTCTAATTGGCTAGGGATGGTCACATGCTCATGGCCGGAGTGAGCCTTTTCCCACGTTGACAGGGAGGTGGAGTGAGATGGCAAGGGTCTCGCCCCAGAAGGGGAGAGAAGGGATGTGCAGCCGTAAAGAGATGGGCGTGGCTCAGGTGACCTGCTCCATGTCCAGCAGCAGCTAGGTGACCGAATCCAGCTTCAAGCCTGGCGCTGACCGACCCTGCCCACCCTTTCTCACAGGGACTGGCAGGTGAAGGCTGGCATGTGAGGTCTTGGCTTGGGGAGGACGATGCAGCCCCCTTCTGGGTGCCCTTTGGCTGCTGGCAGGGGGAAGGTGGAAGGCTTCTGTTTGGTTGGCTTGGTTTTAAGGTTTCTCCGGAACTGACAGAGAATCGTGTTGTTCTAGAGGGGGATGGACCTCTTGTGATTCTTGAATTCTCTTCTCTTTTACCGAAGGAGAGATAGAAGCTCAGAAAGTGAGACACTGATTCTTGACTGGCCTGAGCAACGTCGGGGTCAGTGAGTTGAAAGAACAGTAGTCTGCGTCCTTGAAAGGACTTCTGGCTAAGGGAGGAGGGAAGCGAATAAGATTCCCCTCTTCCTTCCTGCCTCCCTCCCTCCCTCCCTCCCTCCCTTCCTCTCTCCCCACCCTCCCTCCCTCCCTCCTTATTTACTGGCCCTTCCTCTGTGCTGGGCACCGCACTAGGGATCAGAAGTCCCAATGAGCCAGACAAACACCCCCCTACACCCAGGAGCTCACTTGCTGGCAGAGGAGGCTGACATTTTACGAATAACTGGATAATTGTCTAATTACACAAGAACTACAGAGGACCAATAAGGGACTGTGGCCTGATTTGCAGAGCTATTCCTCAGAATAAGCTGAGACCTAGAGGATAAATACACCTTGGCCAGGGGCCAGGCAAAGAGTGGCTGAAATGGTGTTCTTGGCAGACGGAACAGCATGAGCAAAGGCCCAGTGGTGGGGAGAGCAGGGCACCTTGTGGGCACTGAAGGAAGGCTGGCCAGGATTGCCGAAATATGTATATACCATGAGTCCCTTTGTCCCCCGTCTGTCCCCCTTGCGGGCACCTCTCTAGGGTAACAGCCTGCCTCTTCCCCTCCCCAGCTGGGTTTGCTCCCAGTTTCCTGGCTACCGAGGTTTTCAGTACGTGCTGGAGTGTGACCACCACTCAGGCGATTACAAGCATTTCCGAGAGTGGGGCTCTCATGCCCAGACGTTCCAGGTGCAAAGCATCCGCAGGATCCAGCAGTGAGCAGGGGGGACCGGCACTGAGGAGGCCCGTGCGCCTGTCTGGATGGAGGAGCTGCAGAGGTCCTTCTGTGCCCCCTCCTCTGCCTCCCCCTGCACCCCGTGTGAGCCCAGCACCCATGTGAGCCAGTTCCTGCACCGTCAGCGTGAAACTCAAAAAGTAATAAAAAAGAAGGTCGAGTGTTGGCTTGTGCTTTTCAGTTTTATTAATCCTTTCGAAGAACCAGGTTTTCGCTTGGTTGGAGGGCTTGATCATTTGCGTGTGTCTTACTTCACTCAGCTCTACTCTCCTCTTCAGTATTTCCTTGCTTCTATTTACTTAGGGTTTACTTCATTCTTCACATCTGTAGCTTTTTAAAAAAATGTTTATTTATTTTTGAGAGAGAGAGACACAGAGTGCAAGCAGGGGAGGGGCAGGGACACAGAGGATGACACAGAATCTGAAGCAGGCTCCAGGCTCTGAGCTGTCAGCACAGAGCCCAACACAGGGCTCAAACTCATGGATCTCAAGATCATGACCTGAGCCAAAGTTGGATGCTCAACTGAATGAGCCACCCAGGAGCCCCCACCTGTAGCTTTTAAGGGTAGTTTCTTGGGTCATAAATTTTAGGTCCAGTTCTCCGTCCCCCCTCCCCACACACAATGTAATCATTTAGAGCTATCAATTTCCCTATGAGCACAGCTTTGGATGCTCCTCCCCAGATTTGAATTGGATGTGTCTCCATTATCATTCAGTCTGATATTTTCTGGTTCCCCTTGTGATTTCTTCTTTGGCCCATGAGTTCTTTAGTGGTATGTTGCCTCCTTTGGGATTTTCTAGATATTTTATTGTTATTGATTTGTTATCAAGTCCCCTGTGGTCAGAGAATGCACTGTATAAGATTTCAACACTTCTGTTTGTGTTGGCAGCACATATACTAAAATTGGAATGGTGTAGGATTGCAAGACTCTAAAATGAATCCAGACTTATTTTATAGCCCAGCAAATGGTCTGTTTTTGATAAACTTGAATGTGCACTTGAAAATTGTTTAAATTTTGCAATTGTTGGGTATAGTTTTCTGTAGTGTCCATTAGGTCAAGTTGAGGATGGTTAGTGTTTTTGGCAAGTGTGGGTTAGATTTAGAAATTTGCTGATTTTACTTTATTTTATTTTTAATTTTTAATGCTTATTTATTTTTGAGTGAGTGAGAGGCAGAGCACAAGCAGGAGAGGGACAGCAAAGAGAGGGAGACACAGAATCCCAAGCAGGCTCCAGGCCCTGAGCTGTCAGCACAGAGCCCAACGCGGGGTTCAAACTCATGAGCCATGATGTCATGACCTGAGCCGAAGTCGAATGCTTAACAGTCTGAGCCACTCAGGCGCCACTTTGCTGTTTTTTCTAACTCAAATTTTTATCAATCACTGTGAGAGGGTTGTTAATTTATCTGTTTTTATCTGTTTAGTTTTTTATTTATCTGGATTTATCTGTTTCTCCCTTTAGTTTTATCCATTTTTGTTTCCTGATTTTTTCCCATTTTCCCAGAAGGTCGATATGCTACTATTAGGTATGTGTGCGTGTGCGTGTGTGCGTGTGTGTGTGTGTGTGTGTGTGTTTCTTAAAAGTAACCTGCTCACCCGGTGTGGGGCTTGACTTCACAACCCAGAGACACGCTGTACTCACTGAGCCAGCCAGGCACTCCTATGTGAACTTACATTAATGATAGCTATCTTTCTCCTAAATTGTTCCTAGTTCATGTGTTTTATTTTATTTTATTATGTTTTTAATGTTAGCTTATTTTCGAGAGAGAGAGAGAGAGAGAGAGAGAGCGAGAGAGCGAGAGAGCAGGAGAGCCAGCAAGTGGGGAGGGCCATACCGAGGGACACAGAGGACCTGAAGCAGGCTCCGGGACCAAAGAGTCCGGAGTCCGACCTGGGCTGAGATCACGTGACCGAGCCACCCAGCGGCCCCCTCCTTTGTTTCTTAAAGCCCCTGTGAAGGGGCCAGTTCTCTCCCACAGCAACACTTCTCTCCTCCTTTTGTCTTTCCCCCATGACTTCTCACAGACGTCTTCTGCTAAAAGAGGTCCCTAAAGCAGAGAACTAAACTCCCTTTCCATTTGCACCCACCCCTTGCTCTCTCCCACCTCCGGGTCTTTGTTATGCAGATTCATTAACAGTCATAAGCTCTCTGGCTCTTTTTTCCGGACTGTTTTCCTTTGCTGTGAGTCTGTACGTGAGTCGGACAGAGACCCCGAGACCGGACAGGGTGGGGTCGGAGCGGCCTGCTGGAAGAGACAACATTTCCTGGCTCAGGAAGGGGAGGGGTGTATGTGTTCGGGAACGTTTGCTCTGGAGTAACTCTTAACCCCTCGTTGGGTCACCGCATTCATTTGCCAGGGACCCTCTGTGTGCCAGGCCCTGGGGAAGCGGTAAACGAGACACGTGAGGTCCTCACTCTCACGCAGCTGGGCCGGGGGGACAGGGGAGCCCACAATGGGTCGCAATATCCCGTGATACTGGGGGAAGCATGGAGCGACTCTGGGGCAGATGACCGGAGGGGCGGGGACGCAGGCTCTCCTTGGTGCTTATCTCTACGACCACGACCACCTCCTCTCTGAACTTGATCCCTGAACGGACACCTCCGTGGGGATGTCTAATGCGCATGGCAAACAGCTCATTAAAACAGAAGCTATGTATTCCAGCTCTTCAGGCCAGCCCTTAAGAATGATCTGTAACATCTGTCTTCCTCACTCCCTAATCCATCGCAAGTCCTGTGGGCTGTACTTGCAAAATGTACCGGAATCCAATCACTTACTACATCCTTAGTTGGTCCAAGCCACCCCCTACTCCCATGCAGGTTCATGTCCCAGGTCCAAACCAGAGCATCCACACCTGCCATCAGGTCTGAGGGGCCAGGAGAGCAGTGCCAGGTGGTTGAGTGGGAGGTGAGTGGGGCGCCTGGAGGGCTCAGTCGATTAAGCATCAGACCAGCTCAGATCATGATCTCACAGTCTGTGAGTTGGAGCCCCACATCAGGCTCCGTGCTGACAGCTCAGAGCCTGGAACCTGCTTCAGATTCTGTATCTCCCTCTGTCTCTCTGTCCCTCCCCTGCTTTCGTCCTGTCTCTCTCAAAAATAAACATTTAAAAAAAAAAATGGATCTCGTCATTCCCTTGCTCAAAACCCTCCACTCCTCTAACCCACTCCCAACAAAACAAAACAAAACAAAACCTTTTTGTAGCAACATCTTTCTAGTTCAACCAGGCTGGCCATCACCTGCCTCTCCCATGGCCCCTCTCCACCCCCGTCCCTCTAGTGAGTCTGTCTTGAACCTGCCATGTGCATCTTTGCTCGCTCTCTGCCAAAACAGAACCCTGCAGACGATGGGGGTGGGTGTTCAGCCACAGACAGTGTTTCTCGCTGTTCTGGAGGTTAAGTCCAAGGTCAAGTACCATTAGAGTTAGTTTCTGGTGAGGCCTCCCTTCTTGGCTTACAGGTGGCTGCCTCCTGTCCATCCTCACCCCCCCTCTGTGCGTGCACCCCTGGTGTCCCTTCCTTTCCTTGGAGGACATAGTCCGGTTGGGTGAGGACCCCACCCCAACGGCCCCACTTAATCACCTCTTTGAAGACCTTTTCTCAGAATTCGGTTACTTCTGAGGTCCTGAGGGTGGGGACTCGAACAAGAATTCTGGGGGGAAGCATTTCAGTCCATGATACCAAGTTTATTCCCCAAAAGCTGAGGTTTCTTTTCTGGTTCTTGTTCCCTGTTCCTTTAGATATTTCCCGCCAACCTTCCCTCCCCCCATGCTTACCTAGCATAGCTCATAAACTGTCAGACCTGGAAGGAAACTTCTAGATCAAATCTAGTGTTTCACAACCTTTTCTTCACTATTGTCCTCCTCTCCACTCCAAAAGTCTTTTTAGACATTCTTTTCCTGATTGTCACCCCACCATAGAATTTTAATCCAATTTTATATTACAATTTAATACAAATTTATGGTACAAATTATATCACAACTTCATATAAAATTATATTATAATTTTAATATAATGTGTATCTGTGTGTGTCCTATATGTGTATCTGTGCTTTATATATAAAAAGAAGTGAGGTTGGTTTTGCTTGCTCCCCGAGGAACCATTTTTCACCCCCTGGAGTGAGAATGTATAATCCCTCACCAGCATTCTTCACAGTTTTGGAACAAACAGTCCTAAAATGTGTATGGAACCAGAAAAGATCCCAAATAGCCAAAGTAATTTTGAAAAAGAAAACCAAAGGAGTGCCTGGGTGGCTAGTCAGTTAAGCTTCCGACTTTGGCTCAGATTATGATCTCGCAGTTTGTGGGTTTGAATCCCAAGTCAGGCTCTGTGCTGACAGCTCAGAGTCTGGAACCTGCTTTGGATTCGGTGTCTCCCTCTCTCTCTGCTCCTCCCCTGCTCTCTCTCTCTCTCTCTCTCTCTCTCTCTCTCTCTCAAAAAATAGACATTAAAAAATAAAATAAAATAAAATAAAGGAAAAGGAAGACCAAAGCTAAAGATATCACAATCCCAGACTTTAGCCTCTCCTACAAAGCTGTCATCATCAAGACAGTATGGTATTGGCACAAAAACAGACACATGGACCAATGGAATAGAATAGAGAACCCAGAACTGGGCCCACAAATGTACGGGCAATTAATTTTTGACAAAGCAGGAAAGAGTATCCAATGGAAAAAAGACTGCCTCTTTAGCAGGTGGTGCTGGGAGAACTGGACAGCAACATGCAGAAGAATGAAACCAGACCACTTTTTCACATCGTCTCACCCTTTCTTTACCTGCAGGGAAGTGGAAGCCTTGGGAGGGATAAGGACTTGCTCAAGGACGTACAGTGTGTTACAGACAAAGCCAGGATTAGAACACAGACTTGCTGATAATCCCAGCTGACCCCACATCATTCATTCATTCATTCATTCATTCATTTGACAAACATATATCAAATGTCTACAGAAAGACAGAGAGACAGAGAGAGCAAGTGGGGAGGGACAAAGGGAGAGGGAGAGAGTCCCAAACAGGCTCTGTGCTGTCAGTGCAGAGCCCAACATGGGTCTCGAACTCATGAACTGTGAGATCATGACCCAAGCAGAAATTGAGAGTTGGACACTTCACTGTCTGAGCCACCCAGGTGCCCCACCACACCACTATTATTATAATTTTTTATTTTTATTATTTTTCTGGCAGAGCATCTTGCCTGATGAGTGACTTGAGGAACACAGGTGGGAAATGTTAAACTTAGCCATGGTAGTCAATCACATCCTAGTATAATTTAGTTGGCAGGCTTGGGTCCTGCCAGTCTGTAGAGCTTTAGGAAGAAGGAGGTGCTGCTCCAGGTGTAAAGGTGCTGCCGCAGGTGTAGGGATGCTATCCGGGAAGTGGCCTCATGGTCAGTCCTAGGGAACAGGCATTAGGAAGACTTAGGAGGGGAAATTTTAGTGAGAGGACAGTGAAGTCAGTCTCAGATTCTGAGGTTTTGGGAAGACCTGGGATGGTGGGTCTGGCCGCCATCTCCCAACCAGATATGTCCTCACCCAGAGCCCCTGAGACCCTGGAAGGCACTGGATGCAGGGGGCTGCACCCCTAAAGCAGAGCCTGCCACAGAGGGGCACTGTCTGACCCTGACAGGGGTGTGCTGACACCAGGCTCTAGGGGAGGGGCCATCACAGCCCTGGGTTTGCATCTGCGGCTTATCAGATTGTGACCTCAGTTTCCTCCTCTGTCAGCTGGGAACACATAAGCCCCACCTCCTTGCTTGTGAGAAGTTAAATGGCGTGTGATGCACGTCCATCCCCCAAACATGGACGAGGTATGGGAAGGTCTTAGGGACAGTTGGTGAGACTGTTGGCATTATTCTAACCTCTCTGTTTTTTTCTAAGATTTTTTAATGTCTTTTATTTATTTTCGAAAGACAGAGAGAGACAGTGTGAGCAGGGGAGGGCCAGAGAGAGAGGGAGACACAGAATCCAAAGCAGGCTCTAGGCTCTGAGCTGTCAGCACAGAGCCCGATGTGGGGCCCGAACCCACAAACCGTGAGATCATGACCTGAACTGAAGCCGGACGCTTAACCGACTGAGCTACCCAGGCGCCCCCCTCTCTGTCCTTTTCCTTCGACATCCCCGTCTTTATTCCAATCCCCCTTCCCTGGGCATGCCTTCCTCGTAATGATGATAATGATAATACCGATGATCCATATTATGTCGGTTCATTTCACATGTCATAAAATTGAAACCTCATGGTCACCTTTTAATGTCATTATTATTCCCTTAAAATCCATCAGAATCTTGGGGGTCATAGGCTCAGAGAGGTCAAGCAGCTTGCCCAAAGCCATCCAGCCTGTAAGAGGATTGAGCTTACTGTGGATTGTCTAAGGTTTGGGGGGAAGATTAAAGAACTAATGAGCCCCAACGGCATTTACAAATGGTAAGTCACAATGCTTCTGTCCTCTCTTAATAGAGTTGAGAAAGTATAGCCCCTCACACTTTAGTATGAATAACTGGGGAGCTTCTAACCTATCATAGAAAAGTCTTAGGTTCCTGGGGGACAAAGCAGACAATATTTGCTGAATGAATGAATAGGGGAGGCTCATTAGAATTTGATGGCAGGCCTGTGAAGAACCAGCCAGAGTTCAAGCCAAGAGTGAGGCTGGAACCATAAAAAATGGTACCCTAGATGTGAGATGACAACTGGAGTGACGGGCAATAATGAGACAATTTGTCTGGGGTGACCTTGGGAGGGTAGGAAAGAGAGCATGAAATTCTTTTCATCTCTTGCCAGGAGACCGATTTTCTTATGTTCTAAAGGCAAGGGAACTTGAATTATTGATACGATTTGGCCAGAAGTGGGGGTAGGCGCGGGCATCCATCATCCAGAACGCTGCACTCAGCCCGCAGGCCTGGAACTGCGGAAAACAAGCCGGCGTCTTCTGGACCCAGAGAGGAGGGGAGGGGACTGGTCCAAGGCCACCAAGCAAGCTCTGCCCACGTAGCTGCCCCCTTTAGCTTTGTCACTGGGGGCAGGCGAGGCACAGAGGGTGACAATACATGTGGAGTTGCACACAGCTGCGTCTGAATCCTGGAGTTTATCGGCCAAGGTGACCTTTGGGGACGCCTCTGCCTCTCTTCTTACAGGGGAGAGCCAGGCTAGGGTTGAGGCTCCTCCTTTCCAGCAGTCACTCGCACCCCATCTGCGCCTCCCCCCCCTCCCCCCCCCGCCCAGCACTTTCCTTTGTCCACACGCTCCTTTCACCGCCTCTCACCGAGTCAAGCCCCGGGGAGCGGGGACGCTGTGACAACACATCCAGTGGGAGCTGTCAGCCAGAAAGGAAAGAGATGGCCTGGACGGAGGGTGGAGGGTGAAAGCTCTCACACATGGTGGGGGTGTTTCCTGGAGGAGGGAACAGAGGAGGAAAGAAGGGGGGAGGGGCTTGTTCCTGCGCTCCCTCTGAGAAGGGAGCACCTCTTCATCCCGACCAGGGACCACACAGTGCCCGTGACAGTGACCCAGCCCGTGCCCCCGCCCTTTGTGGAAAGGAGAGGAAAGCATCCGGGCACAGAGCCAGGTGCTCACAGATCCATCGGAGCAGAGTTTCAGACAGAGTGCGGGGCGGGCTGACCCTTCCACAGGGCCTCCCCCGGCCTGGCCCCTGGGGTGAGGGGCCCCGGACCTGCCTGAGGGCGGTGCACCTGCCGCACTTCCTGGCCCTCGTTCACAGCGGCCTTAGTTACAAGGTTAATGGAGGGGACATATCAGGAGGTAGGGAGGTCCTTCCTCTCCTGTTGCTGCGGATCCCGGACAACAAGGTGGGGTAGGCGGGCCCGGAAGCCAAGCCGGCTTCCTCCAACGACAGTCAGCTTTTTCACCCCTCGGGGCCTTCAGAAGCTTCTGGGAGGAGCCTTGGGTTTAGTTTAGGGAATTGCTGTTTCTCCTTTATGCACTCAGTGGGCTTGGGCCACTCCGATCTCAGGGGCCAGACCATGACCCAGGTCTGGCCTGTCATGGTCACCAGGACTGGGCTAGGGATGGGCCCTGAGCCAGTTGGAGCCAATAAGAGCCCGCTCTGGAACTTCGGTTGGAAGCATCTGGAAGGAGAAGCCCCCGTTAGGCTGGGCGTGGTAAGTGGGAGGTAGACCTGGGACTTGCCGTAAAGCCAGACTGAAATCAAAGCCAACGCGGGGGCAGCAGGGGTCAGAAATGGAGAGCATGCGCCTCAGCGGCCTATCACGCAGGCGGCCCATGGGCCTTCTGTCACACGGATTGAAAGCACTCTCCCTGCCTCTGCTTTCTCTTTTCCTTTTTTTGGTTTAAGACATTCTAGAATGGGTACCTGTCATCCACACTTGGAAAAAAATCCTGAACCCTTTTATGTCTCCGAACCCTCCTGAGGAAACAAAGGATGTCCCCACATCTCCCGCTCGCCCCGGCTGGGGGCCTTGGTGGGCTTTCTGTGAAGCTGAGTCCTTTTCCTCACCCCCTGTCGCTCAGAAGCCATTGGTCCCGCACCCTCCGGCTAGTCTAGGCTTTGGTGACACCCGTCTTTCTTGATCCCTCCGGCTAGTCTAGGCTTTGGTGACACCCATCTTTCTTGATCCCTGTTTCGGGCTTCACTCTTCCCTTCCCGAAGCAGACATTATTCACCCCCTTGCTCAGATGAGAAGACCGAGGAGGAGAGAGGTGCAGTACTCAGGTTTGAACAGAGCTGGGATTCCAGCCCAGGACACCTCACTTTTCCTTCTGTCCCCCGAGTGGAGAAGCAGTGCAGCCTGGTTCTGCCCAACATGACACTGATTTCTTCGTGGAGATTTAACCCAAAGACTCGGCCCCAACCTGCTGCGTCCTCGGGCCCCTCCCGCCCCCCAGGCTGCTCAGAGTGAACGGTTCTCCCATTCCGAGAACCTTCCTGCCAAAGTCTGCGCCGCACTGCCACCTGGTGGCAGCATGTGAGAAACACACGCTCCTAGTCGCTGTCCAAACACGGCGGCTTTCTGCCCTGGAGCAGGGGAGTAGAGAGACAGGGGCGCAGGGGACAGCTAACGGGAAATTAAGGATCTGATATTAGATTAGGGGTCCTGACAAGGTTCTGTTTTCAGTATCAGGTTCGCCCAGGTCTGTAGACATTGGACACTCACAAAACGAATTGCACTCTCTTTTTGCATAGGCAGCCAGGGTGCTCAGAACCAATGTAGAGTCCCCTGGATTATTAGCAACTGGATAGAATTGTGTGATGGGCATTTCGAAGGGGAACTTAATCCCCGATTCTATATTCCTTTCTCTGGGACTCCATTTTTGGATCTTATTTTACATTTCGTTTCTGGCTATGCTGAGTTTTAGAAACCACCTTAGCTCCCTCTTTTGGGGAGAGGGGGGGATAAAGCAAAGTTGTACATTCAGAAAGAGCTTGCTCACCTTCTGCAAGCTTCTACTTCCTCTCCTGTAAAGGGAACACAAGAATTTCTGCCTTGCAGGGTTTGGGGTGGGTTTGAGGAGATGCTCACTCAGTGAATACATGTGCCTACCCTATTTCTCACCCCACCTCCCAGGACTCTTTGTTGCTTGCCTATAACAGGCCAGGATGCATCAGGGATCCAAAGTACAGGCCACTTTGTCCCCAGTCCCACTCTGTGCTCTGCAGGCCGACCAGATGGGTCTGCTAGAGCCTGGTGCCTGGGGTCCAGTCCCTGCCTGTTTCCTGGAGGACTTCTGGCCTCCAGAACCCCCCACCTCCTGTCTGCAGGCGCCCGAGGCATTCCCAGCTGATTTGCAGAGAGCCAAGATGCATCTCATAAATAAAGAATGTCCTGTTCTGCAGACTGGCTGCGGATGGCCACGCGGGGGTGGGAAAGTCTGGAATAGACAGGAGCTGCAGGAGGCAGGGAGGATCGGACAGGGGCTGCTGGTCAGGAGGGGGGTGACGAGAGCCTGGGAAGGTGTAAATGGGGCCAGGGTGGGGAGGGGCTTTATGCACCTGGGATCTGGGTGTGGACTGTCAGGACAGTGTCTTGGTTCAGAGGTCCTCTAGCTGTGTTCCTTTAGCTTCAGTTTCCTGGTCTGTAAAATGGCCATGGTATTGACAATTGGGCTGTTAAAAGAATGGCTTTGATAGCATCGGGCCAGAACTTGGAACACTGCGAATGCTCAGTCCGTGTTATTTGCTCCAAGCTTCCTTAGTGTCGTCCCCAAGACCCATGTGTGGCTTCCGCTACGGGAAGCAAGCAGAGTGGGGTGAGCATGGCCTCTGTGTCTGGGGCGAGAGCCACGGGCTGCAGGAAAGGAGAGGGGACAGGTAGAGATGCTCAAGGTGACAGGTGTGAGAGGTGAAGACACCACTGCCGCCGCTCACAGAGGTAGACGAGACCCCAAAGGGCATTTCAGGGTAGGCCCTTGAAATGTTTGATTGGCTTATGAACAAGCAGGTGACCTTTGGAAGGTAGAAGGAACTGGGGGCTGCAGGGACACCATGGTCACACCATCAGTTCAGCCACACCGGAATAAAACCCCTGGGCAAGTCATTTTCTTTGCCTGGGTCTCTGTTAGTCCATCTATGAAATGGGTAGCCAGAACTAGAGTGTTTTGAGCTTTAAGGCTTAGTTACTCTTTGTACAGACACACATGGAGAGCAGCCTGTGCGTCAGAGCCTAGCCAAGCCCTGCTGATGAGAGCAAGCTGGGTTTCTCCCATGAGGAACCTCACAGGCTGGTTGGGGAGTGTGTGTGCGTGTGTGTGCATGCGCGGGTGTGTACAACAGACAAGCAAATGAACATATATAATCCCAAACAGAACTCAGCCCTGAAGGAGAGGGGCGTGGGTCAGTCAGAGGGTGTGTGCAGCTAAAGGACTTGACTTTCACCCGGTGGTCAGAGAAGGTTTCCCAGAGAGAACAATGAGGCTGGGCAGGGCCGATCTGGGAGGTGTGCGGCTTGGGGAGGGGCGAATGCGGAGAGCCAGCTGGGCTCCGCCCAGGCAGGCCCTTGCTGGTAAACACAGAGATCTTGCTTTACACCCTGAGACCGGTGGGCTGTCACTGGCTGTGGGCAGCGGAGTGATGGGGGCAGCTTTGCATGTCATGAGTCTCTGGTTGGGGGGAGAGGAACAGACTGGAGGAGGCCGCTGTGGGAGCTGGAGGTCCCAGCCGGGATCGCCATGGCACTGGGTGGCGCGAGCATGACTTGGTGGAATGTTGGAGAGGAGAGACGGGTGGGGCTGGAGGCGCACTGGATCTTAGGCGTATGGGGGTCCTTGTAAAGTCTTGCACCGGGCTTGTCTCTCGCTGCCAGCATCTGCCTGTAAAGGGAAAGGAATGAAGTGGGAGGGAAGCTGGGGAGAGGAGGGCGGGGAGGAGGCTGGCTGAGGTCTGCGCCTTTCTCTGGCAGCGGGAGCGAGAGCGGCTGGCTGGCCGCAACACCTGCTGGGAGGGCTGGGGAGCAGGTGCGGGGCGTCTGGAGGGGGTCTGTTTGCAGATGGATAACGAGGAGAAGGGATGGATGACAGCAGCACAGCCTCTCCCCCCTTCTCTGTTGTCTGGACACAAAGGCCAAGACAAAGAGGCATGGGGGAGGCAGGCCGAGGCCGCACAGGCATGCCCGCAGGGCACACACACGGGCTGGGGACAAAGGAGAGGCCCCTGGGGCAGAGGCAGAGGCAGGCACCTGCTGGCTGGGGTGCAGAAGCGGGGAGTCTCCCTTGACCTGGGGCAAAGCCTCCTTGATTCCAAGCCTTGCGCTGGGCACCGTGTAGGAGGCGGTTGGGGGATGGCGGTGGGCCCCGGACTTTGTCCCATCGGACTTTTGCTTAAAGGAAAATAGAGTGTGAACTGCACAAGTCAAGGGCACACTTTGAGGTCCCAAGGATGAGAAAGAAAGCGACTCTGAATGTGGTGTGGGGGAGTCCCCGGGCGTAGCACTCTGAACGTGCCCTATCTCGTTGGAATGTGGCGTGGGCTTGATACTGGCCTGCGTTTCGTCAGTTCAAGGGCATGTTTGCTCACATGAAAAAGACCGAGAGCATCTGTCAACTGGACTTGTTATTTACACGCTCTGCAGACAGTGTTGATGTTGAGTTCCTGAGACCCCCTTCTAATGATTTTTCAGGAATAAGAAACTCCAGGTCTTGGAGAGTCTCTAATGGCCCTTCCAACAGAGAGAGACAGAGAGAGCCAGAATTCACTGAGCCCATCACTAGGCCATGTGTTTTCCATGCTCAGGTCACAAAAGCCCCATGAAAGAGGAGATTTTATCCCCATTTTACTGAAGAGGAAACTGAGGCCCAGAGGGGTGAAGTTTCTTGCCCAAAGCCACGTGTCAAGTAAGAGTGGAGATGAAATTTGGACTCAGGTTTACCTGAACGTCCACATCTTGGCTGTGGGGAAGGCGGAGAAAGGAAGCAGAGGGTCTGGAAGTCCTCGGTGGGCCTCCTCCCTGCCTCTGCGGACAGCTGGGGAGACAGATGCCTGGAGGGGGTGAAGCACTCATGTGCCAGGAGCGTCCTTCAACCAAGACAGGAAAGAGTTGGTGGTTAGCTACCCAGGTGTCCATGACCTCAAGCAGATGCTTCGGGTGTGTGCTGCTCAGGCTCCCTGGGACCTCAGCAGGATGGAGTCCCGGTTGCCCATAACAGCAAGCTCATTGTTATGGGCTGAATTTTGTTCCCTCCTAAATTCGTATGTTGAAGCCCTAATCTTCGACGTGACTGTACTCAGAGATGAAGCCCTTATGGAGGTTGTTAAGATTAAATGTGGGCAGAAGAGTGAGGCCGTAATCCAAGAGGACTGAGGTCCTTATAAAAAGAGGAAGAGATGGGGGGTGCACCTGGGTGGCTCAGTCGGTTTAAGCGTCCGACTTCAGCTCAGGTCATGATCTCACGGTTTGTGGGTTCGAGCCCCGCATCGGGCTTTATGCTGACAGCTCAGAGCCTGGAGCCTGCTTCAGATTCTGTGTCTCCTTCTCTCTCTGCCCCTCCCCTGCTCGCTCTCTGTCTCTTTGTCTCTCTGTCTCTCGCAAAAATGAATATGTGTAAAAAAAAAAAACCCAGAAGAAGAGACAGGGTTCATATGCATGGAGAAAAGCCCACGTGAGGACGCAGTGGGAAGACAGCCCCCGAAAGAGGCCTCAGGAGAAAGTAGTCCCGACTGCACCTTGATCTTGGATGTGCGCCTGCAGAACAGTGAGAAGGGGAAACCTGGCCTGTAAACTACCTGATCTCGTACTTGGTCACAGCCACAGCAGACCTGGACGCTCATTGCTGCACCTGACTTTCTTCTCTTCGCTGTCACTAACTGATGCTTCTTTCGGTCATCTCCCAAACCAACCACTCGCACTTGAATCCCTGTGTCAGGGTCTGGGACAGTCCAGGCTGATACACCCATCCACACCTCATCCAGTGGGGACACATTGAGGTAGCCTCCAGGTGCAGGACAGAGGTAAGCGCCTGAAGAGCCCTGAACCCTGTCTTCTATGGTAATGATCCTGAGCCAGCGATGTCCCTCTGGGACTGAGGCAGAGATTAACTGCTGCCGTGAGTGCCAGGCCCGTGAATGGACTCCAGAGTGCCCCTAGCAAGGTGACAGGGTCACTGGTCAGCTGGCTGTGGGGAGGGATGGGATGAGTGTGAGGGCACACGGGTTTTTAGAGGTTCCGAGTGCCGTGTTTGGAGGCCAACAGCGGTGGGCTTGAATGTCGGCGTCACCCCTTTCTAGCTGGCTGACCTTGGGTAAGTCCCTTTCCTGCTCTGAGCCTCCCCTTCCCTATCGGATAGCCACACTCCCTCAGAGGGTCTTGGGGGCCAGGCCGATAAAGCACCTGGAACAGTGTCAAGAAAGTGGGCAAAGGGTCAAGTTCATTGCATCTGAAGGTGATTCCAAGGCAGTGGGGGCGGGGGCAGGAGAATGTTTTTGAAAGGGGGCAGGGGACTTTTTGAAAGGCACGTTCTTTCTGGGACATAACCAAACACAGCAGTTCTCCTCTGCTATAAAAGGCCTCCCCCTGAGTTCACGGAGCCCCACCTCACCCCGGGGGAGGATGGCTGCCTTGATGAATCAAAATGGAATTTTCTACCTGGATGGGACAGGGCACTGCTTGCTCAGGGAGCGGCCATCAGAGAGGGACCCCCTGATGCCATGGTGGATGCACACAGTCTTGCTTAATAACATGGTTCGAGGTCAGACTAAATTTTTTTTTAACTTTTTTAAATGTTTACTTATTTTTAAGAGACAAAGACAGAGCACGGGCAGGGAGGGACAGAGAGAGAGGGAGACACAGAATCTGATGCAGGCTCCAGGCTCTGAGCTGTCAGCACAGAGACCGATGTGGGGCTCAAACTCATGGAGCCCAAGATCATGACCTGAGGTGAAGTCGGATGCTTAACCAACTGAGCCACCCAGGCGCCCCAAGGGCAGACTAAATCTTTCCCCAAAGCCCTCCCTCAGGAGGCACCGCAGGTGAGGGAGGTGGCGCTGGGGCTGGTGGTGGAGGAGGGCTTGTGTGACTGGTGTAGGCTACAAGGTAAAGAAGCCCACCTCGTCACCAACTCCAGACCCCCTGCCCCCCAACTACATGCACTGGGGCAGTGTAAAAAGGAATGAGGTACAGAGAGGTGTATTCCCCCCAAAACCGGGAAGAGACTCCAACAGATCCCTGCACCTGCTGTTCACAACGGCACTATCCACAATCGCTAAAAGATGAAGTCATGCAAACCCGGACGGCTGGGTCAGCAAATTGTGCTATGGTCAGGTGACAGAACAGTATTCAGCCGTGAAAAGGGATGAGGCACCGGCACGTACTACAACACGGATAAACCCCAAAAGCGTTATGGTCAGTGGAAGAGGCCGGAACTCCAAGAGCACATATTGTAGGATCCCATTTATATAAACTAACCAGAATATGGGACACCTGGGTGTCTAATTGGTTGAGCATCTGACTCTTGGTTTTGTCTCAGGTCATGATCTCATGGTTGGTGAGATGGAGCCTGGTGTCGGGCTCTGTGATGACAGTGGGGAGCCTGCTTGGGATTTTCTCCCTTTCTCTTTGCCCCTTCCCTGCTCATATTCTCTCTCTCTCTCTCAAAAATATATACATACATGCATACACACATACTTACATACATACATACACACACTTAAAACAATAACCAGAATAGGTAAATCCACAGAGACAGAAAGCAGATTAGTGGTTTCAAGCGGCTGGGCCAAAGGGAGGATGGCGGTAAACTGCCTAGTGGTATTTTAGGGTGATGAATATGCTTTGGAAGTGGATCGAGGTGGTGGTTGCACACTGTGAATGTTTTAGGCTTCTGCACGGCAAAGGAAACAAAAGCAAAACTAAAAGGCAACTTACTGAATGGGAGAGGATATTTGCAAATGATATATTTGATAAAGGGTTAGTATCCAAAGTATATAAAGAACTGATATAGGGCTCCTGGGTGGCTCAGTCGGTTAAGAGTCGACTTCGGCTCAGGTCATGATTTCACTGCTTGTGGGTTCAAGCCCCATGTTCGAGCTGTGCTGACAGCTCAGAGCCTGGAGCCTGATTTAGATTCTGTGTTTCCCTCTCTCTCTCTCTCTCCCTGCCCCTCCCCTGCTCGCTCTCTGTCCGACTCTCTCTCAAAAACTAATAAACATTAAAAAAAATTAGAAAAATAAATAACTGATACAACTCAAAACCCCAAACTCAAATAATCTGGTTAGCCATGAGCAGAAGGCATGAACAGACAACTCTTTACAGAAGACATGCAGATGGCCGACAGACACGTGAAATGGTGCTCAACATCACTCGTCAGCAAAATACAAATCCAAACCACGATGAGATACCACCTCACACCTGTCAGAATGGCCAGAAGCAGAAATGTAAAAAACAGCAGGTGTTGGTGAAATTGTAGAGAAAAAGGAATAGTCTTGCACTGTTGGTGGGAATGCAAACGGGGGCAGCCGCTGTGGAGAACAGTACAGAGAGGCTCCTCTAAAAAGAACTGGGGGTATTTACCCCCCAAAACACAAAAGCTTTAATTCAAAGGGATGCTTGTACCCCCGTGTTTATTGCAGCAGCGTCTACAATAGCCAAATGATGAACAGATAAAGAAGTGGTATAGATAATGGAATATTACTCAGCCGTAAAAGGATGAAATCTTGCCATTTGCAACAACACAGATGGAGCTAGAGAGTATAATGCTAAGGGAAAGAAGTCTGTCAGAGAAAGACAAATACCATATGATCTCATTCATGTGGAATTTAAGAAAATAAAACAAGCAAATAAAAAAAAATAAAGGAAGAGAGAGAGAGACAAACCAAGAAACAGACTCTTGGGCTGCCTGAAGGGCTCATTCGGTTAAGCATCTGGCTTCAGCTCAGGTCACACTCTCTCAGTTCGTGGGGCTGAGCCCCATGTCCGGCTCTCTGCTGTCAGCACAGAGCCTGCTCTGGATCCTCCCCTTGCTCTCTGCCCCTCCCCCACCCTCATGCACTCTCTCTCTCTCTCAAAAATAAAATAAACAAAAAAGAAATAAAAAAAGAAACAGACTCTTAACTATAGGGGACAAACTGATGGTTACCAGAAGGTGGGTTGGGGGGGATGGAGGAAATAGGGGATGGGGATTAAAGCATACCCTTATCATATGAAAAAAATTAAACTGGAAAAAATGCTTACAAGACAAAAATAAAGTAGATAGTTCTATATTATGTGAAGTTCATCTGAAAAACAAAAAGAGGCAGGGTAGGGTACATGAGCGCTCTGAGGCCACTCTCGTTTCTCCAGGGGCTGCTTCAGGGACAAAGAGAAACTTGAGTCCCCAACGTCAGAACTCCCTGGAGATTCTTGGGCTGAGTGGCAGTGTCCTGAGCCAAAGACTATATTGCTTGCACATCCTCGTGGGAACAGGCGGGCTCCCTGGTCCAGATTCAAGGAGTAAAGTTTCTTCTCAAGCGGATCTCCTGAGACGTATGCTGTCACCTTTCCCCGTTGCCAAGGCAACCACCACTCCATCCAAAGAGGCTCAGGCCATTTTCAAGAGAGGCAGGAGAGACAACCCTGACACTTCGCAGTGTTCTCAATGTGCTTATCTGCTTGTGGGCTCTTGGGGCCCAAGTTAGCTTTGTAAATGTCACCTGGAAGACTGGAGTTCCTGGCAAGACAGGGTGAGGATGACATTTATCATATCCTGGAGCGTGGTCTGCAGTGGGCGGGTCTCCCCACAGGATAACATCGGGTTACATCAACGGGGAGACAGGAAGGATGCCAGGTCTAGCTCTCCTATGGGTAGTGCATCCCATAGGAGGGGGTTAATAGTGACCCGAGCTTGGAGGATGAAGAAGGCCAGCGTGGGTTTCCCACTCTCCCTGGGGACATGGAAGGTTTTTGTCACCACAAAGGCACTCATGAGATGGACAAAAAGAGGGCAAAGGACCAACTGAACCCCCAGGAGAGCTCATTTGGGCTCCCCACGATGACGAACGGTGTCGCGTTAGAGAACCGAGGCAGAGGACCGCCAGGCAGGTTCAGGGTGGTGCTGGTGACTCTGGACAGGGTGGTCCGGCCCCTCCTTGTGTTCCCCAGTTTATGGCTCGCCCCCGAGTCCGCCCGAGTTCGACGTGGTCTCCTCACAGGGAACCCCCAGTAGCTAGCTTCTCAGGATTACTTCTTTTGCCCATTCCCCTCCCCCCACCCTTTCCTCACAATGTTCTCCTTGAAAGGATATCCCTACAATGAAAGATAACTTGGAAATAGGATCATGGGCTCATTGTTGCTCGTCTTTAAGAAGTCCCAGGGAAAAGGAGAAGTGTTGAAAATCTAGGAGCAGGCAAATGCCTTGATTTTTTATCCAAATGGATATTGGAAATGATAGGCTGATACTCGGGAGAATTTGACAGCAGCTTACAAGACAGGTGGCTTGGGAATACTTAAAAAAAATGTCTTCCTTTTGTTTCTGGTCTGGTTGGGGGGTAGTCCTAGACCTGGTAATGACAATACTTTGGCTCTGTCCTCTGGGCAACGCGGTGACCACACCCCATCTTGCCTTTGCTCTAGATGTCTCACATGAGTCTCACTTCTCCGGCAGGACTGCTAGCTCTGGTGGGGGACGGGGTGGGGGGGAGCTGGGACCTCTCCTAGGGTCTTTAGGGTTCTTGCAATGTCTTTGGGCTAGGGCCAGTGGACAAGTGCTATAGGCTGGTTGAATGGGATTTAGATTTCCTGAAGACCAACGAACGAGGGGTTCCCGGAAGGAGATACGCAATGTGGAAGATAGCCAGTAAACCTAGAACCTAAAGCAGTACGTTCAAATCCCACCTTCGTCCTTTACTGTGGCTGTGGGCAGCTCTTCTAGCTTCTTGGGGTCTTAATGCCCTTATCTGAGCAATGAAGATGATAAGCGATATACACAGAAATGAAAGAATTAAACAGAAGTCAGAGCACTATCACAGTAAAAACTATGTTTTGAGCCTTTGTTAAGTGCCAGGCACTGGGCTAAACATCCCTTTTCTTCCTGTGCATTTCCACATGTAACCCCTACAGCCTCCCGAGGTGGGCTCCATTATTATGTCTTCTTTACGGACTAGGAAACCGGGTCTCAGGAATGGTGTGTCCAAGGTCATCTCTAAGGGACTAGGACAAAGCTGAAATCGACACCCAGGACAGGCTGGTTACGGAAGCCAGTGGAATGGTCTAGCACAGGGGTTCCCAAGCCTGAATGTGCATCAGAATCCCCGGGAGGGCTGGTTGAAATACCTATCTCTGGGCCTCACCCCACAGTTTTCCACCCAGGAGAGCTGGGGTGAGGCCTGAGATTTTGAATTTATAGTAAGTTCCCAAGTGATGATGCTGCCGGTCTAGGACCACTTTCTAGCGTCACTGCTCTACAAAAGAGTAGGTACTAAGCAGGAGGCCATTCAAAAAATAAAAGACCAAGCCTGTAAAAGTGGTTAGGCCAAGTGGTGCAGCGGCAGGCACTAGGGCAGAAAGCCGCAGACGTGGGTTCGAATCTTGACCCCACCATGAACGCGTGCCCATCTAAGCAGGGCTACTTGAGAAGCACGCTCAGAGGCCACGCCGGGTAAGCGCCTGGGGCTCCAGGACCAGGGTCCTGGCCCCTCTGACGACGCCGGGCTCCGGGCTGGCAGCCCAGGCCTGCGGCCGCGAGCACCTCTCGGTCCGCGCGCTCCGCGGCCCGGGCAAGCGTTGCCATGGCAGCGCCGCGGGCCGGGATGCGGGAGGCCGGGTTCACCCCTTTGTGCGGCGGGGGCGGTGGCGCGCTCCCCCCACCCGCGGGCTCGGACCCCCAGGATGGGGGCGGGGGAAGACTGCGGGGTTGCAGGACGGGGGGAGGCGCGAGTGGGGGCCGGGGTGGGGCGCCTCCGCCCGCCAGCCGCTCCCGCATTAAAATTTCATGGGCGCTGCAGCAGCTACAAAGGCGACGCCGGCTGCGCTCGGGGGACCAGAGGGAGGGAGGCTGCGGACGAGTGCGGGGAGGAGTTTGCGAGGGGAGGCGCTTGCGGGGCTCCCCCAGTTCTGCGCGGTGAGCCCGGGCACAAAGAGCCCTCTGCACTCGCGCCGCAGGACCGCGGACCCGAGGTAAGCCGCCGCCCGGTGCTCGCAGCCCTTCCGGCCTCGGCGCCAGGCGCCCGGGGCCCGCGCCGGCAGCAGCCTACGTCCCCGAGGCCGGGGTCGAGGGCGGGGCCCAGGGTCCCGGGCAGTGTCCAGGGGGTGGCAAAGGCTGCCCGGAGCGCCCCTCATTTGCTGGACGGAGAGCTTCTGCCACCCGCGCTTGTCCTGGGTGGGGCTTGGGGAACCGACGGGAGGGTGCGCCGGGAGTCTAGCGCGGGTGGGGGTCTTGCAGTCCCGATCCGAGGGCGAACAAAGACCCCCCGCACCACCACCCCCACTGCCAGCGAGACAGGAGGGGCCCCTGGACCTGCCTGGCCCACCAGGTTAACAGCTAACTGGCCAAGCCTCGGACAGAGCCCGTAGGGGCTCGGAACTGGGGGTGGGGGTGGGCTGCTCGAGCCCCTCTTCCCACATACCGAGCCCACCGCCCAGGGCCTGCCCATGCTCCATCGGTGGGGCTCGGATTCCAGATGTGGGGCTTGCTGGGTGAGTCCAGGGGGCTGGGGAAGACCGGAAACCCACCTTCCTGGAGAAGAATACCGGCACCGATGATGATAAGAATAACACATCAGTTTATAGAGAGCTTACTCTGTGCCAGTAACCTGCGTATGCTTTGCCCGCATCGCCACAACAGTCCCACGAGGAGGTGAGCTCCCCGTTTTATAGAGGAAGGCACTGAGATCCGGAGAGGGCTAGGTACACGTCCAAGGTCACACAGCCAGTGATTTTGCGACCCAGGCACGCAGGAGTCCAAAGCCCCTGTCATTTCCCCTAACAGGTCTGGGGAGCCCTCAGACCTCACCAGCTCCCTTTCCACCTCTCCTCCCCGTACTCTCTCTAGAGAGGCTGGAAATCGTGCCAGACCTCCTGTCCCCCAGCGGAGGGTCTTGGGCTGGAGAAACTGCTTCTCAGACCCTGCAGGGACAGGCTTGAGGGCGGGGGGCTGGATTCCCTACCCTCCTCCCAGGCCCCAGACCAGCGGCTGCCGAGCGCAGATTCCTGGCGCGCGCACCCCACTGCAGTGCCGCCGCGGGGAAGACGCCCCCACCTGCTGCTCGGGGAAGGGGGCAGGGGAGCGAGGCAGTAGGGCGGGGAGGGGTGGGGAAAGAAAGGCGAGAAAGCGTGCGGGGAGAGGCTTTGTTTTTCTGGGTGCCACTCCCAGACTGAGCGCCAACCCGGAGCAGGACGCCGGTTCCGGGCACCGTGCTTTACTTTCCAAAGCGCCTTCCTCTTCGGGAGCACCTGGGAGCTTGTCGATCGCCTGGGCTTGGTGGGGGTTGGGCAGGGAGCGGGGGAGGCGGGGATGAGTAATTCCACTTGAGGGACCTGGAATCCTGAGGCCAGTGGTTCTCGGACTTTCGGGGCGTAGCTTCAAATATGCAGATGTCCGTGCCACGTGGTCAGAGGATGAGTCAGCAGGACTGGGGTGGGGCTGGGCATCTGGATGTTTACTCAGACCCCTCCTCCCCCTCATCAAGCAGGTGGCCAGGCCATCCGTCCAGGGAACAGTACCCCCCTACCCCAACCTCTCCCCCTCCTTCCTCCCCCCCTCCCCCCAGCGCAGAACCCTGTCGCAGCTTTGGCAAAATGGTTTCCTGGAGGACACCTTACCAGTGCCTAGCTTTGGGTGGCATTGAACTCATCCACACTAACTTTAATTTCACGTTGAAAGACTTCTATGGGTAACATCCTCTCTGCCCCTCCTCACCTGCGTTTTGTTATTTCATCATCCTTGCCATCAAGAAAGGTTCTGAAATCTGCCCTGCATCCTTCTTGCTGCGTTTTGGGGTCTGTCTCTCCACTCTTTCACGAATGAGAGCACGGGTCTTCAGAGCCTTCAAAATGGACCCTAGCTCCTTCCAAGAGCTTTAGAAGAACCACCCTCTGTGCTTGCATTAAAAATGAGAATTTTATAATTTTTTGGTGATTTTTTAAAAGGAATTGATACATTTAATAAAATGAGTGATGATTGTAGAAAAGAGAAACGTGGTTTACTCATTCCCTATTCTTGGACCTGCTAGTTGTTTCCATTTCTTTTCTTTCCCTTCCTTCCTTCCTCTCTCTCCCTCCCTCCCTCCTTTTCTTCCCTTTTTTCTTTTTCTTACAACTTCATTTTTTAAGACCCCTTCTCTGGATTTGATCTGTGCTTCCGCCCAGGACAAGATTATGCTCTTTGAATTTATCTCTCATCCAGACGGTGTGGCGTGGTGGAAAGAGAAGGGGTTGAGTTACACAGTGTGAATCCTTCTCCCCACCTAGTTTTTAGGTCAACTTTAGTAAGGAAGGCATTTCCCTCCTCTGAGCCTCAGTCCCCTCCTCTGTAGAGTGGGAATCAGAATTCCTGGCTTAAAAGACTGTCATGAAGCCGTGTGTGTAACGTGCCCGCAGCCTGCAGGTGCTTAATAAAGACGTTGCTGCTTCGTCTGCCCACTGTCCTGGCTGGTTCACTTACGTGGCCCCTGATTGTGTGGACGCCTAGTTATTTGCTTTTATTTGTATTGGGCCTGTTGGTTCCTCTCCTGGGTGACCCTTGGGCTGTTTGAGCAGGGGGCGTTTCTGGAGCACTGGGTCCATTGTGCAAGTTCAATGGGCTGGTGAATAACTTATAGGCTAGTCCTTTGTTCCCAAGGGGATCCTTCCTCTTGTCTCTGAGGCCTGGCTCATCTGACAGCTCCGTGGAACAATGGCCAGAGATACACAGGGGCAGACGCGAAGGCGGCTGAGAGTGACATCTGTCTCTGCATCCCTTTCCAGGCTGATTGGATCAGATGAAACAGGTGTCCGGCCCCGCTTTGGGGTCCAGGTGGGCCCCTGTGGAGGCTGGATGAGTCATGGGAGGGGGGAGGAAACTGAGTCTGTGTGTTCTCAAAGGTGTGGGGTAGATCATGAATGGTAACCTTGACAGTTTAGTGACCAGTTATTTACCAGGGTTCTTGCAGGGCGCTGCCTCCTGGAGACCCCGTGAAAAGGCTGGGAATTTGGCATTACAGATGAGAACGTGAGGCTCAGAGAGGTGGAGTGACTAGCTCAAGATCACATGGCCAGTTGGAAGGAGAGTCAGGACTTGCTCCTGGGTCTTGGCAGAACCCTGAAACATGTTTATAATGACTACATTCCACCACCTCCTCTCCTAAATGTCCACCTAATTAGTCACCTCGAGACCGTGGAAGTAACTGGAATAAAATGACTCGAGATGGTTTGGCAATCATGGACCAGGTCCCCACGGTAGTACTGACCGTGGTTTTGCTGTTCACACATGCCTTCCTCCCGTCTTGTCCCATTTCTAGCCCCCACCCCATATTGGAACTCAAGTCTTCTGTCCCTATGGGGTTCAACAAGCCTGTTTAGAATCCAACTGCACCCTTTCCTAGCTAGGGGATGTGGGAGCAAAGCTGCTCCCGAGGACTCCGAACCTCAGTTTCCTCGTCTGTACAGTGGGGACAATAAAGCCCAGTTTATTCTTTTGTCAGGCAGGTGAAAGTGCCCCCAGTTGGCATCTGTCCTCAGTAAATGTTGGTTTGTCTTCTTTCTCCTTCTTTGGCTCTTCCCTCCCCTCCCCTGCAGCTCAGGGGGAATTTCGGATCTCCTCTTTTGTGTACGCCCGGTTTGCATTTGTGCAGGCACAGGGCTTTCTGCGGCTCTGCAGACGCATCTGGTTCCCTCAGCACGTCTCCTGCACATCTCGCTGTTCCCAGGGGGTTCCTTGTTTCCGGGCATTCACTCCTCCAAAGCAATTTAGGCCAACATCTCCCGTATGCCGGCTCTCTAAGCAGCTATTTTATTCTGGAGTCAGGGAAAAAAACCCAAAACCCCAGAGGGACCCTAAAACACAACCCAACGCATATTTCTCTGGTAGCTGTTCCTCCGTTACCAGGAATGGCGCAGAGTTCTGGGGGAAAAAATGAATATCCCACGGATGGTGTTAATGAGCCGTGTGTGCAGTGGCAGTGCTAACAGTGTAAGGAAAGAACAGAATAGGAGCTAATAGTACGCTGCACTTGTTACCCCATCTCGTGGGTGAGAGGCCAGGCCCAGAGGGGCGGTGCGCTTCCTCAGTGCGGCACAGCAGGACGGAACCTGTGCCGGGAACTCGTGTCCTGTCCAGTGCGTGACGATGTTTTGGTACCAAGACACCTCCCAGCTTCCTGGTTTGCTTCCGATCTGAGGAGATCGTTTTTGGCAAATGCTGTGCTTTTAGGACAGAACCTTGGCACTTATTCTCCAATGTACTCCTGGGTCCACATTTATCCCCTACTCTTCTCTCTCTCTCTCTGGCAGCTGGGGACGTCTCCCTGCCACCCATGTAGTTCCAGACACGTCTTCGTGGCCACCATGATCCCGACAGCATCAGTAGCGGCCAAGGTGGCCCTGGGATAATGGACACCGGCTTCATGCTGTGACGTCCGTCTGCATGGAAGCCCCCTCAATCTCAGAGGTAAGCAGGCCCTCTAGAATCCTCTGGGGCCCAGTGTCTGAAATCAGAGCTTCCCTGATGGGGCCCTGACCTTGGCTTGAAGTGGGGGGTCGTGAGGTTCGTGGGAGCTGAGATGCCTGGGCCCTGGGGCCCACCGTGAAGTCTCCGTATGGCGACCTGACTCTTCTCAATTCTTATCCTGTCGTTACCACTCAAGGACTTTTGAAAAATAGCATTACTGAATTACAATTTCCGTACAATACAATGCACCCATTTAAAGCATACATCTCAACGTGTTTTGCCAAATGTAGACCCCTGTGTGACTGTCATTGCAGTCAACAGCTGGGACATTTCATCACCCCTAAATGTCCCCCTGTGTCCCTTCCCTGTCTGTCAACCCCCTCCCCCGAGCCCAGCCCCAGGGAACCACTGATCTGATTTCTATGCCTATAAACCAGACTTGTTTTCTCCAAAGTTCCATTAATGTGGAATCTTTGGTGTTTGGCATTCTTTCACTCAGGATAAGGATTTGAGGTTCATGCTTGGTATTGCACGGATCAGTAGGTTGATCATTTTTTGGGTGCGACTTTACAGAGACGTGGTTGAAATGTCGTAGGACTCATATCAAGTGCACAGTCCGGTGATTTTTCGTGAACGTACCGAGTTGAGCACTCAGTGCCAGCCATCTGCTGTAGGCTCCTCCACTGCTCCCGTGCGCTTCCTCCACACCCCTCGCTGCTAATGCCTGCCGTCTCACCCCGGACTCCAGACGACCACTAATCTACTCTCCGTCTCTACAGGTTTCCTTTTCTGGGCATTTCATCAAATTGGAGTCAAACAGCACGTGGTCTCTTGTGCCTGGCTTCTTGCAGTCCATGTTACATTTCCGAGGTTCGTAGGACGCCACAACCCTTTGTTCCTTTTGACCGAGGAGTAGATTTCATCAGACCAACATACGACCATTTGTCTATCTTTCCACCAAGATGAGATTTTAATTTAAAAAAAATTTTTTTAACGTTTATTTATTTTTGAGAGACAGAGAGAGGCAGAGTGAGAGTGGGGAGGGGCAGAGAAAGAGGGAGACACAGAATCCAAAGCAGGCTCCAGGCTCTGAGCTGTCAGCACAGAGCCCGATGCGGGGCTCAAACCTATGAGCCACGAGATCATGACCTGAGCCGAAGTCAGACGCTTAACGGACCGAGCCACCCGGGCGCCCCTGAAGGGATTTTAACTGGATCTGTGTTACCTACCTGGTGCACATGCACCCCCACCCTGGGAGGCACAGCCTGCCCCAGGAGAGAGGTGGCCCATGTCTCTGGGACAAAGATTTGAGTAAATGGTGAGAACAAGTTTTGCAGCACTCACTGTGTGCCAGGCGCTGGCTGAACCTCTGAGAATCATCAGTGTCGAGGCATACATCGGGTACATGGGGCTGGGAGCCATGGTCTCACCTGGTTTTTCTCACCTTAATGCCCTGGCCTCGCTCTCAGCCTGACCCAGGGGCTGAGGTTTCCCTTGAAACCTGCATTGCCTTGTTGATATCAGGGTCCGCAGGGCCAGGGGGAAGGCCCTGTGCTCCCTTGAGCAGCCCGGGGTCTATTTGCAGCGGCCGGCCAGCTCCCGGGACAGAGGCGAGAGAACGGGATTTCTGAATTCTTCCTGAACATTCGTGACCGCCCTGGGAAGCAGCCCGACAGATAAGTATTCCATCTTATCAGCCCCCGGCCCACCCACCTGCCCTAAGTCCGAGCAGGAAAGCATAGAGCCTCACAATCCCCACGTGGGAGGGAAGCTTGGTGACACCACTTTCCAACCCTCTGTGTCACAAAGACCCTGTCCCCATTCTCCGGGGCCCCAGACAGGGGTGATCTTCACACCCCGCTTTTTGTTGCGGAGCCTGGCACTTTGTCAATTTCACATCAGGAATTTCTGTAGGCTTGAGTTTAGCGACCTCCTCTTGAGTCCTTGTCAATGTGGCGTCAGAAGGAGTTGGAAGGAGACTCTCATCATATTTGTGAAACTTGCCCAGGGCCCCCTTTATCTGGCAGTTGGGTGGGGATGCCAATGCTGTGACGATGGGCCACATTCTTTTTTCCAGGTCTGGACCCGTGTCCCAAGCCTCAGGTGCCGATAGAGAGTGCTGGACACACGCCGAGCTGCCCCCTGCCTCTCTGGGCACGGGTCTGCCGGCTGATGAAGATAGCTTAGCTGTCGCCAGGAGCAAAACCCGGGATGTGATTCTGGGTCAGGGTTAGCAGGCAGATGGGGACAGATAAATAACTGAGGCCCCTTCCTGTCCACTGCCTCCAACTCTGGGTTAGTACTGTGCATTCTGGATGAACGCAGGACTGGGAGAACCCCATGGTTGAGAGAGAGAGAAAGAGAGAGAGAGAGAGAGAGAGAGAAGGGCAGGCTTCCCTGGGCTAGATAAGATGGCAGAACCGAATCCGAACTCTGTGTTCCCAGCTCCGCTCCCTGTTTCCACTCAGCCGTGGCCAAGCTGAACCCGTCTTACTTTGTCCTGGGTCCCCTCCTGCTGCTGTCGGGGAACGGGGAGTTGGACAAGGGAGCCCTCCTTGTCCCTAGGACATTCTGGGGTGGGAGGAAGGGAGGTGGAAGGGCGACGTGCCTGGGCCAGCTTCCCGGCTCTGGGGGTCTTCTCATTAGCAGAGAGTTCTGGCCAGTTTGGGCATGGGGAGGGGGCCTGGGTGCAGTTTCCTCCTGCAGCGTGGTGGGCTCTTTTGTCTTCCAGGATGGGATCCACATGGAGGAGGAGCCGGGAGCTGGGTCTGGGCTGCCAACATGCGGTCTGGGTGCAGCTGGGTAAGCCTGGATAGGCATGGGGGGCGGGAAGGAGGCTGCGCTGAGCTTACTTTTATGGGGTATGATCATCCTCCCAGCCAGGCCCCTCCCCAGACCCAGGGTCTGGCCAAAACACTCCTGCGCATGAGAAGGCCCAGGAGCCAGGCGGCTAGAGGGCTTGCTCTCGGCCGGGGGGGGGGGGGGGGGGGGGGGGGGGGGGGGGGGGGGGGGGGGGGGGGGGGGGGGGGGGGGGGGGGGGGGGGGGGGGGGGGGGGGGGGGGGGGGGGGTCGTGGTGCTGCATGGGGCCCAATCAAGACCATGGTGGGTGCGTTACGGCAGATTTCAGTACATCCCTTCATTCAGCACAGACCAGGACTGAGCGCCTTCTCCAAGCTCAGGTCCCAGGATCCAGAGGTGAATACCAGAGACATGGCCCCACCCTCTCAGACCTTCACATGAGAACATGCATTATCACAGTCTCGGCGAGGGAGTGAGCTCCCCGTCCAGGGAGGTGTGCATGTGTGTGTGTGTGTGTGTGTGTGTGTGTGTGTGTGTGTGTGTGCTGGGGGAGGGTGGTCCGGAAGTCCCCTCAGTGGGGATGCTGTAAAGGGGATCCCAGCCTCCCGGGGACTCTGAAGGCTCTTTCTGCCCACCTGAGCCCTTGCCCTTTTTCTGCCCATGATGCCCTTGGCCTTGCTCTGGGCTTTTCTGTTCCCTGAGCCAGCCCTGCCAGGGTGGGGAAACTCTATTCTTGAGTTTCTTCTGAAAGTCCTCAGTGTCTAAAGCCCTACCCCCCGCCTTTCTAGGGAGGCTGGGGGTCTCTGAAGGTGTCCCCCCACCAAGATGTGGGATTAGATTGAGGGCTGTGGGGTGCGGGGATGGAGGCTGAGCCCACGTCCTAACTTGATGTATTTCCCCCAGGCGGCTCCGCCTGGCCCCGTCTCCAGGACTCCTGCCTGGTCTTCTCTTTGGAGCCCTGGTGACTCTGCACTCTGGTCACTGTGACACAAGGAGCAGCCTTTGGTGGTTTTCTCGAACTCTGGACAATTCCCCAAAGATGGCTTCCTTCCCAGCTGCTAAGATGAGGCTCCTGTGGATAAAGGCCCCTCCTGGCTGGCGCTCCGGAGGACATCCCGAGGGAGGCGTGTGAGGGAGCCTGGCAGCCCACTGCCCCTGTGTCCTCCCGGACCCGCCTCTGGGCCTTGCTGTCTGGGCCTGGAGGCCGCTTCTCACCCCCGTGCCAACTTGATTCCTGTCCTCGGCCCTGCCGGTGTCCAGCCGGAGCCCCACTTGGGCCCCCCTGGCTGCACCCATACCAAGGCTGGGCCTTACAGGATGGGGCGGGGACACGGGGATGGGACCGACAGCTTGGTGGGCTCTGTCGGCTGGAGTCTGACTTGCGCCGTCTTCCTGGAGTGATTCTCATTTTTGTGGGTGCTTTTTGGACGAGGCTTTTTTGTGCTTCTCCTCTGCCAAGGGTCCCAGGGTAGAGGCAGTCAGGGTCTGGGAGGAGCCCGGGCCTTCCCTCGCTGTCGTTGAGTTCTTGGGGGAGCAGTTGGAGGGGCAGAAGGGGTGCTATCCTGAAAGCGGGGCGGTTGTAAGAGGTGAGGCAGCCCAGGCTGGGGAGTTCGCCAGAAGGAGACAGACCCTGAGCCTCATTCCCACCATCCACAGGGACCGGGCTGGATCCAGCCTTGTCCCCAGGCTTGAGGGGCCACATCACCCCACCCTGATGTCAGACCCCTGCTCCCTGTTGCACCGATCCTTCATTCTGTCTTCGGGGGGCAAAGGCAGGCAGGGTGTCCCCCATCACACGGCTGCACTTTCACCTCCAAAAGTACCTCTCCGTTCTCCACTCTTTCTGGTCCCTCTGGAGGGGACAGTCTGGTGCCAGCCCATGGTCCTTCACAGGCAAACTTCGGAGCCAGAAGTGCTTTTCCTGAGGGGGAGAGGGAGCCTATGTTAGCTGGAGCCACTGCAACAGACTAGCACAGCCTGGGTGAGGGCGGGGGCGGGGCTCAAACAGCAGAAATGTGTCTTCTCGGAGTTGCAGTAGCTGGAGATCTAAGATCAAGGTGCCAGGGTTGGCTTCTCCTGAGGCCTCTCTCCTCGGCCTTCGCAGATGGCCACCTTCTCGCCGTGTCCTCATGTGGCCTTTTCTCTGTGCACATGTATGGGGTGGGGGGCAGAGTGAGGAGGAGGAACAGGTCTGGTGTCTCTTGCTCTTTTTATAAGGAGGCCAGTCTTATCGGATGAGAGTCCCCTGCTTAAGGTCTTGCTGAACCTTAATGTCCTCTGTAAAAGTCCCATCTCTGAATATGGCCACATTGAGGGTTATGGCTTCAACCTACGAATTTGGGGAGCGGGACGCAATCCAGTCCATACAGGGGGTCCCCACAGACGTGGGAAGCCGGAGCCATCTTCCCTTCGGTATCCCCGCCTCTAGAAAGAGCAGAAGAATGGGGAGTTAGGGATGGGGTGCGAGAGGCACCAGGCGAGGGCGTTCCCCGTGCTTTGGGGACACATGGAACTGACTGGGCCAGGGAGGTGAGAGGAAGCCCCAGGAGGAGGGCCTGGACCAGCCTGGGCATTAGAACCCAAGGGTGCACCCCCCACTGCTCAGCCTTGGGCACGTCACCTCTCTGTGCGAGTCCAATGTCCACTCAGACAACGGACACCTCCTTCCGGGGGCATAGGGAGGGTTCAGCGCAGGCGACTTGCTCATGATACACTCCCGTCCCTTTCAGGGTTTAGATTTAGAGCTTACCTGTTTTTGGTGCTCTCAAAGCACCGCTCAGCACCTTCTGATCCGGAAGCACTTCTGACTAGCCCTTCCCCTGCTGCCCATCTCGAATCAGCCTGGGGAAGTGTCTGCACTGCGTGGGCTTCAAAGCAGTCCCACATGTTCCCGGGGTATCCTGCTCTGAGTACCTACTCATCAGGACTGAGCACCTACTCTGGGCTCTTTCCTTTGCTGGTCCTTTGCAGGGAGGGACATAGGTGAAGCTTTGCCATTAGAATTGGGAAAACTGGAGAACGGGACAGAGAACACTCCACTGAGGCATAGCTTCTGAGTGCTTGGCGCGGGGTGGGGGTGGGGCGGGAGTAGGCGGGGGTGGGAGTAAGATCCCAGAATGATCTGGACAGACTTTCCAGCCAGGCTGAACCAACCAGGGCCTTGAAGGATGAGAAAGATGTGGCCTGACAGCTTCCAGGTCCCCGGAAGAGATTCCCAAAGTCCTAGGAGGCACCATTGCTTTTTTTTTTTTTTAAGTGAGTTCAAATTCAATAGGTTTCTAAAATGCAGGACTTACCAGAGCCTTGGAAGTGCAGATGGGAATTGTGAGGACTCAAGGGCAGACAGGACTCCTGGTCCTCCCCGTTTATGGCAACAGAACCCTTTTCTTTTGCAGCATCATTTAGAACGGAGGGGGCAAGAGGCTGGGGCTTCTGTGGGGAAACCACAGCTGGGACAGGCAAGGACACAGCTCGGGCACACTCGGGGACTCTGTAGGGCCAGCCGGAAAGGCAGATGGGAGAGGCGGGGGAGTTGGGACTCAGTTCCAGGAGTCAGGAGAGCTCTATGTAGTTTTGGTCCGGTGGGAGGCAGGGGTGGGGCAGGCCAGTGGCTGGGGTAGCCAGCAGCCTGGAAGGTGGGGGAGGAGATGTCTGCCGGTCATGGTGCCTCTGGACTTGATGCCACTGGGGCCTTCCAACCTCTTGTGGGAAGGCGTGGGGGTGTGCGTGTGTACGCCTGGGTGTGACAGGAGCCAGCCTTCTGGGAAGGGGCTGACCAGAACCAGGCAGGGGTTTCCAGCCAGGACAAGAAAGTTCTCTTTTCAAGGGAACTGAAGCGTTTCTGCAGGGTGGGGGGAGGGTCCCTGAGGCCCGCGACCAAGCAAATCCGGAAGCGAAATGCTTTGGGGCAGGGGCGGTGGGACAGGCTTGAGTCTGGTGGTGCTGAGGAGCACAGAGGCGGGCCCCGTCCTGGTCAGGCCCAGCTCCTTGGCTGGCGGGGGGAGCGGGAGGCCTCCCGAGCTGCAGCCGAGTGGCCGGGCAGTGTTGCATGGTGTGATTAACCTACTAACCCAGGGCTCGGCCGGGACGCTGTGGCGTGCGATGAGGTGCCACCCGACTAACCCACTAACCAGGCCCGAGCATGCCCTACTAACCCTCCCGCAGCCAGACCCTACTAACCTTTCGAGGGGCTGGGACGTGGGGGCAGACGACGCTCCAGGAGGCCGTGCCCCTGGCCTGGGGTCTCTGTGCAGACCCACTTTCCGGGACAGGGCATGCAAACAGGACTCGCCTACTCTGCTGAGCCATGTGAAGCAAGGCACCTAACCTCTCTGAACCCGTTTCCTCAACAGCAGAACGGGACTACTGATTTCCACCTCAGAGGTTGCAGTGATCATGCCCATGAACGTAAAGTTCTTGAGACACGGCAGATACTTAAAAACAGATAAAAGGGTGAGGGTGAGGGTGAGGGTGGGGAAGGGGAGCCCAGAAAACCCGATTGATCATGTTCCCTGCCTCGGGCCCTGGTCCCTGTGGGGTGTTCTGCACACAGACCCTCCTACCTGGGGCCAGACTCTCGCTTTGAACCCTGTCTCTTCCCCACATTCTTCCTCCTTCTCAGCTTTCTTTCCGTAGGCAGCTCTTTTGTTCGATTACTAACCTGTCTAACCCCGGGAGGGGGGCACAACTGCACCCCGACCGCCCCTTAACCGACTAACGGACCTGCGTGTGTCTCCCTTTTCTCCTAGCGACTCCCGTGTGTGTCGGCTGCGGTGCCCCCGTCCGCTGGTGCTGTGCTCTGACTTACTAACCCGGCCCCTACTAACCTGGTTTTCTCTTCTTACTAACCCCAGCCCTGCCGAGCTCTGGGCGTCCCAACTTTTGGCAAGCAGAGGTCCTGGGGCTGGTCCTGCAGGCAGGTGCCCCGCTTTGCCGCTCCTAGTGGCTGGGGGTTCAGAGTCCACTGGGCCAGGTCTAAGGCAGGCAGAGTCCTACTTAAGTAAGACAGTCCTACTTAACCACGTGAGTGGCCTGGAGGAGGAGGCGGTCCTGGGGAGCTAGGAGGCTGGTCTCTCCTCTGCGCAGATGTCTGGGGACCAGTGGGAGTGGGCGGGGCCAGGGAACCCTCTGGGGTGTGAGTGTGGAGGCCTGTGGGCCTAGAACACGGAGTACTGGGCTTTTCCCACCAACAGGCAGAGAGAAGGGGCCTGTGTATCCTTTGGGAGGGAAGCGAGGATAGAAGTCCCTCGCAGGAAAGCAGCAGATAGAGGTACTGTGTGGCACAGGAAGTCAGTGGGGGGTGCGTGTCGGAAGTCAGCTGAGGGGGCGTGGCCCACACCGGAAGTCGGCCAGCGGAGTCGTCCCCTACATAGGATGTCAAAGGCAGGGGCCGTTCCCACTCTGGGAATCACTGAGTGGAGCATTTTGTACAGGAAGTCGGCCAGACGGGCATTTCTCACACCGGAAGTCGGTGAGAGTGGCCCACTTTATCACCAGGCGTGAGATGGAATGGCCAAGAGTTCAGTGAGAAGGGCCTTTCCTACAAGGGCAGATGGGCAGAGGGGCCCTTCCCATCCCTGAAGCCGGGTTAGATGTGGGCCGGTTTTTCACACCGGAAGTCCTCGAGGAGTGTGTCCACACTGGGAAGCTCCAGAAGACAGGGAAGAAAGCAAATCTGCCCTGGATTCGGGGCTCGCAGGAGGAGGAGGAGGTGGGAAGCAAGACATGAACCCCAGGGGCCAGCAAGGTCCTACAGCGCCTCGGGCCAGCCAGAAATTCATCCCTGGCTCCCTGCCCTGTTCCCACCCATGCCCCTGCCCCGGCTTGCCTTCCCCAGAGCCCGCCAGCCGCTAAAGCCAGGGCCACACCTGGGGGTGATTTTATGCCTCACCTCCAGTAGGCACCTTGGCCTGTCTCTTTGGGATAATTTATGTCTCTTTTGCACTAACTCTTGCTCTCACCCAGCTAACCCCTGCCTCGCCCTGGCTGCCCCTGGGAGGGTTGCCCACTAAGAGTCAACCCTGCCCATCTGGGGGCCCCAGGCTCCTGGCCTGGCTCTGACCAGCTCTTAATTAACCTCTCCTTAACCTTGACTAACTCCTACCCTCTCGGTCTGTTCCTTTCAGCGGAAACTAACGGCTTGTGGATTTCTTTCTGACTAACAACAGGTCTAACACTCGTTACTGTTACTATTAACAGCTTGGATGTCCGCATGGCTGGGAGGTGGCTAACAGGTTTGGAACTGGACTAACCCAGGGGGAGGTGTAGCTAGCAGTACTGGACTTGGTGTCTGCTCTGGTCTGAGTAAGCTGTAGTCAGTAGAGATGGAAGGAGTCTGAAGGAGGTGCTGGGGTGAGGGTGTGGCTCAAGGGATGGCAGAGTGGTAACTGCTGAGGGGAGGGTCAGAAACCAAGTCAGTCTTCCAGGGTTTTAGCTGCTATCCTATCAACCTCTAATAATCTGCATTGGGGTTTTGGTTCTTTTAAGTAGTCTTATAGCTACCATAGCCCGGATTCTGCTCTAGTGGACTTCAAAACACCTGTCCAGTCCATACAGAGGATATGCTATTACCCATGGGATGATCAGTCACCAGGCCAGGGCTCCCCTGCAGGCCTTGATTTAGGGCTCCTTGATTTGGGGGCTTTAGAGTTTTGGTAGTGCCAGGACATAAACCTTTAGATCTGAATATTCAGAAGGGTTCTGATTCCATCACCCAGTTACACTTAAGTGTAAATTAGTTCAGCCTCTTCTGTCTTTTATGCAGTGTAGCTGCACTGAGATGTGATTTTGGCCGGAAAGGAGTTTGGATTGCTTCAGAGCTGGGGGAGGGTCCTTTGGGAGCAGATTGGGAGGGGGGAACGGGGCAAGGGGATCCTGGGTGGGGTAAAAGTTAGCATCAGATCGAGATGGGGATGCGAAGAAGGACCATTTTGCTGGTCCAGTCTGGTAGTCAAGTTCTGTGGGAGAGGGCAGCTCCTAGCCGACTTGGAGGGTTGGATCTGTTCAGGGACCGGGTCAGAGGCTGGCTTTGAGACTTGCAGGCAGGTTCCTTGGGTTATAGAACACTGGCCTGGGGTCAAGAGGCTGTCTGACAACCATGGGCTCAGAACTAAGCTAGTGGAGCCGGCAGTGGGCCTGAAGGGAGGTTTTAGCTGCAAAGGAACAAGAGAGGAGAATGCATCAGGAAGAGCTTGGGGGAGGTGCAGATGTCCAGGCAGGGACCCGGAACATGGTGGATGGAGCCTCTTGTGGGGACGCACTCCCTGCTGCCCTCTAGTGGCCGCCTTGCCTCTTTGCACTCGAAGCAGGAAGCTCAGGCACCAGGCGTTTCCCGGGAATTTCTCTTCATTCAACTGTTATTCAAGATCTATTGTTGCTGTGGACCTACTGTGTGCCCAGCAGGGCTCTGGGTCCTGGGACCCACCTACGGGCCATTCTGTCTGGGGAAGTTGGAAAAGTTACCGTGTAATGCAGTGAGATGGGTGCTGTGATGGGTGCGGGGCCGAGGAAGAAGCACCCGGGGACGAGCAAGGATGCTATGTACCTGGTCCGTGCCAGCATTGGTGAGGAGCGCTGATGAAACCTTCCGCTCCTCAGGACATTTCGTGCAGGTGTATGCCCCGGGGGGGGGGCGGTGCGGGGTAGGGTGGAGTGTGGGCAGTCCGGGCAGGCTTTCTGAAGAGGGAGGCACCTAAGCCGAGCCCTGGTTGGATATGGTGGGGATAAGTTCCAGGCGGTAGGAATGACAGACTCAAAGTTCTGGGGGCATCAGAGAAGACCGAAGAGGTTCTGGAAGATTCATGGGGGATGTAGCAGGAGGCAGATGGGAAATGGACAAATACCCAGCCGTGTTGCCAAGGAGTTTGGGGTTTGTCCTGAGGGCATTGGGGAGCTACGGATGTGGCCTTGGCAGCAGAGGAGTTGGATTTGAGGTTTAGGCAGGCAGCTTGGCCGTTCCATCCCAGATGGAATTCTTAGGTGCTTACAAGGAGTTCTGGTCAAATTTAGATAAGTGATAGACCCTTAGATCCACCTGGAGACAAACAGGATCCCTAAAGCCAGGCAGGGGCGGGGCTGAGGGCACAGTGACGCATTGGAGGAGAGGCAGCCCGAACGTGTGTCATCCCCAGCCCTGGATGGATGGGGCTACCAAGGAGGATCCGAGGGGAGGTGCAGGACCACCGGCTGCCCATCAACGGCAGAATGTCGCTTGTCCCGTGGGGCTACAAGGGGGACACGCACGTGTGGAGTAAGCTTCTGAGAGGCTGATCCTGGTCCCGGCGGAGGAAACGGGTTGTGGCGGGTAACACAATTTTCAAGGCAGAAGGATAGGGACTGGGCCATCGTGGAGGTTGAGACTTTGAGACTCTCCCCAGATTCCATGTGCGAGTGTGCCTGTGTGCGCATGCGCGTCCTTGACGTCATCGGTCCCCGGGAGGCGCAGTCTGTTTACCTCCCGACCCAGCCCTGTGACGTTCACTCTGGCATGATGTCCCCTGACGTCAAGCTTGGGAGGAGCAGGGCCTTCTGAGCCAGGGAGTTGGTGGCGGACTGAGCTCAGGGGGCGCCTGGGGGGCGGGGGGCTGCTCCTGTCTCAACAAAGGATCCCAAAGGCCCTTCCTGAGAGTCTGTACAGGGCCCATGGTTTCACTGTAACCAGAGAAGATGACTTCCGTGTGGGGAGGCTGAATGTGGGGGTCGACCTCCTGCTGCAGATTAAAGGCCGGAGTTTTATGCGGACCCAGCAGTAGAGTGTGAACTCGGCTTTCTGTTTTTACCTAGACTGCAGCTTCTGTGTACACACCATTCATATTAAAAAGCAACTTACACCCAAAGGACAGCTGTTGCTTCAGAGGCAGGAGGGATGCCCGCCTGGTTCAGGGGAGGAGGGAGAGCCAGGGGCCCTTGTGAGGAGCTGAAGTGGGGTTGCAGCCTCGTCTCAAGCCTGCGACTTTGAAGTCAATACAGTAGGGCATTTATCATTTTTTATGGTGGGAAAATACAAGAGAAAATTTGTCATCTTAACCATGTTGAGTGTACAATTCAGTGACATTAAATGCATTTACAAGGTCATGGAATCCACACCACTATCAATGTTTGAAAAAATAGCCCTGATTTTTGCCCAGGACTGTGTGCTTCAGAGAACATCCGGGAAGTGTATGTTTCACTGGGAAGGCAAAGAGTTCCCTGGGGACAGAGCAGGAGGAAGAGGAAGAGGGGTTTAGTATACGGGCAAAGGCCTGGCAAACACATGGGGCACACATTGCCTCTCTCCAGTCCAATGACCATGGCAGACATTGCTAGTCGATCACCCATCTCTCTTTGGGAACCTGGATGCAGCTTCAGGATCTGCCTCAAAACGGGTTTTCAGCCACCCAGGACCAGTCTGGGGTGGCGATGGGGGCAGGGGGGGTGTATTTTTAAAACCATGGAGTCAGTCTTGGGATTGGGATTCCTCATAGACCTCCTTCTGAATCCCAGCTTTGCCACTTACCCACTGTGAGACCTTGGAGGTGACTCACCGCCTCTGAGCCATGCCTGTGCTGTAACATGGGGACGGCAGGCTCACGTGGTGGCAGGCTCACGTGGTGGGAGTTCCCAAGGACGCCTTCCCGCGGAGCTGAGAGACAGCCCGATGCCTCGCTTCCCCCCCCCCCCCGACCTCATTCTAAGTCCCAGGTGGTGGGACTGACACTAGGGAAACTGTCACAGAGGAGGTTCAGGGAGGCGGGGTGAGGGGGGACAGTAGGGGGAGGCTTCCTGGAAGAGGTGACACATGAGGGAAGCCTTGAGAGATGGGGGAAATCAATCAGTTGAGATGAAAGAGCCATAGGGGTGCAGAGTATTTCAGAGTGGCTTCTCCAGGGGTCACTGGATCAGTCCTATAGATGGTGGGGGTATGGACGGTGGGCAGGGCAAGGTGGGCTCTCGAGACGAGGTCACAGGGCAATGCTGTGTCATGGTGTCAGAAGAGGAATCAGGGACTCCCAGGTTGGCAAAACTGGAGGCCCAGGATGATGAGGGGTGGAGGAGGGGCAGAGCCCAATGGTCTTGTAGAAATTCTGGACATGGGCGGTGGGGATGAGAGGAGCCTGAAATGGGCAGGGGACAGAAGCAGGGGGACAGTGGCTAGGATGGCACTCCGGGGCTGAGATTGCACACATGTACACCTCCCCCCACCCCAGGGTTATCTACACCTCCTGCACCTTGTACGACCCCAAAGCACCCCGTCCCTGTGCCGGTGGTCCTGGCTGCTGGTTTGAATCCAGGCTGTCCTGTCTGGGCGACCTTCAGGAGTTGCCTTCTCTCGCTCCAGGGTCTTCTGTAAAAGAAACAGGTCCGGAGGGCACCTGGGTGGCTCAGTCGGTTGAGCGTCTGACTTTGGCTCAGGTCATGATCTCGTGGTTTGTGTGTTCCAGCCTGCTGGACTGCTGGCTGCAGTCAGTGCAGAGTCTGCTTCGGGTCCTCCCTCCCTCTCTGCCCCTCCGCCGCTCACTCTCTCTCTCAAAATAAATAATCATAAAAAAGAAGAAAGAAACAAGTCCACTGAGGGGACCTGCAAGGCCCTTCTTCCCCCGAAGGATGAGAAGATGCTTAACCAGAAGACAACTTTCTCCTGGAAGCTTCCAGACACCCACCGTGTCTCCTCAGCTCCTTTTTCCTTTCTCCTTCACCCTCTCTTCACCCGGAAACCATTCACTAGGTTTCTGCTCTACACTGGGAACTGTCGTATGCTCTGGGAAGCCAGGATTTCTGTCTCTCTAACTCACCTACCTTGTCCCCCCGAGGGTCTCTGCACTGGCTGTTCCCTTTGCCTGGAACATATTTCCCTCTGCTTTTATTTTATTTATTTATTAATTTTTTATGTTAATTTATTTATTTTGAGAGAGAGAGAGACAGAGGGAGAGAAAGAGAATCCCAAGCAGGCTCCATGCTGTCAGCACAGAGCCTGAGATGGGGCTCACTCCCACAAACCTCAAGATCATGACCAGAGCTGAAACCAAGAGGCGGACGCTCAGCTGACGGAGCCACGAAGGCGCTCCCCTCTGCTTTTCACACAGGTGACTTCTCTGTGGCCCTTGGGTCTCAGATGAATGTCATCTCCCCGGAGAAGTCTTTCCTGACTATTCCGTCTGTAGTTACTCTATCTCTTCAGTTCTCAAACATTTTGGTCTTGGGACCCCTTTATACTCCCGTCATATAGTAAATGGTTGCTCCTGAGTTGGGGTGGGCACTGCCCACTTGAAAAGTTCAACCCGCTCCCAGTTTCATTCATTCATTAAAAAAAAGCACCCTTGGGGCTCCTGGGTGATTCAGTCAGTTGAGCATCTGACTTGATTTTGGTTCAGGTCATGATCTCATGGTTCGTGGGCTTGAGCCTCGCGTCAGGCTACGTACTGACAGCTCAGAGCCTGTTTAGGATTCTCCCTCTCTCTCTTTCTGCCCCCTCCCCTTATCTCTCTCTCTCTCACCCCCTCTCAAAAAATATATTCTTGATTCCTTTGACTCCCAACTCTGCCAAGCACAATGCTGGGTGCCCAGGGTACAGCCAGGAAGCAGGCAGGCATCATTTCCACGCTTGTGGGGCTCACAGTACATGAGGGAGTAGATATGAAGTCACAAACTGTGCCCACTCTCCGGGGACAGGGAGCACTTCCCAATGAGTGACAGGAGAGAGGAATCAGTGTAAAGAGAATCTACCATATTAGAAATGAAACCGAGGTGCTTTAAAGAGATTTGTTTAGGGGCGCCTGGCTGGCTCAGTCCGTAGAGCACATGACTCTTGATCTTGGGGCTGTGAATTTGAGCCCCATGTTGGGTATAGAGATGACTTAAGAACAAAATCTTAACAAAAGAGACTTGCGTGTTTATTCATCCATTGAAAATGTAACAATAACTCGTTGCATGCTAATGTAAGTAACACAGGCTTTATAAAACTAACTTTATTCCCCAAACAAAATAAATGTAGTGAGAAACATTATCCCCCTCCCCTTTTTTTTGTAAGTCTCTTTAATGTTTGGCTTAATAGAAGACAGCTTCCCTTGGATTCTGACATCTGCTTCCGCACTCAATCTGCTGCAACATCGCGGTCATGTAGCCACCGGAGGCCTCCATCATGCGCTCGTTAGGGACGGAAACGAGGCAAATTAATATCTCTCTGGGGCCCCAGATCTCTGGACCACGTCGTGAGAACCACTACTCTATCACAAGACCTGTTTATTTCTGTATGCCCTTCTGAAATGACCTTGATGACTTGTCTGATTCCTTGTTTATTGTCTTGTTTTTCTGCATGTTTCTGGAAGGCAGGGTCCCTGATGGAGCCCATGCTAAGTGCTCAGCGGCCAAGCCAGAGCTGCAGTTTCTAGATTCAACCAGCAGATGGTGGTGTTGCACCAAGACGACCTCTAATTCTAGGTTCTTGGAAACCCGGTTCCTTCTTTCCTGGGGCGTTTGGGGATGGTCTGCGGGGGCCTCTCCGGAGAATTTAAAGTATTGGATAAGGCCTGGCATGTGTAGGGGAAACCTCTTGAAATCCGTTTTCTTCTCTGAAAAATGGGCAAACTATGACTTTGGCTTCATTTCACCATGCTTCTCTTGACAAAAGCCACTTTATTTTGATCGCACTGGTTACCTCGTGTCCCCTAGTGCTCTCCACCTGAGGTCTAGAGTATTCCATCAGGTTCCACCTGCAGGGAGAGCACTGCTCCTCATTCCACCTCCAAAACCCTTGCCTTCAGCCGCCCAGGTACTATGGGCTAGGTTCTCTGCTCAGCGGTCCATCTGTGTTGATTCATGAGATGCTCTTAATATTTGAGAGGCTGCTTTCACCATCTCCATTTCTGTAGGACACTGAAGCTCAGCGAGGTGAAGCCATGAGTCCAAAGACACAGCTGGGGGAGAGGAAGCCTGGCTGTGAGTGTAACTGAGATGCCGACTCCATCCTCTTGATAAGATGGGCCCAATCACTCCGTCTACACTGGCTTCTCTCTCTCTTCACTCCTTCTGGTGCAGCATTCCTGTCCTTGGACAGCTGAGCACAGCCTGCGAGTTCGTTCTTCCTTCCTTCCTTCCTTCCTTCCTTCCTTCCTTCCTTCCTTCCTTCCTTCCTTCCTTCCTTTCGTTTATTATGAGAGAGAGGGAGAGAAAGTGGGAGAGAGAGAGAATCCCAAGCAGGCTCTGTGCTGACAGCAGAGAGCCTCATGCAGGGCTCGAACTCACAAACTGTGAGATCATGATCTGAGCCAAAGTTGGACGCTTAACCGACTGAGCCATCCGGCGCCCCTAAGCTTGTGATGATTTCATACCCACTTGGTCATGTGCTGCTTCCTGTGGGCTGTGAGCTCTTGCCTGCTTTGGGGCTCTACCTTGGGTGCCCAACATCATGCTTGGCACTGAGCTGGGGGGAGGGCTGTCAAGGCCCAACTGGGTGGCAGTTGAACCCTCTGAATAGGTGGTGTCCAGGCTGAGTCAGGAGCCGTCAGATCCGCCCTTCACTGGCCATGTGACTTAGGGCTTCTCCTCTGAGCCTCAGTTTCTTCATCTGTACAATGGGGCTAACACTGTCTCCCTCTCAGAGAGGTTGTAATGAGGGCGGACGCAGAATGTGAGCACATGATGTGCCCCCCCATCCCCACCCCGTGGTGTCTCCTGTCCTGTGCAGGTGCGGCTGGCCGACAGGAGCC
>NC_043713.1:65077637-65106233 GCF_006229205.1 Suricata suricatta
AGCTGGAGCTTCATGATTGGCTGTTTCCAAATGGGGCAGGACATCCCAGATCTGCAGGTGAGGGGTGGGGGTCATCTGTGCACGTGTTCTCCTCCAGCCCCCAGAGAAATGGCCGCTTGGTCGCCACCTTAAGGTGACTCTTACAGAGACCATGACCTGAGCCGACATCAAGAGTCAGACGCGTAACCCGCTGAGCCGCGCAGGCGCTGTGTGAAGGGGGTGTCTCTTGGCTCTAGTTGGGCTCCCCAGCTGATCAGAGCAGAGACAACGTCCTGCCCAAGAGCAAACAAAATGATTCTGGTTTCAAGCTACCAAAAGGTGAGGCTCCTTAGGCAGCAATGGGCAACGGATAACATCTGCTCAGAAGCTTCTTTGCGTCTCTCTCAGCTCAACCCTGGACGTGCCCCTCCCCCACCCCTCCCGTCCGCCCCAAGCCTGGTCCTCAGCCAGCATCTCCCTTCTCCGCTCTGGTGGCCCAGGGGACAAATCTGGGAGGCACCTTTCCACCCTCCCCCACCTGCCTCCACCTTTGCCTGACTCCTGTGGTTTGACCCCCTAACTATCTGTTAGCTGCCTCTCCCGCCCCCCAGCTCCTTACACAGGACGCTGCTCTGCGGACATACATGATGCGCGGAGTAGGGATGCCCCAGGCACGCGGCTGTGTGTATCTTGAGCCCCGGGCTCAGCTGGCGACCTTCACTGCTCTCTTCCTGGCCTGGCCTCTTTGTTCCTCAAAGCCTGAGATAGGGTCCCTCTGGCCACCACACCCAGTCTGTGCCTAGGCCCTCCCCACGCTCTCCCCCAAAGGCCCCGAGTGGGGAGTGGTCGGGGAAACCGAAGGGAGCCTGTGAGCCTGTGAATTGCTGTGGAAGAAGGAGAGGAAGGCGGTGGGACACTGTGGCCTGGGGTGGACGACATCTGAGTGTCTGGGAACGAGTCAGCCCCGTGACGTCAGGGGCAAGGGGGTGTCAGGCAAGGGGGCCACAAGGGCAGGGGACTGGGGTGGGAATGAACCGCTGTGTTGCGACCGGGATGAGGCAGGGTCGCAGGAGGCTGGGGGGCATCAGGCTGGGGGGCAGGAGGCCGTGGAGGGGTCTAGGCAAGTCTGCTCAGCGACAGCGGGGCAGAGACGCCCCCCCCTCCCCCGACTCAGCTGCCCTGTGCCCATGACTCTCATGGCCTGGGATTGCTTCTCTTGAAAGAGCACTCCCACCTTCCCCCCCCCCCATCTCGGTGGTGAGGTGCTCTCTTAATAGACTCCCTTTCTTCTGGAAGCCCCGCTTAGCGGCCAGAGGGAAGTCCTCCCAGCACTGTCTTAAAAGCTGTGATTGAGCCATTTGTCACTGTCACACCCTTTGATCCTCGCCACGTCCTTGCCCCTGACCCACCCTGTCCTTGGAGGGGCCGCTTCCTCTGACAAGGTGTCTGCAGCACACGGAGACTTGTATTCTTGTCTGGGGGGACCGGCCTCGTGGCCTTTGGTGGCTCACTCCTCCCCAGGGAGCCTCAGTTTCCCATCCGTGTTGGTCTTACTGGATGGACTGCGGTCAGTACAGAGGGTTGGAGCACTGTGCGAGGACATCTAGAACCAAAGTATTCATGCACTGGTTTTCCCAACCAGGCTGTCCGTCTCTTGAAGGTCAAAGACCGTGACTGTTGTCTCGTGGTGGAGTGCTGTGCAGACCATTGGTGCCCATTAAAAGGGACCTTCTATGGAGACAAGGTGTTCTTGGGCTCAGCTTGGAAACCCCCGCTCAGTAGCGGCACTGTCTGCTCCGTGACGACTCCCAGGCCACCTCGCCTCCCTTGGGTCCCACTGCACACGGGATCAGCTCTCAGCCATGCACGAGGGCTCTGACTTTTATTTCCTTTGTGGATCTTTCTAGCCAGTCAGGCTGGCTGGTGGGTCTTCAGATGAGGTTCCCCAACTGCATCGGAATTCCCAAGGAGGGGGGCTTATTAAAAATGCAGACCCCTCTGGGGGCGCCTGGGTGGCTCCGTCAGTTAAGTGTCTGACTCTTGATTTTGGATCAGGTCATGATCTCCCAGTTCATGGGTCTGAGCCCCGCATTTGGCTCAGCGCTGACAGTGCAGAGCCTGCTTGGGATTCTCTCTCTCCCTCTCTCTGCCCCTCCGCTGCTCGCTCACTCTCTCAAAAATAAATACACATTAAAAAAGAAAAAAAGAAAAACATGCAGACCCCTCTGAATCAGAATCCCAGAGGGTGGGCCCAAGAGTCTGCCTTTTTAACAGGCCACCCACCAAGTGATCGTTCTGTTCATGGATGTTCTAGAACCGCTGCATGGCAGGGTGAGCCTCTATGCGAGGGGCCTGTGGCTGCCAGAGCGCCACATCCCCAGGGTCCCTGTGCAAGGCTCATGCCCAGTAACTGTGTTGAGTGAGGGAATCAGGTTTGAGCAAGGATGTGCGCCTGTGCGTGTGTGCGTGTGTATGTGTGTGTGCATGTGCACATGTGTGGGGGTAATTTTATTCCTCCTAGTACCCCTCCCCTCCCTTTCCCTCCTGTCCCCCCCTCCCCCACATCCCCTTACCAACATTCCCCAAAGATGGGCATGAAATCACACTGCATTTTCCGCCAGGGGGAACTTCGCACTAAGAATCCCCCCCCCCCCCCCCCGCTGTATAACCCTCTCATTAATACACAGTATTGTAAAAGTGATCTATAATTAGATGCTAACCGAGTTTGCCGTAAAATCGGGTGGGCGAGGTCAGCAAGGTAAACCGGGAGCGGGCCGATTGTTATGATCAGTCAATAACCTATTTATTCCCCAACATTTCTATTAACCTCTGCCAGCCAATCACAGTTTCAATTTGAAAGGCTGGGCTTCGCTTTGCTGACTGGACAAGTCTGATTGAAAGCGGGCCCCTGACATGACCCCAGGGGCGAAATCCAATTAAAATCATTTTCACTTGTAGATTCATAGTTTTAGCATGGTCTCCATCCTGGGATTCATCATTCCTGGCAATAACTAATGTCTTGTGACACGAGCAGGTGGACTGGCACTGCCATAAATAATAATTGTGATTAACTAGCTCGTCACATCCCAGGATGGCTTTGGGGTGGCGGTCAGCATGGCGTCCGGGAGCCTCTCCCGCCAAACGCTGGTTGTGTGGACCTCTCTGGGTCACACCACTGGGACAGCCTTTTCTCAGTAGGGACGGAGTTTATCTGCCTCTGGGTCTCTCTCTCTCTTGAAACTGGAACTCTTTGAGGCCAAGTAGTATGGGTGCTGCGGCGGACCCCGCTTCCCGTCTCCAGAGACTGGGTCTCAGTCTGTCCATCCACATTTTCATAGTTTCCATAACATGGCCCCACCTTTGGACCCTGTTCATTGGGTCAAGGATGAGTACCAACCCAACCCAATGAAAAATCTCATGGCCCAGCTCCTGGATGCTGTTGTTTGGACCAAGGGTCAGACCCAACCCCAGCAGGGTCTTAGTCTGTCCATCCACATTTTTGTAGTTTCCATAACACGGCCCTACCGTTGGATGCTGTTGATGATTGGACCACAGATGAGGGCCAACCCATGCTGGGCCAATGAAAATCTCATGGCCCCGCCCCTGGATGCTGTTGATTGGACCAAAGGCCAGGCCCAAGCCAAGCTGATCAATGAAAACGTTTTTATTGGGAATTTGGAATTACCTTTAAGGAAAGAGGTCCTACTAGCCCAGCTTGGGTAATGAGGGCATCTGTTGACTGCCACTATCTTCCCGGTGTACTGGGAAGTAGTCTGAAACAAAAGCAATGCTGAGGACAGGAGAAGGGACGTTTTGTTTCCTAACACACCCCAGTTCCCACTTCTAGCTCTTTCCGGAATCCTGGCTGCATTCCATCTCAGGTTCTCTGACTCACCCATTTGTGTAATAATTATTCTTCCTCCCTGCCTTCCTTGCTAGAGTTAATTTGAGTGATTCTGTTACCTGTGACCACAAGTGTCCCCCGAAGTCCAGAGCCCAGAAGTGTCCGGTGCCACCCTGTAGGCTGGTGGCAGAGCGACTCTCTTTCTCCTGACTCCTCAATGCAAAGCCCTTTGGGTGAAGAGGGGAGAGAAGAACACCTACTAAGTGCTGGGTGCTTTGGAACCTCCTCTACTTCATCTTCCGCATCCTGGGAGGTAGGTTTTATTCTGTTATATTTGTTTGCAGACCAGGAACCTGAGGTTCAGCACTGTTGGAGAATTGATGATCATGTGACTTGGCCAGTGCGGACCCTGGGAGGTCAGCTGCTCCAAATCCCGCCGAGTCGAGATCAGGGCTCTAGGACGGTGGGGCTCTGGTGAATTCCGCCTGCAGACCGCCTGCTTCTCTTCATATGTGCACATGGTGGGAAGAGCAAAGGCTCTCGGCCTCTTCTTTTAATGTTTTATTTATTTTTGAGACAGTGCAAGCAGGGGAGGGGCAGGGAGGGGAACAGAGGATGCAGAGCGGGCTCTGTGCTGAAAGCAGCATGCCCGATGCGGGGTTCAAACTCACGAACTGTGAGGTCATGACCTGAGCTGAAGTAAGACGCTCAGCCGAGGGAACCACCAGGCGCCCCTGGCCTCTTCTCTTAAGGACAGAGCCCCCATTTACAAACCTTGTCACAGTGGTGTTCGATTTTAACACACGAATTTTGGGCAGGGGGAGGGACATTTTGTCCACGACAGTCTCAGATTTCAGGGCCCAACTCCTTTTAGCTGAGCACCAAAAATCAAGCTGGAGCCTTTGCACCACTGCAAGTTCTTGAGCCCCACTTTGGGGATTCTGATTCCAGAGGTCATTGGTCTGTGGCACATTTTGCCTTTGAGATGCTTCCCAGAGTGTTCAGACAATCAGCCAGACTTGGAGATTCACAAGTGCATTGTCAGAGTAAAGGCACTGAAAAGTCCTGCAAACAAGACTCTCATGCAATTTTATTAAACCCTGTTTACCAAAGTAAACTGAACACAGATATCTCTGTGTGTGTGTGTGTGTTGTTTTTGTTTTTTTTGTTTACAACACCTGCTTTTATAAGCTCCAATGTTCAGAGACAGTCTACCAACATTTTTCCTTAATAATTTCACACTTGTATAAATTCAGTGATTCTTTCATGTCTGTCCTACTATTTTACTGAATCCACTGGGCCATTTTCTCCCTGGAAGCAATGATAGTACCTTCCTTACTTGCAAACAAGGCCTGATTAATTGAAGGTCTCTTAAAGTTATTTCTGAACAAGGGACATGATGCCTTATCCACTGATGGCAATACTGATATTGGGAGAGGAGAGATTTACAACCTAGAGATGTTGGGGTGCCTGGGTGGCTCAGTTGGCTAAGGTCCGACTTTCAATTTCAGCTCAGGTCATGATTTTATGGTTTAATTTTTTTTAAACATTCATTTATTTTTGAGAGACAGACAGAGAGAGACAGAGACAGAGCATGAGCAAGGGAGGGGGAGAGAGAGAGGGAGACACAAAATCTGAAGCAGGCTTTAGCCTTTGAGCTGATAGCAGAAAGCCCACCATGGGGCTCAAACTCCCGAACCGTGAGATCATGACCTGAGCCGACGTCAGATGCTTAACCGACTGAGCCACCCAGGCATCCTTGGTCATGATCTCATGCTTCATGGGTCTGATCCCTACGTCGGGTTCTGTACTAACAGTTCAGTGCCTGCCTGAGATTCTCTCTCTCTCTCTCTCCCTCTTTTCCTCTCAAAATAAATAAATAAAACATTAAAAAAATTAAAACTCAGAGCTGTTGATTTTCCCTTAGTGTTTCCAGATTTGAATCTCCTGATGTTCATTCCCATCCCGGTCACTTTGGGGCTCTTGGCTGACAGTGGTGGATGTTGGGTGCTGTCCGCCTCCTTTGCTGAGCTGGTTTTCCACTGCTCTGGGATTTGCTCTTAACCATCTTTGTTCCCAGGTAGGACCCCTCCTGAGCGATCTGGTTAAGGGGTTTCTCATCTCTCCATTTCCTTTGCTTTCAGGCGCTAGGGGATTGAAGGGAGCAGCTAAAGCTATTTAAACAGGCTTCTCCGTGGAGCGAGCCCTTGTGCTGGAGATTGGGTTAAATTCAGCATGCATAAACCATTCACAATGGCTCTTTACACCCCGGGAGCACTAAGATCCCACTAACCTTCAGTCAAAACAATTAGAGCATGAAAGGTGGCATTTTCATCCCAAAGGCACTGGGGCATCTGGAAGTTTGGGAAGAGACTGGACCACCCAGGTTCACTTGGAGTTTGGCTTTCTAGTGGTGCAAGGACAGAGCAGGAGCCCCAAGACCCAGAAGATCCTGCTGGGTGTTGCAGAAAGGAGCCCGGGTCAAGTTGGCTCAGCCCCTCCATCTCTCCCTCCATGCAGCGAGCACTTAGCATGTATCAGGCACTTGAAATGCACCACCTCACTGCATCCTCACGAGAGATTTGTTACCATTATCCGCTATGACAGCAGAGGAAACTGAGGCCCAGAGAAGTTAAATGCGGTACCTTTTGGGGCCTCACAGGAAAGAGATGGCACATTCAAATTAGTCTAAGATGTTAGAGGGGAGCCCTTTACAGAGGAGAGTCAACTTATCTGTCTTTTATTGTTGGGTAACGAATGGCCATGACCCGGTGTAGCCCCCATGTGATAGCTCACATTTTGGTAGTCTGGGCACGGTGTAGTTGGATTTTCTGCTCAGGGTTTCACAAGGTCAAAGTCAATGTCTTGCTGAGGCTGTGATCTCATCTGGGGCTCAGGCTTCTCTTTCATGTTCATTCAGGTTGTTGGCAGAACTTAGTTCCTTGTGGCTGTGGGTCTGACGTCCCTGTGTTCATGCGTGTTCCTCTCCACAGAGCACCCTCAGCAGCTAGCAGTCACCCCTGGGTCCTTGACATGCATCCCGCTCCATTGGCATCTCACGTCAGGGATGTTTGCTCCTTCAAGGCCGGCAGGGAGTACTCTCCCATGCTTCCGATTTCTCTCGCTTCTCTTAAGGAAGGCCTGATAGGGTCAGGCTCACCCAGGGCAACCTTCCTTTTGATGAAGTCAAAGTCAGCGTCCCGGTCACGAGCCGACACTCAAGGGGAGGGGGTTGAACAGGGTGCACTCACCAGGAAATGGGGGCCTTGGGGCCGTCTTGGTATTCTGCCACCCAGGGACAGGAAGTCAGAGGCTGCGAGGCACAGTGTGGCTCACCAGAGACCAGAATGGTACAGACTTGACTACCATCGCTGGTCGTGAATAGGTGGGGGAAGGGGGTGGTCCCTGGAGCTGGGGGACAGGGAGGGCTGTGCGAGGAGGGCCCCGAGCCCAAACTGGGACCTTTGTGGAGGGACACAGCTAGTTTCTGGCCAATGTAGCAAGAAGGGAATTAGGGACCAGATACCCAATACCGTGCTAGAGCCTTCCATTGGCTGATCTCAGCAGGAGCCGAAGGGCGAGGGAACCAGCTCTTCATGCGGTCAGTAGACGTCCACTTCCCAGGGCACACACAGGATGGAGGAAGGGAAGGACACGCAGAATGACACCTTGGGGCTACATTCCTAGTGATGGCAGAGAGTCAGGGTGTTAGCTGGGCCGTAGTCTCATCTGAGGCTCAGCCGGGGAAGGGTCTCCTTCCAAGCCCATGTGTTGTTGGCAGCATTCAGTGCCTCATGGGCTATGGGACCAGGGGCTTCGGTTTGTTTTCTTGCTGTTGTTGTGTGCCTTAGTTGCTTGTTGGCCAGGGGCCACCTTCAATTTTTTGCCATTCTGGCCTCCCCAACATGGCTAGTGGCTTCCTCAAAGCCAACAAGGAGGGTCACCCGGCAAGATGGGCATTACAGTGTCCTGCAATGTAACCGGCACCCTCACTGCATTCTATTGGTTAGGGGCATGTCACATGTCCTGCCCATAGGCAAGGAGAGGTCATTACACAAGAGGGTGAGTATCAGGAGGTGGGGATAATTGAGGCCACCTTCGTGTCTGTCTGCCACCGCCTATATGAAGTGGATGGAGTCGGCCAGGTAGCCATCTGACTTGGCAGGTGGAGGGACGCAGCAAGAGCAAAGGCCCTGAGGTGGGAGGTTGCTTGGTGTGTTTTATAGAACAGCAGGAGGCAAGTAAGGGTAGGGGGTGAACACAGGGGTGGAAGAGGTCGGGGGGAGGGGAAGAGACCTTTGGGCTTTGTGGATCAGGGCAGACACTGGGAGTGGTAGGGAGCCATTGGAGAATTTTAGGCAGTGCATGCCAAGACCCAGTGTACTTATTTATTTATTTCCTGAGATTTAAAACATTCATGGTGGAGCTATACATTACATAAAATTTATCCTTGTGGAGCACCTGGGGGGCTCAGTCAGTTGAACTTCTGACTTCAGCTCAGGTCATGATCTCACAGTCCGTGGGTTCGAGCCCTGCATCAGGCTCTGTACTGACAGCTCAAAGCCTGGAGCCTGCTTCTGATTCTGTGTCTCTTTCTGTCTGCCCCTCCCTTGTTCACTCTCTGTCTCTCAAAAATAAATACATGTAAAAATTTTTTTTATAAAAAAATTTGTCCTTGTAACTGGTTTAAAGGGTACCATTCTGTGGCCTTTAGTCTATATTCACAATGTTGTGCGATCATCACTGTCTAGTTTTAGGACATTTTCATCATCCCAGAAGGAAACCCCATACCCCCTGGCAGTCACTCCCCTTTGTCCTCTCCCTCTGCCCTGCCAGCCTGGGCGACTTACTAATCAGCTTTCTGTCTTCACCCATGTGGCTCTTCTGGGTCTTTCATATAAACGGAGTAATGCAATGTGTGTCTGGTTCTTTCACACAACGTGATGTTCAGGGCTTATCCACATTGGCACACACATCAGTACTCCATCCCTTTCCGTGGCCAAGTAATAGTCCCCTGCACGGCCGTGCCACATTTCTTTATCCATGCAGCCGGCCGTCTTCTGCCACTGTGAGCAATGCTGCTATGAACATTCGTTTACAAATATCGGTTTGAAGACCTGGTGTTTGCTCTTTCGGGTGTACGTGGACGCAGGTAAGATGAATCGCTCGGTCATGTAACCCCAGGCTGGCCTTCCTGGGGCGCGCCAGACGCGTTCCACCTCCCGTTCCCAGCGGCAGCGTCCAGGACTCCAGTTTCTCACATCTTTGCCGACACGAGTCCCTGGCCGTGTTTTGGATCCTAGCCACCACATGGGTGTCTCACAGGGGGTTTGATTTGCATTTCTCTGACGACTAATGACGCTGGGTGTCTTTTTACGCGGTCACCGGTCATTTGCCTAACCGTTTTGGAGAAATCTCTGTTCAGGTCCTTTCCTTATTTTTTAAAAATTGGGTTATTTGTTTTTTTAGCTGTTCACATTGACTGATTTTCACTGAGCTGTCTTCGCCCCCCCGGGAGGGGTCTGCCTGCATCCTTAGGCATCAGGGCTCCTCTGCGCAGCCGCAGAAGGGCCGGGAATGTGGCTCCCTTGAGCAGCCCCTCACTGACTTGTCGCCATCAGCGTCCTCCGGAGAGCAGGAGCAATGGCCCTTCTCCCACCGGCCCAGCCCTCCTGGAAAGGTGTTCTCAGGGCTCCCGGGTCCTTTTTTACCTAACTGCCTCCCTGGGAGCCATTCAGCGGCTTTGTGGGAAGCTCTCCAGCTGGGAGAAGGCGCTTCGGGGAGGAACGTGGGGCCAGCTCCTGTCTCACCTCGCACCCAGATTGGGTGGAGACTCAGAGTCCCCAGTGTGGGCCTGGGACTCTGCCTGCCTCGGCCTCTGCCCTCATGCCTCTTGGTGTAACTTGGGGGAAAATGAAGAAGTCAATCTAGGTAGGGGAGGCGGGAACCCTGTATGAGGGGAGAGAGAGCCCCCCTTCCCCATGGCTTTTGGTCTTTGGCCCTACCATCATTCGGCTGTGTGGCTTTGCCAAAGTCGCCCAGAGTTCCTGGGCCTCATCTCTGAAAAGGGCCTGCATCCCTCTTGGAAGGAGTTGGTTTGAAACTTTCAGATCCAGGATTCTGTGATGAGTTGAAAAAATGTTCCACTTAAGCTAACACCTCCTCCAGGAAGCACCCACACCCTTAGCTTGACTTAGGTGAGTGTGCCTTGCCAAAGGTGCCATTGTTTGGTTGTGATTGCCTATCTGTCTCTCACTGTCACTGGAGTGGAGGCCCCTTCAAGGTACAAACAGATCATTTCAATTCCTGCTCACCTCCCACTGCTTTACGGTAAAGACCAAATCTTTACTCTGACCTCAGCTGCTTGGATGGCTTTGCATTGTTTCCTTTCCATGTCATCTCACATGACATTGTCCCTTGCTCTCTGGGCTCCAGACATGGGACCTTCGGGTCTCTTGTGCTTCCTACCACAGGGCCTTTGCACATGCTGTTTCTGGATATCTGGTTACCTTTTCCTTGCCCTTCTCACCGTAATCACTCCTACTCATCCTTCAAATTTCAGCACAAGCTTCTCTTCCTCAGGGAGGCCTGCTTGGATTCCCCCAGATTAGGCCAAATCTCAATTATCAGCTCAGCAGACTCTCCTTTGTAGCAATGATTCCTGCTTTGCTTTCATTATGAGCAACTCTCTCCTCTTGTCAAACTCCTAGAGTACAGAGAGCTTGTCCTCATTCTAGCCCCAGCATCCAGCCCAGCGGCTGGAGTAGAGTAGGTATTAAATAAATCAAGTCGAAAGGCAGACGGGTCTTTGTGCTCTTGGAGTCAAGGCCTGGTGTATAGCGGGTGCAAAATAACTGGTTCCATTTTTGCCGAATAAATGAATGAGTTCTCCAGAACGTGCTGGATCCCACCTTGGCTTCTGTGTGGTGTCGGCGGCATGGGCTTCCAGGGGACCGACCTGCGTTCGAATGCAGGCCCCTCTGCTATTCAGCTGTGGGCTTAGGTGTCTTTTCCTTCGGAAGCCCATTTCTTGGTCTGTCAAATGGGGGGTCTTCACTACGGGCGGCTGCGAGGAATCTCACTGCTCATGGGTTCAAGGCCCCTTGGTGGACCGAAGCCCTTGGCAGACGCCGTGAAGAAATACTGCTTCCCTTAGCGCCCTGGCCCAGAGGTGGGCAGTTCGTACTGCGGTGGGAGGCCCGGTTCTGGGTCGGTGCCGGGGCCAGGGCCACAGCCTGCCGTCTCCTCCCTCCCCTGCGCCCCCTCTGGCTGAGGCGCTTGATAAACAGGGTGCTGATTCCCTGGAGTTCCAGTGAGTGGGGAGCATGACCACAAACGTGAACTTCTCGGGTGTAATTTCTGAGTCCGGGCACCCGTGTCTCGCAGGCAGGAGGAAGGTGGACAGATTTAGCCGCAGGATGTGTGGCGAGGCCGTGGGCCCTGTCTTCTTGCTTTATGGGTGCGCGTCTGAGGCCTACTCATGCTGCCTGCACCCGCTGCTCCCCTAGTGGCTCCAATGCACCCCACCCCCACCCAATTGATTTTTAAGTTTTGTTTCTCGTCCCTTAATCATAACTCAATCATGCTTGTTGTAAACAAGGTACCAACAGTACAGAACTCGAAACAATGGAAAATGGTGGTTGGTCCTTTCTTCACCTGAATCCCACGTTCCAGGGTCATCACTGTGGAGTGTGGTATGAACACCATGGCCCCCGTCTCTATGATGCACTTAAAACACATACGCGATAGCAACTATTCTTAATTACAAAGGGCTTACTAGGGGACGCGCATTATGCTCTAAGCTGCTAAGAACCAAATGAGTTACTTCAGGCTGGGAGGACAGTTGCATCCATGTTACAGATGAGAAGACCGAGGCCCAGCGATTGTTAGGTGGCTTGTCCAACGCCGTCCTCACAGCTACTAAGGCAGAGTCGGGATTTGAGTTTCCCACATGTGTGTGTGCATAATACAACCTGTACGCACGTGTGCACTTAGTCCGCACATTTGTTTCCCACCCGAATGGATCACAGCACATTCTCCATTCTGAAATTTTCCTTCACTTAATAACACATGTGAGCAACTCTTCAGGTCAGTGTAAATAGATGCCCATGTAGGTTTCCAAGTATTTTAACATCTGATGAGTATGGATGGGCTGAACAAATTTTTGAATTTTTTTTATCTTTTATTTTTTATTTCAGAGAGAGAGAGAATTCCAAGCAGGCTCCACACTCAGTGCTGAGCTCCACATGAGGCTCAGTTCCACGACCCTGGGATCCTGACCTGAACCTAAATCAAGAGTCGGATGCTCAACCTCCTGAACAACCCTGGATGGGCTGAGATTTATACAAACCAACCCCAAAGGAGAAATGCCTAAGTTACTTCTAATTTTTGCTCCGAAAATCTTTCTACGGTGACCACCCTGTCACAGATGCCTTTGAAATATTTTTGAGGGGCACCTGGGTGGTTCAGTCAGTTGAGTGTCTGACTTCAGCTCAGGTCATGATCTCACAGTCCGTGGGCTCAAGTCACGCATCGGGCTCTGTGCTGATAGCTCAGAGCCTGGAGCTGCTTCAGATTCTGTGTCTCCCTCTCTCTCTGCCCCTCCCTCACTCATGCTCTGTCTCTCAAAATAAAATAAACACTAAAAATAAAATAAAATATTTTTAAAATGTTTTATGCACATGTTAAACATTGGAATGGTTGCCCAGGGTGAGTGATACATGTGGGTCTCCCAGTTTCCCAACAAGGGAAGCCAGTGTCTTCTGGAATCTTCCAGAGAGATAGTGTGGACTTTCACATGCACACACACACACGTACACACATACACAGACATGTACACTCCCATATGCACATACACATGCATACTGTGCCTGCTGCTCCATGAACTTGCCTCTTTTTCGGGTGACCATATATATGGAAACTTGTGACTCGTTGGTCCATATAGATGTTCTGCATTCATATTTATTTATTTAACATTGAAGACATAGTACAACCATTGCAAATATATATAATAAAATATGTTAAATATATGGACGTGTGATGTCTTTGACTGTATCTGACTGTATTTGCAGGAATGCCCTGAAACGTCTTCCTTGCTCCCCAGTCACCTCCCCCCACAAGTAACTATGGTTCCTAGTTGTTTACATCCTCCCAGAGCTTTTTATGTATATGTATGCAAATACATCGGTATTCTTATTCTACCTCCCATTTTTACTAAAAGAATATATTCTCTGTAGATTTCTACATCCTGCTTTCCCCCCCACTTTTAACACTACATCTTGGAGACGGTTCCATTTTAGTACATAACTTCCTCTTTCTTTTCTTCTCTGTCTCTTTCTTTCAATGACTGTGTATAATACAGCATCCCACTGTCTGGAGAAGGTGTATACACTGTTATTTCCACTGCATGGGGGATGCGTTTCATTCACTGCATACGTCACACAAGCCTGGGTGGAAGTTCAGGAAGCGCCGGGGGGTCGCCTGTGAGAAGTCAGTTTCTCCCACTTCTGAGTCCAGATCAGTCTCTTCCTCCATCTGAAAGCAACCGCGGTCCCCAGTGGCTCACGATCCCTCTTGAAGCGACTGTAAACACACGTACAGACGCACTTAGACTCTCTCTCTTTTTTAGTCTCAAGCAACGAGGCAGTGATTAGCCTGCGTGACCACCTCTGTACCTCTGTGTTCAGGGATGGACTGAGTTCAGCAGCATGTGTGTTTCCAATGTCGATGGATATTGTCATGTGTCCCTCAAAGAGGTTGCCGCGGACGTCTCTGTGCGGGTCCCTCCCTGCTCAGGGCCTGGGCTGGCTCAGGAGGGCTGGGAAGCCAAAGGGAAGTCTGCCTGCAAGCCTTCACTCAGCCTTCCCCTTTAAGTGCCTCTTCCAAGGTTTTTCTCAGCCTCAGCTTCATGACCAGCCTCTCCTGGGACTGAGCTTGCTCCTGCATCCCTATCAAATTGAAGCTCGATTCACAGGCTTTATGTACCATCAAGTCCACATTTCCCAAAGAATCTTCTCTGTAGTAAATAGGTGGACGGTAACAATAGTTTCCCTAGTCACATACATCTGAGAAATGTTGGGGTAAACTCCATTGAAACAGGTGTCTTTACTGCAGGACTTTTCAGAGCCTTTAATACGTCAGTGTACATTGGGATTTCTCAGAGGTCTTAGAGTAGGTTCATCAGACTGCTTTGAGCACACAATTTCAGAAAAGCTGATGTGGTTTCAGGGTTTCACTGAAGGGGAGTCTAAAGCCCAGGGAGGGAATGTGACTTGTCCAAAGCCACACAGCAAATCTGAACTTCCAGCCTTACTCTGGTGGGGCAAATGATGAAGTGTTCAGCCTTCCCTGTGCCAGCAATTCATCAGGGTGTCCTGATGTTCTTCTGGGACTCCAAGACATATGGGTTCATTTCATTAAATTTAACATAATCACACAGTGACTTTGGAAGCGCCAAGATTGTGAGAAGATGAGAGATAGACTGGAGACTGTGGAGACACGCTACCTTAGGTTGGGTCCACGTTAATGAAAAAACTACAAAATCCGAATAAAATCTGTGCTGTCACCCAGAGCCTGAGGCGGGGCTTGAATTCACGAACCGTGAGATCATGACCTGAGCCCAAATCAGGAGTCAGACGCTTAACCGACTGAGCCACCAGGTGCCCCAGGGACCGCCTTCTATTCCTGGTCTCCCTTCCTTCCTTTCTTACCGAATAAGCCACTTGCAGGTAAATATTCATCTCTGGGTCTGCTTCAGGCTAAGATAAGCTGCTAATCTAGTCTGGAGGAGGAAGAGAAGGCTGCTTGGGGTGATTTCATTTATTTATTTCTGACTTTTATTTATTTTTACATCTTCAAAGAAAAAAAACCATACTTTACAGTCATTGAAATGCTCAGTCTTTAAGTATCCAGTTAGGTCAGTGTGTTAGAGGTGTGTGGTTGTGTAACCTACATCCCTCGAGACCGAGGACACTCCTCGCCCCCAGGAGCCCCCTGAGCCTCTGCGCGGAGCGCCGCCTCCCCAGAACAGCTGCGGATCAGCCTCTCTCACTGTGGCTCTGTTCTTCCTATTCCAGAACTCGTAAATGAAATCATCCCGCAAGTACCCTTCTGCGTCTGGCTTCTCTCACTCAGCAGAATGTTTCTGAGATTTATCCACACCGTCGTGCGCGTCAATAACTCATTTCCTTCTAGTTTACTTGTCCGTTCCCCTGCAGATGGGCAGTCCGAGGTATTTCTGGGTTTTGCCTGTCACGAATAAAGCGGCCGTGGGCATTCTTCCACAAGGCGTTTTGAGGGTCTGTGTTTTCATTTCTCTTAGGGGAAGTCCTCGGAGAAGGACAAGCACATCCTTAATGGTTTAAAAAAGAACCAGCTGGGGTGCCCGGGGCAGGGGCTCAGTCGGGTGAGCGTCCAAATCTTGACTTTGGATCTGGTCATGATCCCAGCCCCACAACCAGCTGTGCACTGAGCATGGAGCCTGCTTGGGATTCTCTCTCTCTCTCTCTCTCTCTCTCTCTCTCTGTCCTTCCCTGCTCTCTCTTAAAAAAACAAAAAGGCTAAATACAGTTTCCAAAGTGGCCGTACCGTTTTGAGCTCCCTCCTGCTCCAGGTGAACATTCCAGTTCCTCCAGCCCTGCCAACAATGGGCGTCACTGGACTTTTTCAAATAACTCACTCGGCTGGGAGCGTAAGGGCAAGGTGGCCTTTGACGGAGCGGGGAATACAGGCCCCCCGGGCCCCAGGCATCCCGAAGCAGCGTCACGAGTGCCAGCCGCAGCTGGTCGACTGACCGGTCCAGAGAGCGGGCACGCCCCCTCTGGTGAGAGCAGCCCTCCTCCGGCTTCTCCGCAGACTGACTGTCAGGTTCAGGCTAAGAAGAAATCTAGCTCTGGACGCTCAGTCTCCCAGGTGTGAGCCGGTAGAAACTAATTTTTTTTGGTTTTAAAAATTCTTTTCTTGGGACGCCTGGGTGGCTCTGTTGGTTGAGCGACCGACTTCGGCTCAGGTCATGATCTCACCGCTCATGGGTTCAAGCCCGGCGTGTCTGTGCTGACAGCTCAGAGTCTGGAGCCTGCTTCCGATTCTGTGTCTCCCTCTCTCTCTGACCCTCTTCCACTCATGCTCTGTCTCTCAAAAATGAATAAACATTAAAAAAAATTCTTTTCTTTCTGCTTCTGTTGGACCAGGGGAATCAGGCGGTTTACAGAGTGCAGGCGGGGAGTTTAAAAGCGAATCAGTCTGTGCCAAGTTCTAATATGCCGACAGGGGTCAGGCCGGTGCCGCACCCAGTGACCTGCAGGACAAGGAGTCAGCACCAACGGTGACAGATTTTGCACCCGCTCTTTCAGCCATGCTGGGCTTTCTGCATCTGCTTTTCGAAAGCTCACTTCCCCAGCCCCCTTGGACACCGTGCGTCGCCCTCCATTACCAGAAGACTGAAACACAACCCCCAGGATTCTCCGGTGAGATTCCTCCCACCCACTTCCTCTGTATGTTCCAATTCCACTGACTTCGCTGGGTGTCTCAAATACACCAAACTCATTCCTGCCTCAGGACCTTTGCCCTTGCTGTCCCCTCTGCTTGGATTGCTCTTCTTCCTTCTCTTTATGGCTGGACTTCTTAGCCTTGGGTCTCAAGTCGTTCACCACTGCGTTTTTGCTGCTTCTTCAGCGATTATCTTCTCTAATCACCAAATCAAAATCAGGTCTTTATAGAACTAGACTCCTAATCTTTTTGTTAGAAATAAAGAATCTACCAGTGTAAGGATGCAGGTCCGATCCGGCCCTCACCACCAGGCAGTCCTAGCCTTCCCGGAGCCGGAGCCAGTCGAGGCGCACCTCCTCGGTGGAGATGCGCCTGGCAGCCTGGGCCTGGCGGTCCCCCTCCTGCTGCAGGTCCGATCCAGCCTTCCCCTTTACTTAAAGGGGAAGGCGCGGGCTTCTCCTGAAGGGGCGCGCATTAAAGAGGGACAACTCCTGCCGCGCCTAATCGGGGGAGGCCGGCTGATACCTTTGACCTTTCTAGAGGCGGGCCTAGTCAAGCCCCACGTGGGGCGTCCTGGGCCCACTCTGATTGGTCAGAGCTCCAACTATTGTGATTGGCTCCCACAACTCCCAGTGTTGATGGGGGGGCAGGGATTGGATCACTGTACACCTGTCATCATTTCCTGTAACTCCCCCTCCCAAAGGTATAAAAGGCCCTGCCCTGCCTTTGTTAGGGGCTCTCCGTGTGGCCAGCGGGTCGGCTGGAGACTGTGAGCCCGAGCTTAAGCTTGTAATAAAGGCCCTTTGCTTTTGCAGGCGTGACTTGGTCTCCCTAGCAGTCTCTGGTGTTTGTTTTGGGGTGATTTGGGGCGATTTTACAAACTTGGGCACAATACCAGAGTCATAGGCCTTCTCCATTAATCTTGGGGGAGAAAAGTGCCAACACCTCACTTCTGGTTTGACTGTGCAGGCCTACGCTTACTTATGCTGGGGACACAGACGCCTTCTGCCCATCACTCCAAGGGCCACTCATAACCGAGTAAATAATCAATCAGATTATTCTGCCGCCACCTTCTTGGATGTTATTTTTGCAGGACGTGGCAAGCATTTCTAAAGTCTTAAGAATTTTTCCAAGATCCTTTTTGGTTCTCAGGGTACTTTTAAGACAAGTTGTTAATAGTTACCCATACTTACGTGAGCCTCCATGTTGCACTGAAAAAGCAGACCATGTGCTCCTAAGGATGTTCTCAATTTCACATCTTCTCACATCTGGTTCTTCGAACTGTGTTTTCGAATGCAGGGAGGTATCTGTGTGTTGGTCCCTGCAGAAGACAGACTTCCCCTTTGTCTCTTTCCAAGACTTCCTCTGTTGTTGTTTTAAAAAAAATTTTAATGTTTATTTATTTTTGAAAGAGAGAGAGAGAGACAGAGTGTGAATGAGTGAGGGGCAGAGAGAAAGGGAGACATAGAATCTGAAGCTGGCGCCAGGCGCTGAGCTGTCAGCACAGAGCCCAATGCGGGGCTCAAACCCATGAACCCCAAGAGCATGACCTGAGCCGAAGTCAGATGATCAACCGACTGAGCCACCCGGGCACCTCTGTGTTTTTTGAAGCTTATTTGTTTTGAGAGAGACAGAGACAGAGAGAGACAGTGTGCAAGTGGGGCAGGGGCAGAGAGAGAATCCCAAGCAGACTCCACACTTACAGCGCAGAGCCCGATGTGGGGCTCGAACCTACGAACTGTGAGATCCTAGCCTGTGCCAAAGTCAAAAGCCAGACACTTAACGACTGAGCCACCCAGACCCCCCAAGACTTCCTCAGTTAATTGTGAAGACTGGCCTTGGTGATGGCAGGGTCTGAATTTCATTGTTTGGCCCTCTAACAAAAAGCTGGCTTCTTAGAGCTCAGTTTTACTGGCAAAAATGGAGAAGGGGATGAAAAAAAGCACTTTATCCACTAATAGTGAAATAAGGCTCATACAACATGAATTTATAAAAGAACTGGTCATAATTTTTCACTATTTATTTATCTATCTGGTTGCTTATTAGCTTCTCTGTTTTTCTCCATTAAATGGTGAGCTCCAGGGGTAAGCGTCCAACTTCAGCTCAGGTCACATCGGGCTCTGTGCTGACAGCTCAGAATCTGGAGCCTGCTTTGGATTCTCTCTCTGCTTCTCCCTAACTCATGCTCTGTTTCTCTTCCTCAAAAATAAACATAAAAAACCAGGTGCTCAGGAAACATCTGATGGATGGGTGGGTGGACCGTAGGCTTCTTGGGTGAAAATCCCATGAAAAGGCTCCCACCATCAAGATGTTCACTGTATCCTTGAATGGGTGGGCAAGGGCCTCCAGGTCTCGGCAAATCCCAGTGTTTGCCCGAGAAGGTGGCTTCACACACATGTAGCACTTCTTGGGTGCACATCTTCAGCCGCCCATGGCCACACCTGCACCGACCAGGAGAAAGGATCCCCCACCACCCTGCAAGAGGATGACCTTGACCCTTTGGTGCTCCTGTTTCTGGGGTAACAACCTCTCCATTCCCGACCTCCCAGACGTGTTGCAATCACAGAAGTGGGAGTGTTTTTGAAAAGGATCAAGTGACCTGACAAGCCCCAGGCCAGCCACCACAGCCAGCATCTCCTGCTCGTCCAGTCCTCACTTAGTTTCCGGGCGGCCATTCTTGTGGGGATGCGGACACCTGCCACACTCGGTCCTCCCCCGAGAAGTCTCGCGGTGTCTCGCCGTAGCTGACTCCTGCCCTCCGGGCGCATCTAAGGGACAGCCCCCGGCAGAGCGGTTTGCAGGTTTGCAAGTGATATCTTCCCCGTAGGGTGGTCAGACATATCGAAATGAGAACACGGGAGCCCAGCTACATTTGAATGTCGAATTTTTTTTAGCAGGGGTGTGTTGCAAATATTGCATGGGATATATTCCTACTGAAAATGATTCCCGCTTCTCCGAGACTCAAGTTCCGCGCGGCAGCCCTGCCTCCAGGTCTGTGGTCACAGCGCGAGCAGCGCGGCCGTCTGGAGGGCGAATGGCAGAGCCGCCATTCCTACTCACCTGTTTTTATTTTTTGTTTTTAAGTTTGTTTATTTTGAGAGAGTGCAGGAGAAAGAGTGCGGGGGAGGGGCACAGAGAGGGGGCCCTGATGCAGGGCGCCAACTCGCAAACCTTGAGATCACGACCTGAGCTGAGATCAAGAGTCGGATGCTTAATCGACTGAGCCTCCAGCCCCCCGGTCACCTGCTTTGGTTTTGAAGATCCCCGTTGTCCCAGCCAGGAGGGCTGACCAGGGTCGCCTTGACTCTCGGGCGCTCCCAGGCCATGCACACCCTGCTTGGAAGCACAGCCTCATGGGCAGGGACTCAAGCCACCAGCCACCCCCTGTCCCCGCTGGGAAACTAGAGATGCGGGGTTCCTGCCCGCGAAGACGCCCCTGGGGGACACACTGCATGGAGACTGGGAACCCAGCGTGAGCCCCCAGAGCCATGGCCCAGACTGCCCTGGGGAGCAAGGGCGACCCATTCATGGTGGAGGTGGTTTGCTGCCTTTGCGGACGGGCAGTGCCACCCCCCAGGTTTGTGGCTGCTGGAAGCCAGCGGGGTTCTCAAAAAAGTCAGGGGTGACACGAAAGATGGGAGCCTTTGTCTCAGTCTTTCTCTGAGTGGGGGTGGGTGGAGTGGGAGGTGGGGGGCACGGCGGGTGGGGGCGGGGAGGAAAGGTGTCCACCAAAGTTCTAATTTTTTAGGCTGAGGAGTAAAATTGGGGGGAATAGGAGACATGGTCCCCTTCCGCATAAAATCCCCCAGACCTTGTCTCTCCCTGGTCGTTTCTGTTTCTTGTATCTTCTTGTACTGCAGATGGAGTTCTGTCTCAGTCTGCGTCCCCCAGAACAGGGCCCGAGCCCAGGGCTTGGGTGCTGAGCTTGAGACCTTGAGGCAGAAGGAGGTGCAGGAAGCAGGAGAAGGGAGCAGGGACTGGGGGAGGAGGCTGCCCCCGTGCGGGGGGACCAAGGAGCTGGATGTTGCCCCTGGGCAGCGGGACCCCATCCTGCAAGACGTCCTCTGAGGCGCTGTGTGTTCGAGAAGAATTGCTCCTCCGAGGGATGGGGGGTGACATCCATCTCCCAAGTCCTGGACCCCAGTGAAGGTGACCTGAGAGGATGGGCCCCTTCCCCTTCCGGGCGGCACCTGCTGGAGCCCTGAGCTCTTTCTGCAGCCTCGGACAAGACCCCGAGGCAGAAAAGCGGGGCCATTCCCTGGCCTGTTCCTGAGACGGGATGTGGCCAGCATGCCTGGAGCCGACCTCCCCAGGGGCACAGGAGTCCCGAGGTGGGCTGGGGGATGACATGGGTCTAAACACTAAGCGGCCACAGAGTCAGTCGAGTGTCGTGGTCCAGAGAGTGGGCTCTGGGTTCCAATTCCAGTGTCATCCCATGGCACTGGGGCAGTGCTTCGGCCTCTTGGAACCTCAGTTTCTTCATCTGTACAATGGGAGCAACCCCTGTGCCTTGGTCCCAGAGTGAATGTTGACTGCAGTAAGACCCAGGAAGTTCTTAGCACGGACACAGCCGCGGAAGAAGCTCCCGGTGAGCACTGGCTGCTGCCCCGGACGTGGGCTTTGAACTCCGTCCTGCCGGTGGGTGGAGGGCAGATATGCATGTCACTCAGAGCCCTCCGTGATGGCCGGGAGAGGAGCAGACAGAGGACGGATTTTGCCATCCCGGGCTCTTCTCCTGGCTCCTGTTCCCTGCCCTCTTCTCCAAGCATCAGGGACTCGCCGGGAGCATGGGCACTCTTCCTCTGGTCCCTCTCCCTCCTCCCCAGGGCTCCCCCACCCCCAGGCCCCAGCCTGTGGCTGCTTCTCCTTGGTCACCATAAACACAAATCCCGTTATCTCCCTTCTCTTGCAGCGCTTGCCCCTTGATTTAAGCTGCCTTCCCTTCCCCTTTCATCAGCCCTGGGCCCCTCCTGTCGTATATCTTCGCCTTTATCTATTTCCCCGGGTCCTCAGCCTTCCCCGCGATCGATGCCTGGGGGGACACAGCACAGGCCGCGGATTCCTGAGCCCACCCTTCTTCTTGGGAGCCCGGGCCAGTATTTCTTGTGGAGCCTCTGTCTGTTCGGTTTCTCATTAGGTTGCTGCCTGGGCGTGGACGTATTTCTTGTCCCTCCACGGCACCCCGGTAATTCTTAACCGGCGAGACGGGGAGGCGCATCTTGAGAGCGCTTTGGGATCTGCCGGCATGGCTTGAAGGGGCACGTGGGGGCTTGTGGGTGGCGGGGGGGGGCCTGGCCCCCAAGAGGTTGGGAGGGGATGGTCCTGGTGGGTCCCTCGGCCACATGATGGGTTGGCTCCTGGCCTGCCGCCGCCCCCGGGTGTCATTCTGCCTCTGAGACATTGCCGCAGGCTGTCTGGCGCCAGCCTCGTCCCATGCCATCTTTGCAAAGCGCTGAGCTCTGCCAATAACTCAGGTAGGTCACTTCGATCCCTCGCTCAGTTTCCTTCCCCCTGAAATGAGACGGTTTCTCTTTCTCTCTTTCTTTTTGTCCCTTTCTTCATTTATATATGTAATAGGCACAAAGCCTGGCATGTATAGAGGGTTCACAACGTGCCAGGCAGCCTTCTAAATACTTTGCAAATACGAACACATGTCCATCTCCCAGCCGCCCTATGACAAAGATACAAGTATTGTCTCTGCTTTGCAGATGAGAAACTGTGGCACAGAGAGGCTAAGCAACTTGCCCAAGGCCACACAGCTGGTAAGAGGCAGGAGTTCAGACCCAGGCACCGGCTCTCGTGCCCTTGCTCTTTTTTTTTTTTAAAGTTTTAAACATTTATTCATCTTTGAGAGAGAGAAAGAGAGAGACAGAGCTGAACAGGGGAGGGACACAGAGAGAGAGGGAGAAACAGAATCTGATCTGTAGTCTGACACGTTATCCACTGTGCAACTGGGCCGTCCCTAGAAACAGAATCTGAAGCAGGCTCCAGGCTCCGAGCTGTCCGCACAGCGCCCGAGGCAGGGCTGGAACCCATGAGCCACAAGATCATGACCTGAGCTGAAGTGGGCTGCTTAACCGACCGGGCCGCCCAGGTGCCCTGGTGCCCATGCTCTCCTAAGAGGCGGCTTCTCTTGATGCGCTGTGGCCTCCATGCAGTTCCAAGGAGCGAGTGCCACTTATTCTCGGTATTCCTGACAGTTACGCTCTATAAAGTAGACACAAACAGTGAATTAGGGAATATCGGACCGTTGTTCCTAGGGGAGATACAAAGTTAGGTTCCTGAGAGCCTTTGATCACAACGTTTTTTGTCCCCGTACAATACATAACCCAGGTTTATGTGTGCGTCTGTTGGAAGACACCTGAGCTGATATATACTGTTGATTCATTAACACTGAACTCATGGCCCACAGCCTGTGACTCACGCCCGCATGAAGCTTGTTGTGACACGCGTGGTATTCCCCGTGAGGGACATCGCGGCCTTCCTGCACGTGAGGAACGCCAGACAACGGTTCAGCGCCCACTTGTGGGCCATCGTAAACAGCAAAATCAATCAAGCAAACAACAGCAAAAGACAAAGGCAGCAAAATCACCAACAAAAAGCATAAAAATGCAAAACATGGGACACTCTACGGGCCACAAAAGTGATGCTAGTCTACGGCACGAGCGCTGGAACAAGGAGGCGCACCACGGTCTTGTTTGGCCTCAGCTGGGAACCTTTGCATCGGGTTAGCTGAGTTTCTGCTCCTCTGCCCGTGTCCAACAGCCGTGGATTTTCTTTTTGGGGCTCAGAGCTATTTTTAGTGAGTAGGCGAATTCGCAAATACAAAGTCTGTGAATAATGAAGACTGATCGTGTCTGTGCTACTCCCCTGCTCAAGCACCTTCTAAGGCTCCCTACTGCCTACTGTATCACATATATGCCCTGCCAGCCCAGCTTCCAAGGGTTTTAATAATATGGTCCCACTGTTAAAATGCATTTTCTGTAACTCCTGGGGCCATTTCCTTTCTCCATGGACCTGGGTCCTCTTCCTCACTATCCACCACGTAACCAACGTGGCCCTACCTCCACACCTTTGTTCTGGTTGTTTCCTCTCTGAGTGGCCCTGCCTTTTCACCCATCTACCCAATCCTACCTGTAGTTCAAAGGTCATAACAAGTGCCTTTTCTCTTTGTTTAGCTTTCTCCGACTGATTTATCTATTTTCGACTCTCATAGATTTATGCCCTAGTGCAAGTTAATTTAATTTTAATTATTGTTATTTTTAATGTATATTTATTTATTTTGAGAGAGAGAGAGCACAAGCAAGGGAGAGGCACAGAGAGAGATGGGGGCGGGGAGAGAGAATCCTAAGCAGGCTCTGCGTTGTCGACGCAGAGTTCGATGTGATGCTCGATCCCTCGAATCGTGAGATCATGACCTGAGCCGACTGAAACCAAGAGCCGGACACTCAACCGATGGAGCCGCCCCGGTGCCCCAGTGGAGGTTAATTGTTAAAGAAGTCTTTCTGTGATTCTTTTGCAAAGAGCCTGCCTATGGGGAATTTCCCTCAAACCATTGCCTGATAACACCCTCACCAAACGGAAGTCCAAGTCACACTGACTGTGTTTGGGTTTGGATAGTGAGGATGTTTTGGTTAAAAGTGTGTGAGAGAGAGAACATTGTACTGGCCGGTGAGACCTGACCGGGAATGTGCTAATTCCTTAGAAATACCAACCCGCTCCTTACGTGATGCTGCTGTGAGCCAAGAATACTTAGACCATCAAAGGGCTCTTAGTGAGAACTGATACATGCAGGGAGATAAGCCTCTGTTCCCAACAGCCTCGGAGCGAGCTGGCCAGGACGGGAGGGGATGGGGTCTCGTGGGCTCCACCGGGAGACAACAACCCCCTTCTTTGGGACCCCAGCTTAGCCCGATGACGTGTCCTCCAGAACAAAAGTCACAGGAAGTGGAGCTGAGCAGCAGCTGGTCCAAAGTCATAGTCTGAGGGAGGGGTCCCTCATGTCTCATCTCTTTCCCAGTGTCTTTCATCCCGAGGGGGAAGGGCCACGACCCTGGTGCCCCGCGCGGGGACACAGGTGAGGGGACAGGGGAGCTGGCAGTGAGGCCGTTCTTTCTGCACCCATCACACGTGCCTTCTTCTGCCTCTCAAAGCACCCGTTGTTAACGGTATTCAGGTAGGTTGAAGCCAGCCGGTGGGCCAAGGTGGGTTTGGAAAAACTAGTCTTGGGTTTCACCAGCGGACAGGCAGGATGCAGAATATCAGAGTAGAAGGAACCTAAGGGTGTGTGTGTGTGTGTGTGTGTGTGTATGAGTGAGTGTGTGTGAATGTGTGGCAGGTGCAGCTCTTACTTTTTGTACTTGGAAAGAAACCGGTCCAGCCTGAGCAAGGTCACCCGAGCTGGAGAGACTCAGACGCAGGGATGTCATGGCGCCCCCTTCCCCTCCAAGACTGGGGCCGCCTCTCACAGGTCTCTGCTTTCTGTCCCTGCAGCTTTGGGCCCTCCCCCTTAGCCTTAAATTAGGTTCCCGAAGCCTGGGTGTTAGCAGGTGTGACGGAGTGTACGCAAGGTGGACATCAGGGCAGAGGTCTAATGTGGCTGTGTGACCTTGAGCGAGTCACTTACCCTCTCTCAACCTTATTTGTCAATAAGAAGTTAGTGATGTGCTCCTCATTGCCCTGTTGTAAGATAGGATCTGTGTAATATTAAGCTAATATTTACAGAGTCCTCTCTTCCTGGGAAGCATGAGGTAGATGCTTAAGAAATGTTGATTTTCTTCCTTTCTCTGAATGCATCACTGCATCTGGTCATTCACATCCATTCTCTGTGTTCCTTTGAGGAGTCCATGTCACCCTTGGTACAAAAGTAATTCTTTTCTTTAAGTTTACTTATTTTGAGAGACAGAGAGAGCAAGCTAGGGAGGAGCAGAGAGAGGGAGGGAGGGAGAGAGACAGGGAGAGAGGGAGAGAGAGAGAACCCCGAGCAGGGTCTGAACTGTGAGTGCAAAGCCCGATGAGGGGCTCGAACCCACGAACCACTAGATTGTGACCTGAGCTTAACCAACTGAGCCACCCAGGTGCCCCAAAGGGATTCCGGTGGTGGAATTGGAGGCACCACGGAAGGGCGTTGAGGCCTCGAGAGAGATGTTTTAAGGTGAGGTGAGTTTAGACACTCACTCATCAATCCCCAAACCTCTGCTAGGACAGGACTGGGAACCTGGATCCTGCGTGCTTTCCTTCCGGCCAAGAATGTTCTGAAATGGGCCCGTGCCCCTCCCCCGTCCTTCTTCATGTTCTGATTTGGCCACAGAGGATTTCCCTCATGGTCACGAGATGATGAAAAACCATGTGCTCAGACCCTCCCCTGAAGACAGCCCCGGTCTCGTCTCCGAAGCAGGGGGAGACGGGGAGAGGTGCAGGGGCTCTGCTCTACGCCTCTCGGGTTCCAGTCCCAGTGCTGGCACTTGCACTCTGTGTCACTCAGGGCGAGGCACTGCGTCTCTCCGAGCCTTATTTCTAAAGTAGGGATGATAACTGCTCACACCTCAGAAAGTTGGGGGCTCAGTGATGGCACATGCAGCGAAGGGCAGCACATAGTAATAACTCACTAAATACCAGCTCTCACTAGGAGCGAAGAAGTCAAGATTCACATTATAGAATCCACTTCCAGAAGGTTGACCTTCTTACATATCAGACAAGTCCCTTTTCCTCCCTGGGGCCTCAGTGTTCCCTTCTGAACAATGGGTGTGGGACAGCCAGAGCTGGACGGCTCGTGTTTACCACGTATGCTGGGGTCCTCAGGGTCCCATGTGTCAGCGTCGGGGGCAGCGGGCTCACACATTCACCGCCTGCGGGACTGCAGATTCCGTCGGACGAGAGCCACGTTTCCCGCCCTCCCCAGCGGGTCCTCAGTGCACAGCACATGTCATTGGGCAGAGAATGGAGGCCGGACAGATGCATCTGGATCGGGTGCAGGAGCTCCACCTCGGGCCGGTTTTACCTACCTGGCTCTTTTGTGTATGATTTAAGCTGAACAAAGGATCTCCTGGCTCCTTAGTCAGGGGCCCAGCAGGAATACACAGCACAGGTACAAAGTGGGATCATTCAAGGAGGTTTAATAAGACAATTGTTTACAAAGGGGCCGGCAAGGCAAGCTCCAGGGAGAGGGCAGAGCCCGGGGTCTAGGAACAGAGGGTACTGCCGTGACTCACAGACCGGAAGGCGTGAGGAGGGCAGGCACTCAGACCTTCCGGAAGGGGTGCAGCAGGCCCTCAGAGACCCTGGCAGGTGGGAACAAGGGGGAGGAAGCCCCCTGACCTCCAGCTCCTCCTCCCTATCATTTCCTTCAAGCCCTCCCTTTGGCAGAATCCAACCAGAAGGCAGAGAGTAAGGGGGTGCATTGCGGTCCACATGGGGCAGCCTCTGGGGCAGAGAGTGGGGGTGCAGGGGAGAAGGGTGGAGAGGGGATCTGGGAGGATGCAAAAGGAAAAGCCCAAGACAGGGCCAACCTCTTACCCTGCAAGATACAAGCCAGGCTTAGTGGGTAGACCTCCACTCTCCTATGAATCCTTCCAGATCTCTTCTGTACAGAATCTTCCGTTTCGTTTATTTTTCTTTTAATTTAAAAGAAAGTTTATTTATTTTTGAGAGAGAGAATGAGCACATAAGCAGGGTAGGGGCAGAGAGAGAGACAGAGAGGAGACACAGAATCGAAGCAGGCTCCAGGCTCTGAGCCGCCAGCGCAGAGCGAGACTCGGGACTCGAACTCACCAATCATGAGATCATGACCTGAGCTGAAGTTGGAGGCTTAACGGACTGAGCCACCCATGGATTCTTCCGTGTTGAATCATGGCAAAAATACGTGAGCCTTAACCAGTCCGGTTGCAGCAGCTCCGAGCTGGGTGGGGTATTGGTCTGCATTAAAGCACGATTTGTTGTGTTTCGGTCAAATCCTGCCTCAATTTGGTTGTTGTATTTTTGGGTCACGGGTTTCCTCTCTCCCTCCCTCCCCTCCCCTGCCTCTCTCTCTCTTCCCCCGCCCGGCCCCGTGTATTTTTTAAGCATGCGGCCCTTCTCCGTGGCCCTCTGAGATGCCGACAGCGGCAGCGGGAGCAGACAAACAGCAGTGTTGCCGTGGGAAACGGGCTGTCGCAGTGCGCGTTGCCTCCCAGGGAGGCACTATGGGGGGTGTAAACCTTGGCCCTTCTTTCTCAGCGCTGGTCTTCATGGGTGTCTGCTGACTTTTCCGGAATTCTTGAAGAGCAGCGGTTCTCAGACAGTCCTGGCCCCCTCCCACCTCCCGGGGGACACACGGCAATGTCTGGGGGTATTCTCGGCTGCCATGATTAGGGGTTTGCTACTGGCACCTGGGAAGTAGAGGCTGTCAACATCCTACAATGCACAGGACAGCCCCGACCACAAGGATTGATGGCAGTAGGGCTGAAGTGGAGACGCCCTATTACAGGAGGAGGGGCCTATTCTTGGGGAGTTGGTTTCGGGGTCTTCCGGCTCCTGAATGCCTGTTGTGTGTGTGATAACCGACTCTTGGATACCTCCGGCAATGGGGAGCTCACTACCTGTTTTGAAGTCAGGCAGGCCTGGACTTGCTAAAGGTTCTTCTGCTCACAGTTGTGTGACTCTGGGCTTTCCCCAGTACCGTGGGATTAGTAACAACCCTGCCTTCCAGGTTGTGTGAGGTTTCGGTGAGACTTTGTTCCTTTTTCTTTGAGAGTACGAGGGGGAAGGAACAAAGAGAGAGGGGTGAAGGCCTAGAGAGAGGGAGACACAGAATCCAAAGCAGCTCCAGGCTCTGAGCTGTCAGCACAGGACGCAATGCGGGGCTCAAACCCGCGAACCATCAGTTCATGACCTGAGTCGAAGTCGGAAACTCAAGCAACTGAGCCCCCCAGGCGCCCCTGGGTGAGACTATGCTTCTAAGTCGGAGAGCTCAGCGCAGGCAGCCCAGGGAGAGCTAACTCAACATCGCTGCGAACGCGCGCCCCCCCCCTCCCCACCGCGCGGCCCGCCCCCTTCCCGGTTTCCTCACCTGGGTTGTGGGTGGGTCAAGAGCACGTGAACTGCAGGGTCTCTTCCTCTTGGAACAGTTCAGAAATCTAGACAACTTAAGCGCTGAGTGAGTGATGTAGAAGCTGGAGGCTTTTTGGGGGGGACCTTTCCTTTTGGGGTTGTCTGCACTTGGGGGAGGGGCGGTCTCTGCGCACGCCAGGCGGAGATCTAGCCTGCTTTCCGGAGCGCTCGCTGGAGAAGGAGGCTCGGAATCCCTAAGG
>NC_043713.1:65106333-65133105 GCF_006229205.1 Suricata suricatta
GTGGAGGGACACAGAACCCATTCTAGGCGGCCGGGCCCACACTCATCGGGCTCCATCCACCTCCCCGGCTCCTCTCACCTATGCAAGAAACCAAGTGTTGAGAACAGTTAATCTCGCTTGGCGTCTGCTGGTGGTAATTTGCAGCCTTGCCAAGGAAGGGAGAATGATTATCCAGAGCAAATGTAAAGTAAGGAAATGTAGTGCAGGGGCAGTGCAGAGCCAGGAAGCAGACAGCCCTGCCGGCCCACGGAGGGGTTGGGTGGGTGGAGAGAGACAGAGGAGGGAGAAATGGCAGACCGGTGCTCGGGTGGTGCACTGAGCTCCTGTTATGTGAAAGACACCATGCCAACCGCTTCCATGGTCATGGCTTCTGGTGCTCAGGATGGCTTGTTCATGCCCATCCTACAGATTAGGAAAGAGGATTGGACTCATAAATCTGAGAACTAGCCAAAGCCCCGGTTCAAACCCCCGAACTGACATCCCAAAGGAGAGAGAAATTCTGTATTTCCCCCGAGATGTTTTGTCTTGAAAGCACACAGAATGTGGGGTCGCAGTGAGCTACCTGCTTCCTGTGGCCTCCCTTATCATTCCAGCCCGAAGGGCCACGACCTGGGACTCGGCTCCCTGCCCCCTTGTGTGCTGCATGACTTGCAGTCTGTCACATCACCTGTCTGAGGCCTACGTTCCTCACCTTGTGGAAATAATAATTCACACCTTCCCAGGGCAGTTGTGAGCATCAAGCACTCAAATGCTCTGGAAAGTGGCTAAATATATGTGATCATTTCTGGTTCTAGCAGCTGCGTTTCCATGAACCCTCCCACTCCTGACCCCCTGCTCGGAGGTCTTCAGGACCAGATGTGCTCAGCCTCACAGTTATACTGCTGTATCTGCAGCCTGTTCCGATCCCCCCCGGCCTGGGGCCATCGCAGCAGCCAACCCCTCCACCTCCTAGTGTCCCCTTCTGGTCCACTGCGCTTGCGCCTCATCGCCGGTAATGCGCTCTGTGTGCTCCTGGGACCAGGAGCCTGCATGGCTCACTGAGGTTGCCTCTTCCACTTGGTGTGATCTTTTTATACTTTATGGCTCCCAGTGTAGTTCATTCTGGAGACCCCAGTGTCCCATGTCTCTGATGTGACAAGTTTTCTGAACGGGCGGCCCTGGGGAAGAGCTTATGTAGTCTCTTTACTCGTGTGCCTTTAACGGATTTATTCATTCATTCCTTTGTTAGCTACGTGTTGTCTGTCCGCCCAGTGATCAACTCCCTTGTTCTGGCAACATCTAAGACTTCTACTTCTCACGTCCTGTGTATGGTTGCTGAGAACAGGAAGACAGTGGTCACCCCCTTTTCTTTTACAATGATAAAACATGTGTACCACACACTTTACTATTTCAACCATTTTAAGCACATAATTCGGTGGCTTCAGTGCACAATGTTGTGCAGCCACCACAGCTGTCTATTTCCAAAATGTCTCATCACCACAAACAGAAACTCTGTATCCGTGATGCCTCTATTTCCCTCCCTCCTTCCCTCCTGGTGCCTGGAAAGACAGAACACAGGCTCCAAGAATTTGCCTGCTCGAGAGATTTCATAGAAGCACCATTGTACAGTGTCTGTCCCTTTGGGGAGCCTGGGAAGACTCTTGATTTCAGCTCACATCATGATCCCAAGGTTGTGGGATGGAGCCCCGAGTTGGGCTCTGTCCTGAGCATGGAGCCTGCTTAAGATTCCCCATCCCACTTTTCCCCTCTTGATGAAGTGGAGGCCATCAGGAAAGTTCATCCTGGGGCGTCTGGGTGGCTCAGTCAGTTAAGCATCTGACTTTGGCTCAGGTCATGATCTCATGGTACGTGGGTTCAAGCTCCAAGTCTGGCTCTGTGCTGACAGCTCAGAGCCTGGAGCCTGCTTCAGATTCTGTGTCTCCCTTTCTCTCTGCCCCTCTCCTGCTCATGTGCTGTCCCTCAAAAATAAATAAAACATTTAAAAAAAAGTTCGTCTAGAGGCCTTGACCTTTGAGTGGTTTCCAGAAATTTGGGAGAAGGAAGGAAAAGGTATGTGGGCAGCCGTGAGACCAAGGCCTGGAAGCTGGTAGGTGACGGTGAGCACAGGGAGTTACGTGCGGTCAGTAACACTGTTGCCAGGATGCGGGGAGGGGTGAGAAGTGAGGGCAATGTCTGCGGTTTTGAAGGGCCTCCAACAGATACCAAGAAAAGGACTTCAAATCTTCTTACAGATGAGCCAAGGAATGTTCCAGAAGGATGATGGATTCCCCCCAAAATCTCAAGGGGAGGGGAGCTGAATATGCAGACTTGAGCTTCATCTCTTTACAGAGAAAACCCTTCTGGGGTCATACAAATGATTTAATGAGAAGAATATGATACAGACCAAGGGATGTGCACCCGAGACATAGTGTCCAGGAGTGGGGGCATGGGATGGGGTTTGCAGGCAGGAGTGCTCCCAGGAGTGGGGGGCATGGGATGGGGGTTTGCAGGCGGGGAGCACTCCCAGGAGTGGGGGCATGGGACAGGGGTTTGCAGGCAGGAGTGCTCCCAGGACTGGGGTCCTGGGACAGGGGTTTGGAAGCAGGGTGCAATGAGTGAAAGGTAAGCTCTGAGAGGGTGTGTGGAACATGAGCCAGCCACCCTCACTCTGTTGGTTGGGGGGCCCACTAGACCAGGGTTGGTGACAATCTACCACTGCAAGGCATGGGCTCGCCTGTGGAAAGGAAGCACGCAAGCAGCAAAAATGTGGCTTCATTCTGGGGCGTGCAGGCAGCCACAGGTGGGTCTCAGCGGAGTGACATGAGCGGAGTTTGGAGGCCACTCGGGCCTGGGGAGTGAGGCGGCGGAAGAGTCCAACATCATCAACAGGGGGCCAAGCTGACGCCATTGGCTTATTCATGAAGGATTCGAATCCAGCTCCCTGCAGATGACAGTCTACACCTTCATGGAATTTCCTGTCTGAAGGGCTCCGGTGATTATCTCCCAGCCCTGACTTTGTTGAACTGCCCTGACCATTGGCCCAGTTCATCCAGGTTACGTTCAACACACAGTGGAAGGAGAGGGCATCATCTCCCCCTCTGAGATGTCATCTCTGCCCTAGAACATCAGGGCCCGAAAGGACCTCTGAGCTTGTAGCGTGCACACATACCTTTGCACAGGAAAAGCCGAAGCCCAGAGAAGCCAAGCGGTCCACCCAAGGGCGCACAGCACTAAGGTCGGCCAGCCCAGAGCTCTTTCAACCAGCGGCTCCTTGTAATATATTTTTGTTTGTTTTCTCTAATAATTGAGCACCTATTGTGTGCCTTAGGTCCCGGAAACAGACACAAGAAAGAGTTAGAGCCCCTGGCTTCCTTTTTTTTTTAATGTTTATTTTTGAGAGTGTGAGTTTAGAATGAGCAGAGAGAGGGAGATACAGAATCTAAAATAGGCACAGAGCCCCTGACTTCCTGAAGGCATCTTGCCTCGTCCAATGTTACCTCCCAGAACTTTCTGGATGATGACATTTTTCAGTATGGCTAGCACACGCTGCATGTGATTGCTGTAACTGCTATGTGGCTGCAGTAAACCGAACTCCTCATTCTATTTCATTTACGTTACCGTAATCCAGGGCGCCCGGGTGGCTCAGTGGGTTGAGCGTCCGACTTCGGCTCAGGTCATGATCTTGCAGTTGGTGGGTTCGAGCCCTGCATTGGGCTCTGTGCTGACAGCTCAGAGCCTGGAGCCTCTTTCAGATTCTGTGTCTTCCTCTCTCTCTGCCCCTCCCTCACTTGTGTTCTCTCTCTCTCTCTCTCTCAAAAATAAATATTAAAAAGGTGAATTATCTTAACCCGAAGTTTCCACGTGAGGCCAGTGAGCAGTGTATTGGATGGTGCAGGTGTGGTGTGTGGTCACACAACCCCACAAACAAATGCAGAATCATGAACTGTGATCAGGTGTCACCAATGTCCCCAGGACTGCCCTCAAGTCCAATGAGAGCATTGCATTGAGCCCGGCCAGTCTTGGACAAGAAGGACCCAGAGAACTCAGAAGAGCTCTTAGACTCCGAGTTACGGTTTATCACAGCAGAAGGGTGCAGATTAACATCAGCGCAGGGAAAAGGCACAGAGGGCCCAGTGCGGGAGGGACAAGGAGCAAGTTTCTCATTGTCCCTACCCAGTGGACCTGCACAGACTGCGTCTTGGTGTCCAGCACTTTTACTGGGTGTCAGTCACACAGGCATGAGGCACCCACAAGCTGACTGTAATTACTCCGTCTCCAGCCCCAACCAGAGGAGGGACGATACAGCGAGGTCCGAAGCCCCACCTGTTCATGTCGACTATCTGGGCTGGTGTGGCCCAGGGTCCCCGCTACACATGAGTGAGGACATCTCAAGGGCTTGGAGGTGACTTCCTAAAGCCTGTCAAGTTCTCTCTTTGGAATGTTCAGGGTTGAACACCCTAAGCCTTCAACATTAACCCTTTCAGGCACAACAGGACTTGCCAGGTGAGAATCACAAGGGCTTCCAAGCTGGGAGATTTGGAGATGGGGCCAAGTGACCATTCTCTGAGTAGGTTATTACCTTACAACACTGTGTTTCCACCATTAGACTTACGGTAATTTATAACGATTCAATTTCTGGTGTCCTTGCTTCTGACTGCCTCATTTGCTAACCCAAGGGCTCCGTGAGGGTGATGTCCTGTTTCGCCCAGCACTTAACACACTTTGCACCCTGCTCTGCGGGGCTGGGACTAGGGTGATGCAGTGAGGCACTCTTCGGGGTGCAAAATGCAGGAGGATGCCCAAAACCCCAGGAATCGAGATAAGTAATACTTGATGAAATCTTTTGAGAGCTAAAAATTAATACATAAAATTCAAGGGAAGGTATGAATATTAAAAAAAACCCTTCCTAAACATTTATTCATTTTTGAGAGAGAGAAACGGGAGGGGTAGAAAGAGGGAGACAGAGGATCCGAAGCAGGCTCCACAGGGTCAGCACAGGGCCCGACGCCGGGCTCGAACTTGTGAATGGTCAGATCATGACCTGAACTGAAAACAAAGGTCAACCTCTTAACCAAGGGAGACACTCAGGCACCCAGAGAAAGTAAGAAAAAAAGATTTTTTTTAACTTTATTTATTTTGAGAGAGAGAGAGCGCGCGAGCAAGTTGGGGAGGGGCAGAGAGAGAGGGAGACAAATAGGATTCCAAGCAGCCTCTGCCTGGTCAGTGCAGAGCCCAATGCGGGGCTCCAACGCATAAGTCACGAAATCATGACCTGAACTGAGGTTGGGCACTCAACCCACTGAACCACCCAGGTGCCCTGAAAGTCTGAAAATTTTACATGAAGATGGGATCAGTGTTCTGGGCTGATTTTTTTTCACTTCCCGCTCCAGCCTGGCTTAACACTGTTTATAAATTCTGTCTTTATATACAATTGTAATAGTTTCTTCATTATGGATTTTTTTGCATTAATTTTGATTTTTAAAAATACTGCACCAAAATGTTATTGATCTTGAGTACTGAGGTTTCAGTGCCCCTTTAAATTTCATACTCAAGGTGACTATCTCCCTGGCCCCATTTTCATCCTGGCCCTGCTGCGCCCCATGCCACGGACCCTCAACAAAACTTTACATGGATCAGAAGGCACCTGCCTGTGAGTTGGAGATTCACATTCCTGTGTTGAAAATGAAGAAACTGAGGCTCCGGGAAGTGAAGCAACTTGCCCACGCCCCAGGTCGGAGCTGGGATTCACTCCCTGCTGGGCGTTAATCCACTGCTTCCGGCCTCCCTCCTCCCTGCCTCTGGGCATCTTGCCCCAGGGTGGACCCTCCGGGGGTGAGGAGCCGGGAGAGAAAGGTCGGGAACCAGAGCGGGAGTCATACATGTTCCAGGCGTCCGGAAGGACAAACATGGTGAGCACATTCCAGGCGAGACAAACCCCCTGCCTTTGTCACTCGCTGTAAATTGTCCCCCAATCACTGGGCTGACAGAGATGGATTCCCAGGGCTCTCAGCACAATTAAGCTCTCCCAGGCGCTTGTGGGGGAAGGAGGCAGTGGGTTTACTTGCGAATGCTTGGGGGTGATTTTCTAATGTCCCTTCCACCATTACGGAGGCTTTGCTCCAATCTCTTATCATATGTAATTCCTAATGATTTCACTGTTATGTCCTGTTTTATTAAAGCGTCATTGAACTATACCCTATTGATTTAGATTTCACAGACAATTGAAATTTAAATTGACTCCAAATTGAATGTCTCCATGTAATCTCTGTTCTGCAATAAAGATAGATAAAATGCTTCTATTTTTGATAACAAGTTATACTGGAGGCACATTTTAATTTTGGGACAGAAGAAAAAAAAATGTGACAGAGTCCTGACTTTCTTTGAAAAGTGGCTGACGGCTCAGGACCTGGGAGGTTTGGTTTTCCTCTGGGGCATCGTCAGTCCGGCAGCTGTGGCGTTCTGGAACATCTGGGCTGGCTCACAGCCGGGGGCGGGAGGGGATCTATCTGACCTATGACCTAATTAACTGGGCGATCCATCCACCCACAGATCCATCCATGTGTCCAGTGAGGCCAGCAGGTTTGGAGTGCCAGGGCAGGGCTGGGCAGGAAAGTGTGAGGGGAGCCCCTCTCACTATGGTGTGCAGGCCTCAAAGCTCCTGGTTGAGCTTGGGTCTAGACCCAAAGGTTGGTCTAGTGGAGGGTTGGTCTAGGCCGCCATTTTGGAAAAAGGAAGGTGATGTGGCCCTGCCACCAGCCACATGTTCTGTCATTCAGCAGCGGTCCCCCCAAGCCAGAGCCTTCGTGTAGCTGCTTCCCTTTCCAGGATAAGGGTGGACAACAGCTGGGTGGGGGAGGGGCGGGTGGAAGAGGAAAGAAGCTGCCGGCAGTACATTCTCTGTTCTTTGTGTGATAGAGTCTCCAGGAAGGGGGGAATCCACAAGATGACCATCAGAACCTGGCGCAAAGTTGAACTAGTCAGACCCTTGAGATTGTTCTAGAACAGTTATTGTTTTTATTTTATAAATGTTTATTTCTTTATTATTTTTTAATGTTTATTTTTGAGAGAGAGAGAGAGACAGAGTGCAAGCAGGGAAGGGGCAGAGAGAGAGGGAGACACAATCTGAAGCAGGCTCCAGGCTCTGAGCTGTGTGCACAGAGCCTGAGGAGGGGCTCGAACTCATGAACTGCAAGATTATGACCTGAGCCAAAGTCGGACGCTTAACGAATGGACTCAGCCACCCAGGCGCCCCTGTTTCAGAAAAGCTCTAAGTGTGAGAATCATCACCTCCAGTGGGTTCTGGAGCCGCTGTGAAACCATCCTCACCTGAATCCCAGCATTCAGGAGACCTAGGTTGAAGGGTAGGAGAGTGTATTAATTTCCTATTACTGCTGCAACAGGTCACCATAAACCTACTGGCTCAGAACAACACAAATTTATTACCTTATTGTTCTGGGGGCCAGAAGTTCAAAATGGGTCTTACAAGGCTATAATCAACGTGTTAGAAGGGCTGTGTTCCTTCTGGAGCCTTTAAGAGTGAATCGGTTTCTTGCCTTTTCCAAACTTCCAGAGGTGGGTCTGCATTCCCTGACCTATGCCCTGTAAGGACGCAGGTCTGAACCAAACTGACTCTAATCATTAGACAGTAGAAGGGCACACATTGCCCAAGGCAGAAGGGACCACCCTTGTAACACCCAATCAGGAAAGGCCAGCTAACACCTTTAACATTTCTAAGGGCGGGCCTAAAGGTGGAAGCTATAGATAATCACCTATTGCTCCTATTGCTTGAGGCTAGTCACGCCCTACATGAGGGTCTTGGGCCCACTCTGTATTTGGTCAAATGTTTTGATTGGCTCCCACCAAAATATCAATGTATGGTTAAAGTTACTGCCAATATTGATAGGTGATAGTGATTGGGTCACTATACCTGTGTTGCAATTTCCTGTAACTCCCTTTCCCAAACCCATAAAGGCCCTACCTACCCCCTCATTGTTCGGGGCTCTCAGCATGGATCCACTGCGCTGGTAAAGTCTGTGAGCCCGAGCTTAGGCCCGGCCAGCCTAAACTCGTAATAAAGCCCTTTGCTTTTGCATGCGTGACTCGGTCTCCCTGGTGGTTTCTGGTTTTGGGGGACGATATTAAAAATCTGGGCATAACAGCCCCTTCCTCCACTTTCAGAGCCACCATGTAGCACCTTCCAGTCTCTCTCCTCGCCGGTCTTTGCTTCTATCTTTCCGTTCTTCTGACTTTCCCTTCCCACCTCCCTCTTGTGGTCACACTGAGCCCATTCTGCTAATCCAGGATAAGCTTCCCAGCCCAAGATCTTTACTTGAGCCATAGCACAAGGTCCCTTGTGCTGTGTAATGTGTTCACAGGTTCTGGGGATTGGGACGTGGACATCTTTGGAGGGACCATTTTCTGTCCACCACAGAGGACTGGGAAATGCCCCCAATGTGGTGGCCTCATTTTAGTCATAGTCATATCAGTTGGGTACCTGTCACAGACAAACCCACTGGGGGTAGTCCCAAGATGGCAGCCTACCGTGGAGATGAAAGCAGAAGATGGAGCTCAGGACGTCTGCACCCCTGCTGGCCTTCTCTCACCCAGGGGTCTCTGGGATTCCAGTGCCTATGAGGGAGTGGACTCAGAGGGACCTTGGAGCTCTGCAGATGTGGTTGAAAACTTGATTTGAGTTTCTCCAGTTTTCACTGCTCTCCTCAAGGAGGAATGGTGGTATAATAAGGAAAAAGTGGAGAAACTCTTATTTTATGGGGTAGGGGAGAACCTCAAGTTCTCCTGAGCAGGACAAACCGAACAAAAGATAAGGATTTGATTCATTTGTTCAATAAAAACCTAGTGAAATTCCCAGCTTAGTGCAGTATCCGGAAATGCACAAGGCAATCATGATGCAGTGTGGTAAATGCTGGCCTCAGGTTCAACGTGGGGTGTATAGGGAACAGGCGGGGAGTACCTGGCCCACGCTGGCAGTGACCTCTATGTTGTCACCTGTAACCAAAAGGGGAGGAAATAAAGTGGAGAGAGACTTCCAGAGAAAGGGAACAGTATATGCAAAAGTCCTGAGGTAAGAGACAGTGCACTCCCTAAGGCAACCAAAGGAAGTCCAGTCTGGCTGAGGCACTGAATTTGATGTGTCAAAAATGAGTCTCAGAGATCTCTTTTCCAGCACCAGGAGGACTTGACACGGTCGTAATTATAAGGTCGTTTGTGGCATCATTAGTGCCCTGTTTCTCCCACAGCACTGTGAGCTTATCAGGGCAGACATTTTATCTGTTTGCTCATAGTCGAATCCTTGGGAACGAGCATGGAACATGGCATCTGCACACAATGTTGAGTGAGTGACTGAATCGATGACTCCTATTTTTGGATTCCTAAGTTCAGAGGTTAAATAACCAAGAGTGACTAGCTCCTGCCCGCCTTGGCATTTACTAGTTTTCATCCTTCAGTGGCCAAAATGCCAACCCCAGGGCTGACCCCAAGGTCTCTTCCAGCCTTAACAGACTGTGGTTGGGGGCACAGCCTGCATTTCACCTGGAGGTCCCATCCACCGGCCTCAGGCCGGCAGAGGCACTGGCCCACTGTCCACTTGGGGGGGCCCCAAATTCGCTGCCTGGGAGGACTGGACACTCGGGGTCAGCACACGCGTCGCCCTGGATTACAAGGGCGTGTTTTTCTGGGGTGGGGTGGTCTGGCTCCCGGACTCGACTGTGAGTCCTGCTGAATTGCGACTGCATGGTTGTTGCAAAGGCTTAGTTTCAGAGCTGGTGAACCCTTAGGTGTCGTTTAGTCCCAACATGCAATTTACACATGGGTGAGTTGAGGCCAGAGAGGGAAAGGGCATCGCTCAGAGTCCCATGTGAGTGGACACAGGTCTGGACCCCCTCACCCCTGTCCTCGGCCCTGCTGGTCCCATGTGAGTAAGTGGGCACCTCCTCCTAGTCTGTCTCCGTCCTACCCTCTCCGCTCCATCACTTTTATCCTGTCTCATCTGGGACTGTCCAATTCCACCCGTGCCATTCCATGGCATCCTACCTCATTTTATTCCACTTAACTTTTTCCATTCTCTCCTTTCTGTCCAATGCCATCCCTTTTGTTTTATTCCATCCATTCTTTTCCATTCCATCCTCTTCCACTTCAGTCCATTCCATCCCAATCTGCCCCCCCTACCTCACCCACTCCACCCCATCCCCCCACCCCATCCCCCCACCCCATCCCACCCCATCCCCCCACCTCATCCCCCCACCCCATCCCCCCACCCCATCCCCCCACCCCATCCCACCTTATCCACCCTAACCCATCCCATCCACCCCATCTCATCCTATCCCATGCCATGCTGTCCTAACTCTGCCTTTCCCTTTGCGCCCAACCCCAGTCCAGCCCATCCCATTCTATCCTATCCCATTTCAACCCATACACCCTAACCCATTCTATCCATCCTGTACCATCCCTTCCCATCCAACCCTCCTCCAACACCCCATCCCGCCCCATCCCACTCCATTTCATTCCACTTCAGTCCATTTCACTCTAGTTCTTCCCATTCTATCTCATCCTTTCCGCCCCATGCACTCCCACTACGCCCTATCCCAGTTTGTAGCCTATCACTCCACCCACTCCTCGGCATTCCATTTTGTTAGTTCACATGGTTCTTTCCGCTCCATTCTCCATTCTCCCCCACTTGAGGACATCCCTATCCATCCCATTCATGTTCCTCCTGCCTAGAAACATTCACCATGTGCCAGGCTGGCAAGCCCTGAGTATTTCAGGATGAATGAGCTTCAGGCCCTGCTTCTGGGAGAGAGACCACATCACTTAATGAAGTCCCTGCCCCCACTTCCCTGCTGCATCCTTTAGTTCAGCTTTCCACTGAGGCCAGGGGCAGGAGGACCAGGTGATTCTCCAGTTATTGTTAAGCAGAACTTTGATACCCATTTGGATATTGTTTTGGGGTACATATTGCAGGAACCCCCTGTAGAAGAAGAGGAGTGGGTGGTGGGTCATCAAATGCCTTCTCAAACCTTAACCCCTATCCTGGAGGAATGCTCTTGCCAATTTCCCTGATTTGCATACTAGTATGTGGGGGGGGGGGTGAGAGGGAGGGGAGGGATTTTTCCGGAAACCTAGAGTCTCAGAAAGGACCCTGATAGGTGGCTGAACTGAGAGTGTGTGGGTCCGCCCCCTCGTGCTCCCTGCTTCTGTTTCCATTTCTTTTCCTAATAGACAGCCTGTCCCCTCCATCATCCAGCATGTCCTCTGCCCAGAACCTTGGGGTCCGGGCTCTGATGGGATCCCCACCATGCATGTGATCCGGACTCAAGTTTGCCTGACTCATTAAATGCTGGGTATTTATTTGATCTGGTACCAAGATCCCTCTGGTGCGTGGACCCCAAGTTCACCCTGAACTCCCAAAGATGAAGTTGCTATCTCCTCTCCGCTGTCCCCACAGGCCCAGCCTTCCCCAGGCCATCTCCTGCTTGCCCTTGAGTCTCCTGGGCTTGGCAAGTGGGAAGCACGGGGCAATGTAATTGCAGCTTATAAATGAATCAATTCTCATTAGGACTTGATTGGCCATTAGCCTCATTATCCTTTGAGCAGAGGGCCAGGGAAGTCTTAGCGTGCCAAAGCGGGGAGAGATCAGTGGGGTATGGACTCCAGCCTCCATTTGTAGACAGGATTACACCCCGAAGGAAGGGCGATCATGACCGGAGTCATCAACCCTGGCTGCGTGTTAGATCCACTAGGGCAGCCTTAAAGTCATCTCTATCACACTTAAGTCTTTTTTCCTGTATTTTCCTTTCATTCGGAATTTTTCTTCGGCACTGCTACCAAATTCCCCAAAGTGTCTGTCTGTCTTTGTTTCTATAATTTTATATTTTAGATCTCTTTCTTTTTTAAAGATTATTTTCACTCTTCATATGCAAGCAGATTCGTGCATTAACAAATTGACACGAATACATTTGTTTTTGAAAAATGAAAGAAAATACTGATGCTCAGGCCCTTCTCGGAGGTGCGGATGCAGAGAGCCTCGAATGAAGAGGCCCAGCCATTGGTGCTTTAAAAAAATCTCCCCAGGGGAGTTTGATGTGCAACCGTGAGGTCTGAAATGCCATTTTGAATCTCTCCAGCGAAGGAAAGTCCCAAGTCTAGCTCTCAGAGCCTTGCCGTATGTGAATATTTAATAAATACAAGTTCCTTGAGATCTTGGGGTTTTTGGTACCCATCAGCTTAGGCTTGATAAGTCTCTTGTCACCATGGTCCTGTGTCACGTTGATTCCCCAGCATCCCCCGTGGCCCCTCAAACACCCAATGGTTGCTGTCTGCGGGCTGCCAGCGTGCTTCTGTGCTAATATCTTTCTTCAAATTGAATTTTAACTCCCCTCTCTTACTCCTTTCTTGCTCTGTTCTAAACTGATCTCCTGAGCGTATGGGTTTGATTCTCTACTCGCATTTTTTCCCAACACAAAAACATAAACACATGACGATGACAAATTAAAGGTAGGTTCGTGTCTCTTCAACCTGAAATTGCTGTGCCAAACGACTAGTTGTGCTTATGGTACTCTTTGGAAGATGCGACTTTATAGTTTCTCCAAATAGTGTTTCACAAGTAAAATGATGAATGTGAGCCATTTAAAAAATCGTGTATCTCTACCTGTGAATGGGTGACTTTCTTCTTTATATCCTTGTCACAGCCTCGGAGACATTAAAAATAGTGCTGTTTCGAATTAACTAAAATAGAGCCCCTTGGGGGGGGTCTAATTTTGGTGACTCTCTTTTTGGTGTTTGCTTTCGGTCATGGTTCCTTTTCTTAAAACCTCATTTAAGTAGAAACCAGATTTTTCATTAAGAACCTTGCAAATATGAATACCTTTGACCCACTCATTGCATTATGGGGAATTTATGAACAGAAGATGCTTCAGAAGAGAGAGTCATTTACCTACCAAACCTCGGAGGCGGTGGTGCAGGTGTGAGGATCATTATTCCACCCAGACCCGCACCAACAGAACGGCTTGTTTGATTAGGAGGCACATTCGACATAATGAAAGATGTAGAAGTATTATATTAGAATTTGGATTCAGATGAATAAGCGGGTTATAAGGTCAAGAATCCTAGGTGATTCTAATGCTTAGTGGATTCTAATCTTTACGTCCCTACCACTTAGCACAGTGCTTGGCACAGGTTACCATGTCAAAAATACTTGTTGGATGTTACATGATCTATTAAAATGACAGAGAGTTTACAATAACAGAAAACCACTTATCTTTACCCTGAAAAAACCAGACTACAATATTAAACATAAAATGTGTTGCCCCTCTATTAAAATACGCATTGGAGGGGGCGCCTGAGGGGCTCAGTCAGTTGAGCGGCCGACTTTAGCTCAGGTCATGATCTCGCTGTTCGGGAGTTTGAGCCCTGTGTTGGGCTCTGTGCTGACAGCTCAGAGCCTGAAGCCTGTCTTCGGATTCTGTGTCTCCCTCTCTCTCTGCCCCTCCCCTGCTCATGCTTTGTCTTTCTCTCTCTCCCAAAAATAAACAAACGTTGGGGTGCCTGTGTGGCTCATTTGGTTGAGCGGCCGACTTCGGCTCAGATTGTGATCTTGTGGTTTGTGGGTTTGGGCCCCGTGTTGGGCTCTGGGCTGACAGCCTGGAGCCTGCTTCAGATTCTGTGTGTGTGTATCTCTCTCTCTGCTCATGCTCTGTCTTTCAAAAATAAATAAATGTTAAAATAACTTTTTAAAATAAAATAAAATGTGGCCTTTTATATGTAAAAATAAGGGGGGATTAGTGAAATATGTTGTATCTCGGGTATAGAATATTCTGCAGCCACTAAAGTTATGCTTGCAAATAATATCCATGATACGAGAAACGGTTTGTGATAGCACAGTAAGTAAAGAAAAAGAAGCAGGATGTGCAAATCCACATGCAGTATAATTCCAATTTTGTGTATATGTATATAATTGTAACATTACATTATGTGTTATTAGTTAATTATAGTTATATTTATAATGTTATAAATACTATAAACAAATATTTATTCCTTTGACAGAGATTTAATGTTAAATATGTATGTATTTAGTATGTAGGTATATATTTTATATATAGGTATGTGTATTACATGTTTTATTTTATGTACATCTGTGTATATATGTACATAAATGTGTATACACACACACATTCACAAGGCTGGTAATAACCCAAAATATTAACAGTTTTTTTCAGGCAGTGAGACTGGATAGTTCGCTTTCTCCCCTCCCTGGTTCATCTTTTCCAGTTTCTCTAACATCTTTTTACATCAAGACAAAAGATAACCCCCCAGGAAGGTTTCCGACACAAAGAGGTTGGGAGCCTGGCGAGGCTCACAGCCTTGAGGAAACGCTCTAGGAGGAAGGTCTGTGGTCACATCGCATCAGCGGGTGCGGCCTGATTCCGCCTGAGTCCAAGTTCACAGGCCTGTCTGGGCAGGAGCGCTTGGCATTGACCTGGCGCCGCCACAGTCTCCTCGCGGGGCTGGCTTTGTGGAAGAGCAGCCCAGGGGCCTGGCTGAACTCTCCTGAAAGAATGCCGCCTTCCCCCAATTTGCCGGGTCCCTCCAGTTGCTAAGAATGATCGACAGTAATTAAAACTAAGCTAATAACCTCCTCACTCTTGACATTTCTATGGGGTTTTGTTCACCATTATCTACATATAGATTAAAAATTGTAATTGGACTGGCGATCGGGTTAGGAAAATCAACCACCTTCCAACTTGTCGTTTGCTGGGGACTGACACTTTGAAATTTTATTTAATCTGAGAAAATTGAGTTGAACCCTGGCACCCTCAGAGGTGGGGATAAGAAAAAAAAGAAAAAACAGCATTTGTCCTTAAGGACTGTTGCTAGCTAAGAAAATACAGCCCACCGGGGTGCATAGTGGGGAGACTCCTAGGAAGCAGCCACGGGACCAAGGGACAAGATGCCCCACGAGGACTTGTATAAAGGAGTTAGGGAGACCAAAGCCACATCTTCAAGAGGAATTGTGTCATTTCAGAAGGGCTTGGGCTGCCTAACCCCACCGTGTCATCGTGTGCTGAAGATTGATGTTATTGGTTTGTATGTCTGTGATTCCAGGCCTTTGCAAGGCTGTGATTACAAAGTTCCGCCTTAATATTCTTCTGGCTTCTGTGAAACTGAGGGGCTGTGCCCCTCTTTGCCTGGGACTCTGAGGCAGGGTTTCCCCATTTCTATGAGTCTCTGCTTCTGGGAACCTAGGGGAGGAGGGTTCCAAGAGTCAGAGATTACAACATCGACTTAAAAAGGTGGGAGATTGTCAGACCTGCCCAGCTGTCCCTGTCATGGAGGCATGAATTCGTCTAAATTGAACCCTTTACACTGATATTAATTCTTAGCTTGTGGCCAGCTAAAGAGTTCTTTATAACACACAACGTGGCCATGTCATGCTCCTGATTAATATACTTCAGCAGGGTCTCGTGGCCCTGTGTGGATGGAGTACAGTCTCCTTACAATGGCTTACAAGCCATTCTGGGTTTGCCTCTCCGAAGCTGGCCTCCTCACACGCCTTCCCCCCTAATATGTGGGCTGCTGTTCTCTCTCTCTCTGACTACACATCGAGTCTCCTCTTAGCCTGCAGATCTTTGCATTACTGTTCCCTCTGCCTGGAACTACCCCATCTCCCCATCTCAGTGCCACCTCCCTGGGTTTGCCTACTCGCCTAATTTCTATTTATCTGTCACTTCTGATCTCGGGCTTCCCTCTCTCCGCAAAGTGATTGCTCTCTTCCCAAACCATGTCCTCCTCTCCCTCGCCCCTCGCCCCCTGCTCTTCTGTGCCAACTCTGTCTGTGGCTCTCCACCATCTTCTCCCACCAAACCAGGATCTTCTTGAAGGCAAGAATAATTTCTTATTTACTGTTCTATCTCCCAGCCCATGGTGCAGTATTGCCAGGAGGGAGGAATGAATGAATCTGTGTAGGGCAGGAAGTTGTGACTTCCCTCCTCTTAGAATAATGAATACTCACTTATTTATTCATTTCAGAAGGGTTTGCTGACCATCTACATTGTGCCTTGCGCTGTGCCTTGCGCTGGGCTCAGCCGCGGGATGTACCATGAGCAAGACAAATACGCCTCTATTGTCCATGGTGCTCATGGGAGAAGTAGATTAGAAAGATTGATTGGGGTTAAGGAGTTAGGGGAAGAGTATTCCGGGCAGAGGAAACATGTGTGAAAGACCTCGAGGAAGGAAACGGGGAGACAGTGTGAGACGGAGAAGCCGGAGGGTGGGGAGGGGGTGGGGGCGGGGGGGCAGCACCATGAGATCTGGAGAAGGTGCAAAATGAACCCCGAGGTGTGGGCAGGCCCCGGATCATGACGACCTTGCAGGTTTCCAGCCTGGAGCTACGGGATCAGTTCTGCACTGTGGAAAGATATGTTTGTTAAACGTTCAGCCCCCGTGTAAGCGACAGACGACCTCCTCCCTGTATTCTGAGGACGATCATTCTCAATCCTTCACGCTTGCTGCTTTCATCTTTCTGGCGCACATTCAACCTCCCGCAGCGGGTTGCTCAACTTTATCTGCCTAGAAAGCTCTCTAGAAGCAGAGTCAACTTGCCCTGGCTGCAGAGGGGGCCCCACAACCCAGGTAAGACCAAATGCAGCATCCAATCTCTCCGGTGACAGTGATGGATGCAAGAGGCAGCACGTGACCCAAGCCGGGCCAATCAGAGTCCTTCCCTGGGATTGCTATGTGGGCGTGGTAGGAGGGAGCTGCTGCTTCTCTACTGAGGTTTGGAGGGCAGGTACCAGCCCCACCGAGTAGGTGGAAGGTGCATTTGCAGAAGGAGAGCGTGTAGCCCTGTCGTGAAATGAACCAAAAGGGAGAAACGAGAGCTTTTCCTTTAAATCTTAAACTATCCCAACATCCCAACTAATTTTGAGAACCCATGACTCTCCCCCTTTCCCATTAAGGTAGTTTATGTTTACACTGAGGGCATACTACTTACATGCAAATGCATCCTAATCACCCCTGCTGTGTCTGATCCCTGTACCTCTCTGGGGTGTAATGGAGAAAGGCATCCTTATCCTCATTTTATAGAGCAGAAACCTGGGGCTCAGGAACTTGCCTGAGCTTATGCCTTGCGTTAGTGACAGAGCTGGAATCAATGGTTCCGCCCCTTCTGCCAGCCGGTTGGTATGTGTCATGCTATCGGAATTTACTGGGCTAGCTCTGATTTCAGATGCTGTGTTCCAGTGTCTTCACACACCTCCTGGATGGCTCACGAATGTGAATGGAGAAACCACCTTTCCTTATATGTTTTTTCCATGTCCAAAAATAGTTTAAAAAATATTACAGCCACAGTTCTTGATTTTTTAAATTAAAAAAATTTAATGTTTATTTATTTTTGAGAGACAGAGAGAGACAGAGCGTGAGTTGGGGAGGGACAGAGAGAGGGAGACACAGAATCTGAAGCAGAATCCAGGCTCTGAGCTGTCAACACAGAGCCTGACGCAGGGCTCGAACCCACGAACTGTGAACGTTGATCTTCCTTCTAAGAGCATCCTTCTGATCCAGGTAAAGCAGGACCCTCTCCATCTTCTCTTTCCAAGCTCCCTCTTCCCCCTCTCCCATCACAGTTTATAACGATGTGTGCACTTGGCTGTGTGTTGATTTCTTTATTCCCCAGCAGACTATGAGCTCTGTGAGGGCAGGGTGGTGCCTGTCTCTCTCATTGTGGTATTTCCTGAGCCTGACTCCGTATGTGGTCCAGGAGAGTAATTGTGAGAGCACTTTACTGTGAGCAGTAAGGAATGGTTGCAACCAAACCCTCATTTGGGAGAGGAGGGGGGCTGTTATTAGAACATCTTGAAAATCTCTAAACTGCATCCATGTTCATGGTCATATTATTCATAATAACTGAAAGGTGGAAGACACCCAAATGTCCAGCCACAGATGAATGGAAAGACAAAATGTGATCTGTCCATAGAGTAGGGTGTCGCCTGTCCTTAGGAGGAAGGACATCCCGGCACCCGCTGCAACATGCGTGAACCTTGAGGGCATCAGGCAAATGGAACAAGCCACTCATAAAAGGACAAATACTACTGTGCAATTCTACTCCTATGAGGTGTCCACAGCAAATTCACAGAGACACAGAGGTTCACGCTAGTTTCCAGGGTCTGGCGGGAGGAGGAAATGGGGAGATAGAGTCTAATGGGTACAGAATTGGAAATGTTCTGGGTGTGGATAGCGGTGCTGGCAGCATGGAAATGTAGATGAATGCAGTGCCATTGAAATGGACACCTAAAATGAACCAAAATGGTGAATTTTAGGGGCGCCTGGTGGCTCAGGCAGTTGAGCGTCTGACTCTTGATGTCGGCTCACACCATGATCCCAGGGTCATAGGTTGGAGCCCCATGTCGGGCTCTGTGCCGAGTGTTGAGCCTGCTTGGGATCCCTTCTCTCTCTCTCTCTCAAATAAAAGAAAATTACAATGGTGAACTTTATGTTCTGTATATCTTACCACAGGAAACAAATATCAGAAACCTCCAGGCTTCCCAGATCCTTTTCGCGGACTAGAGCGAGTACTTGTTTCTGTATTTGGGCAGCACAGGGGTGGCATGGCAATACAGTATGATGACGGCTTCGATGGCGGTGGGGCTAACCGACGGGGCTCTCACGAGGATGCAGGTCTGATTCAAAGGGTTCCTCAACCCCCATTGCTTTGCAGTCCACCCACGAGGAGACTGTTAATTCTGGACTTGGAAGTGAGGCTCAGAGAGGTTAAGTGACTTGCCCACCGCCACACAGCTTCAAACCAAGGCAGGCTGGCTTTGAAGCACATGCTCCCACGGCCTGCTCTCCAAGCCTTCGTCTCGTTCAGGAGGGAAGACCTTGAGTGAGAGGCAGGCGTGGGACCCTCTTTAGCCGACGACCCCCTGCTCATTTCCTTCTGAGGGTAGCCTTGCAGCCACGGAGGCACAGAGCACCCCCTCCCTTTGCCACCGTGCGCATTCGCCAAGCTTGGCCAACCCGGCGCTGAGACTGAGTTGTCAACGAGGAGATAGAAAGAAAGAAAAAGCAATTTCTTCCATTTCTTGGCTCAATCCTATGCAGTCAATACTGTTAACAGTAAATCAAATATCAGGACTGCATTGACCCAGGAAAAGGCCAAGGAGAAAAAAATTCCAGAGCAGAATCCAAAAAGTAGAACATAAAGTTCAGCCAGAGGCATAAATCACATCTGGGGAAATGGGCTGCAGTGGCAGGAGGCACTGGGACCGGGCCACCCGGCCAAAGTGGCCCTAGCTCTTGGTTTCTGAATTTCTAGGACCCCTGTTTCCGGTACACCCGGGGACAGGAGTCACTGGAGGCAGGGTTGAGGATTTCTGACTTGAGGTCCTTTGGATTTGGGGGCTCACCCCCCAGCCTTTGGCTGAGTTGGGTTGGGGTATCTGTCTTTGGCTTTGGGGAGAAAGGCCCCTGCAACCCTCCACTTACCCTGTACACCGTCCTCCTAGATTTTCAGCCTAGTCCTGGCTCCAAAAAGAGGTTCAGAGGTTCTAAAAAATTTTTGGGTATGTCCGAGCCTTGCTGCCTATTCTCATTAATGTACCCAGCCAACAAGTTTTTTTTTAATTAAAAAAACTATTTAATGTTTATTTATTTTTGAGAGAGAGAGAAAGAGAGAGAGAGAATGAGTGGGGATGGGCAGAGACAGAAGGAGACACAGAATCCGAAGCAGGCTTCAGGCTCTGAGTTGTCGGCACAAAGCCCTACTCGGGGCTCGAACTCATGAGCTGTCTGGGGCCTAACCGACTGAGCCACCCAGGCGCCTCAGCCAACGGGGTTTTATTAAGAGCCCATTGTGCACCAGGCAATGTTCAAAGGTTCTGGGGATTCAGCTGTGGACAAAACAGACACATGTTTCTGGAATCACTGAAGATGTGTTCTAGTCAGCGAGTGGACAAAGGTAAGATGATTACGATTTTTGGTTCAGTCTGTAGAGCATGCGACTCTTGATCTTGGGGTTGTGAGTCTGGGCCCCACTTTGGGTGTGGAAATTACTTAAAAAATAAAAACATCCTAAAAGAAAGGGATTTTTATAGTATGTTGGGAGGTACTAGAAACTATGAGGAAAAAAGAGAGTAAAAGGGGGTGTAGAGCGTTTTGGGTGAGAGAAGTCAAGTTTAATTAAGGTAAAGGGACATTTGTGGAAGGACCTAAAGCAGGTGAGGATGTGAGCCCTTTGGATATCCAGGAGAGAGAGATTCCAGGTAGCAGGTGCAAAGGTCCTGAGGCAGTGTGTCTGAGAGTGTTTAAGAAACAGTGAAGTATGGCTGGAAGGGAGATAGGGGGATGATGACAGGATGGCAGGGCTGAGGTTGGAGAGCTGGCCAAGGGCCAGACCAGGCAGGACCTCTGGACAATCAAGACTTTGACTTTCCTCTGGGTGATGTGGAGGATCGTTGGGAAGCTTGAAGTAGGAAGAGGCCTCCCCTAACTTGGTTTAACTTCCCGTTAGTCCCTCATTCATCCACATACTCTAACTAATTGAGATGACATAAAAGTGGCCTGACTGCAGTTTACATACCCCGAGAGTCCCTCTGTCTGAAAACTATCTGTAATGTCCTCGCACGTGCTGGGCGCATGGCACACCCTCGAACTTACCAGCTGAGTGTGGAAAGGCGTCCAGACGGATACTTAGCCACGCGTTACTGCCGGTTCCTTTGTGGACAGGCTGGAATGTCCGCTTTTATTTCTTACCTGTTTGCGTTGCCCGATTATTTCTAACAGGTTTTTTTTTTTAACTGGGTATTTATTTTTTGAGAGACAGAGACAGAGAGTGAGCAGGGGAGGGGCAGAGAGAAAGAGAGAGAGAGAGGGAGTCACAGATTCTGAATCAGACTGTGGGCCCCAGGTCCAAACTGTCAGCACAGACCCTGACACCGGGCTCAAACTCACGAACCAGGAGATCATGAAGTGAGCTGAAGTCGGAGGCTTAACCAACTGAACCATCGAGGCGCCCCCTGCTCCCCTTTTTAAAATAGTTTATTTTCAAATTGGTTTCCATGTAACACCCAGTGCTTCTCCCCACAAGTGCCCCCCACCATGACCATGGCCCCTGCCCCTTTTTAAAGAATGGATGGATGAAGACCAGGAGCTGTTTTGGGCTTTGACCTTGGGCAGGCCATGGGCTTCTGAGCACCAATTTACTCGTTTGGATTATGAAACAGCACTCTAATACCTGTTTGTGAGGTTGTTTGTGACGCAGTGAGGTCTATGAGGTCTGCTACAGGGCCTGGTTTCTAGTAGGTGCTCAGTAAATGCTGACTGTAGTTGGTCGGGAGCCCTTTACTGGGGAGGGAGAGCCAGGGAGGGAAAACATCTGGGCTTTAGGCAGAGCTGTGCACAGCTTTGTCTACGCTGGCCTCTGACTACTGCTTTGAGCAGGCCATTCCCACCCCACTGCATCCCTACCTCGGCCCAGTCCCCCACACCCTCCTGGGGAAAGCCGCTCACCCGCCCCAGCCGCCAAAGGCTGAGACCTCGGAAAGAAGCAACATTGCCCAGCAGACCTCCGTAGCATCGTCTTCCTGGCAAATTTCAGAGGCTCGTGAAGTCTCCGCCTACACAGGGGCCTGGGGCCTCGACCTGCGTTCAGGGTGGGAACCCCCTGCACAGCGCCTTGCCACGGGACCCCAGGAGTGGACACCCATTGGTTTTGCCTCTTTCGCATCCGTTCCCTTTTTTGGCAACAGCACCCCGTTTTCCCCAGGGAGTCCTCGACCCTGCCTAGTCCACCAGTTAGAATGGGGCTGGCTGTCCCTCCCTCCCGGCTGGAGGGGAGCACTATCCAGGCCTGAGCCAATCAGAACGCGCCTGCCCTCGGCCTACACTGGTTCAGCCATGACCCAACCTGGACAATGAGAGTCGGAGCCAGGGTGCTGGTTTGGACTAACCCTGCATCTGAATGGGTCAGGATCTGCGGCGATAACACACAGCCCTTAGGGTGGATCAGACCTGCAGCATAAAATAACAACGGTGGATTTCTTGTTCGGGCTCCAAGTTCAGCTCAGGCTGCTGGGCGCTCTGCTCCTGTCCCCGACATTCAGAGACGCACCACCCGGAACCTCGTCAGACACCACAGCAGGGGCAAGGGAACAGGGACCCAGATGGGTCTGACTTTAAATCTTGACGTTTCTGCTTCAAGCAGGGACCTGCCCGTCCTGCCCGGTACATAGCTATTGCTCAAAAGTATCAATTTCCTGTTGTTCAGTTTCTCCATTTGTTGGGTTCAAGGCTTGGCTCCAACGGCTGCCTCTCCACGAGAACTTCTCAGCCCACCTCACTGCTCGCCGCCTCTCCACCATCTTTGCACGGAGGGAAGCACATAGTAGGGCTGTCGGCTGTGCCCCTTCAGTGTCTAGCAAAGACCCAAGCACTTAGTAGGTGCTCTGCTCAGTATTCTCGATGCGACTTGAGGTGCTTTCCAGGGTCTGGGGATTCGTAGGTATTAATGCGCGCGCCCAGTGTCAAGCACATGGTGTCTTCTTGCCTTGTGCCCCCCACACTGTTGTCAGCCCCGTGTTCTCCCAACGTTGTCCCCCCAACACTTCTCAGCAGCCCCCAGCCTCTTGCACCCCGAGACCTAGCGTTTGGGACCAGGAATTGTCACTAAGCTATAATTTGCTGAAATGGGTGGGGTGGGGTGGGGTGCGGGGGGCCTTGGAGGGATGGTCCAGGGCCGCACTGCCCTGTGGGGGGACATCAGGGGTCAGTGAGCAGGGACTTGGCTTGTGAATTTCCTCCCCTGGCCCCAGACAAAGAGGGACGTCTTTGGCAGTGCGGTTACCTAGGCAACTCTTTGTGCTGGCGAGTGGGAGAGGGGGAGGGGGCAGGGGAGGGGAAGGAGGGGGCACTGCTGGGGGCGGGGCAGGCGTTGGAGGGGAAATTCCCTTTTATAAATCGCGGGAGTGACTGGCTTCTGGCTTCTGCCTTCTGGGCAAAGTGAAGGGAGCCCTCCCACCGCGGGATGGAGACTCATTTGGGTCGGGTGTCCTGCTGCTCCTCCTCTCTGCTCTAGAAATTCTTCCAGCTCCTCTAAAAACACCCAGCAGACTAGGTTGGAGCTCTAGCCCTACTTCGAACTTGCTGTGTGACCTTGTGCAAGTTTCTCTCCCTCTCTGAACCTCCTTTCCTCTCCTAGGAAACAGGGATAATAATCCACAAGGCGGCTGTAAGGATTCTCTCTGACTGATATAAAGGTGCTGGGCCCTGGGGCTGGTTTTCATCCGACTGCCTTGCTGGCTGCGCCAGTCATAAAACAACGGTGGGCATTTCCATGTCGCGTGCCTGGAGCTAAGTGGGTGCGCCTGGTAACCGTGGTTATTGATGTTCCTGCCAGATGCTTGACGTCGGGAGTGGGGGTGGTGGGAGAGTCATTACTGCTGAGAGTTGGGGCTCATCTCCCTATAAATGGGGAAACCGAAGCAAAAGTCTAAGGTGACCTTGGGGGAAAGACTTGTGGCTCTGCGTTCCGTGTTCACTGGCTCCGGTTGCAGCCCCCCTGCGTACCCATGTCCCCACCCACTCGCGCTGCGCACTGCGCATGCCCAGGAGCCTGCCTCCCTCCCTGGGAAGGTGGGCAGGGTTCTGAGTGGGGGACCTATTTGGGGTAGGGTGGAAACCCTGGCTTTCTGAGGGCAAGAAAGGGGACACCTCTGCCAGGGTGGGGTGGCCTCAGGGCCCTGGGTTGTAGCCTGTCAAGATGGAGGAGCCCCACAGGTCCATTCGCTGACGTGTCCTTGGGCCACCTGGAGGGCGCCCTCACAATGGAGGAAGGTGACCCCCACTGTACACTGGCATCCCTTTTACTAGTCTGGTCGGGGAAGGGGAAGGCAGAAGGGTTTGTATTTAATGCTGTGGGAAACGTGGCTGTGCCTCTCCACATACCTAAAACCTTCTATGGCTCCCTAGCACTCCTGCAAAACTCATAAATTCCCACCATGGCTTCAAGGTCATGCTGGGTCTGCCCCGCTCACCTCGGTGGATTCATCATCCCCTGTGCTGCCACATGCTCACTTCTCTCCCCCCCCCCCCCCCCCCCTGCAGACATCCAGTCTCCCTCTGACACCTCTGTCTCATGATTTCTTCTCTCTGGATTCTTCTCTCTGGAGCCTTCTGCCTCTCCCCCCAGTATGACTCATCCCACGCATTCTTTCTGGCTCAGTTTAAATGTCACCTCCTCCAGGAGGCTTTCCCTGATCCCCCCAGGTCGGTCAGGTGACTCCTCTGAGGGCTCCCAGCCCCCTGGGCTTTGCCCTTCACTCTGCTCTGCTGACCTGTCACCTCTTTCCTGCCTCAGACCGTGCCCTCCGCGAGGGGGAAAGCCACCATTTGTTCATGCCTACTTGCTCATCACTGAGTTCTCAGTGCCAAGAGCGGTCGCTGCCAGCGCGTAGCAGACACCCAGCAGAAATTTACCTAATAAGTGAACGAGGCAGGAAACCAGTGAAACTTTCAGTGGGAAGAGCAAATTGGCAGAGCTTGTGCAGGTGGAGGGGCAGGATCTGGGGCAGAGAGGACCCTGATTCAGACAGGATGTCGTTCCCTTGCCTCAAAGCCCAAAGCACCCCCCATTCCATCCCACCCCTTCTGACTTTGGTGTGCGACCCAGTGACCAGACGGCTTGGAGGGAGGCTTGGTTGGAAGACTTCGCTTCCTTGCTCCTGTCTCCTGTCCCCCACCCTTCACCTGTGGCCCAGGCTCCAGATGCCTCAGAGTCCCCGCCCTGCCCTGTGCTCTGCCAAGGGCACCGATTTCTAGAGAAAATCTTAGTAGAAAGCTCTCCAACTATGTTTCTGCATTTGCAACTTCAAAATGCCCTTTTGCCCCAGGAGCTGGGCACACAGGCAACACTAAAAGCCTGCTCTCTGCTCTCTTCACCTCGGCCTTCATGACCACCAGGGACATCACCACATTGTGAGCCGAGTGCATCAATTTCTTGCTGAGTGCATTTCCCACGGATGCTTCCTTTTTGCCACCACCCTGTGTGGTTGGTCATTTCATTCACTCCACCTTAGAAATGGAGGGGATTGGGATCCAGAGAGGGGAAGAAGTTTGCTGAGACCACTTGCTGGAGAAGGTTGGGGCCAGGGTGCACGCCCGTCGGCTGCATCCGCAGCCCCTGAGCGGAGGCACCCTGGAGGGTGGGCACCTGCTTCAGGTGAAGTCCTTTCACGCACAGGTGTGTCTTCTTGGGCAAGTGGGTTTCCTTTCCTCCACTGTGCCTCGGCTTCCTGATCTGTAGAATGGGCACAATAACAGCATCTCCGTCACAGGCTTGTCGTGAAGAGTGAAGAGTTTGGCACAGAATCATACACACAGGATGCTCAATAATGTCAGCAGTTCAGACTAATTCAACACATCTTTTTAGGGGCCTGCTGGACGCTGGGCACTGCAGCAAGGGGGCCAGAACAACCCCATCCCGCCCTCCTGTGCTTACATTTGGGTTTTTGCCAAACCACAAGGTGTAAGATAACAATTTCTGAGTCTTGGGCTACTGGGTGCATTGGGTACACATTCACCCATTCAACAAATATGAGCTGAGTACCTACTGTGTGCTGGGGTAGGCAAAGAGGAATAAGATGCTGGCTCTCCCCTTGGGTGGAGGTAGGAGGCAAGGAAGGGCGATCTAGGTGCAGGGCACAGCACCCGCAGAGGGATGAAGGCAATTGTCTTGCTGACTCACGTTCAACCTAGTGGCTGCTGGACTCCTTGTTATGCTTGGCAATCTCTTCTCTCAACTTTGCAAGTAGACTCTGAACGTAAGAACTTTTAACTCGCATCGGCCATGACCTTGATTCCCTTTAAATTCTTGTATACATATCATCTCATTTAATCTGCACAACAATCCTGTTGGTGTTGTTACACAGATACAGGGATAGACTATGGCTTCCCTCATTTTCAGTCCAGAGAGGGGAGGTGCTGTTTTCAAAACACCCAGCTGGACGGTGGCCAAAGTTACAAAAACAAAACAGAACAAAACAGGGCACCCAGTTAAATGGGAATTTCAGATCAGCAATGAATAATTTTTATTAAAAATTTTTTTTTAAGGGCTCCTGGGTGGCTCAGTCGGTTGAGTGTCTAGCTTCGGCTCAGGTCATAATCTCAGGGTTCTGTGGGTTCAAGCCCCATGTTGGGCTCTGTTCCAACAGCTCAGGGCCTGGAGCCTGCTTTGGATTCTGTGTCTCCCCCTCTCTCTGACCCTCCCCTGCTCACGCTGTCTCTCTCTCTCTCTCTTTCAAAAACAAAAATAAAACATTAGAGAAAAAAAAATTAGGTGGTCTCCATGTCCAGCACCAAGCTTAACATGAGGCTTGAACTCAGGACCGTGAGTGGGATGCTTAACCGACTGAGCCACCCAGGGGCCCCAACAACGAATAATTTTAAAAACTATGTCTCAGGAGATATTTGGGATATACTTCTACTAAAAAAAAAATCATGTGTTGTTTCTCTGAAATTCAGACATTATGGAATACTGTTATATTTTATCTGGCAAGCCTACCCAGTGTGTGAACTTGGTTGTGTTTGATTTTCCCCTGAAGATAAAGGTAGTGATAATCACCATCTGGATTTCATGAGGACCTACCGTATGCCCGGCTCTGTGCTGAACCGAGAGCTTTGGAGCACTGAGCAATGCGCTCTGCTCCGCGGGCCCAGCGCCGGGTGGCCCGCAGTTCCGGGCGCGGCCACGCGGTGTCGCCCTCCGCCCGCGGTACCAGGGCGGCGGCG
>NC_043713.1:65133205-65179766 GCF_006229205.1 Suricata suricatta
TTCCCGGGCTGCCCGCTCCCAGCCTAACGGATGGCCCGAGCCATCCATCTAAATTATGTCATGGGCGATGAGCGTCCTCTTCTCGAAGTCCAGTCCGGCAGCCAGCGCCAGGCTGGGGCTCCTTGTGGCCGCGCTCCCTGCCCCGGCGACCCGGTGGCCTCCCACTCCGGGGAAGGAGCCTCGTCCAGGGTGAGCACCTACTGTGTGAGGGGCTCCAGCCACTGCCTTCTTGATTTGCGTGCAAGGCAGTGTGGCTTATCAGCCCACTTTGCAGAAGGGGAAACTGAGGTCTGGAGCTGGACAGTCTTGGGCTCCGGGGTTTGCTAGAGATGGTTTTTTTCCCCCTTACAGCTTTACTGAGATATAATTCACATATCGTCACATTCCCGTATGTTTGAAATGTACATTTCACTGGTTTTTGGTATAGTCACAGCCTTGTGTAGCTATCGGCACAGTCCTATTTTAGAACATTTTAATTACTCTGAAAATGTCCCCTACCTGTTAGCAGGCACCCCCATTTCTCCTGCCCCCTAGCTCTTGGTAACCACTGATCTGCTTTCTGTCTATAGATTTGCCTGTTCTGAGCATTCCATGTGAATGGACATGTACACTGTGTGACCTTTTGTGACAGGCGTATTTCACTTAGCGGAGTGTCTTCAAGGTTCATCTCTAATGCAGCACGTGTTTGTACTTCACTCCTTTTTATGGCTGAATAATATTCCATCGTATGGATGTACCACATTGTTTATCAGTTTATGTGCCGATAGGCATTGGGTCGTTTCCCAAAAATGTTTGTTTGTTTGTTTTTGTATTGATTTATTTATTTAGGGGGGCACATAGGGAGACAGAGAGAATCCCAAACAGCCTCTGGGTCGATGTGGGGCTTGATCTCTTGAACCACGAGATTATGGCTTGAGTTGAGATCAAGAGTCAGGTAAGCATCTGATACTTAACCTTTTTTTAGAATGTTTATTTTTGAGAGAGACAGAGCTTGAGGTGGGGAGAGGCAGAGAAAGGGGGAGACACAGAATCGGAAGCAGGCTCCCTGCTCTGAATGGTCAGCACAGAGCCCAACGCGGGGCTTGAACCCATGAATGTGAGATCATGACCTGAGCTGAGGTTGGACGCCTGACTGACTGAGCCACTCGGGCACCTCAATGCTTAACTGTCTGAGCCGTCCGGGCACCAGTTTCCACTTTTTGATTGCAACGGATAACACTGCTCGAACACTTGTGGAGTTTCTGTGCAGAAATGTGCTTCAAGCTTCAGTAGCAACCTGGGGGCGCAGAGCTGAGACCTTGGGTAATGTCCGGTGGGATGGTTTAGGGACCCCTAGACCGTGTTCAAAGCCACTGCCCTTTCTGCAGCCCCTTCCAGATTCTAGCCAACACTTGTTACCGTCTGACTGATTCTAGTCAAGTGGTATCTCCTTGTGGTTTTGATTTGCATTTCCCTGAAGGCTAAGCATCTTTACATGAGCTTCGTGGCCATTTTTATGGCCATTTGGGTTGGGGGATGTGTATTTAGATCTTCTACCCACTTATAAAAAACTGGTTGTCTATTATTATTTTTTAAAGTTTTAAAAACATTTATTTTTAAAAGACAGAGAGAGATAGAGAACAAACGGGGGAGGGGCAGAGAGAGAGGGAGACAGAATCAGAAGCAGGTTCTGTGCTGACAGCTCAGAGCCTGATGCGGGGCTCAAACTCATGAACTTCTGGATCATGACCTGGGCCCAAGTCAAATGCTTAACCGACTGAGCCACCCAGGAGCTCCTCCTCCCTGCCCCGATCGTCTGTTATGGAGTCATAAGAGTTCTTCGAATTCTGGATACAAATGCCTTTTCTGATACATGATTTGCAGATATTTTCTCTCATTTGGTGAGTTGCCTTCTCACTTCCTTGATGGTATTGTCTGCTGCACAAACGTTTTAAATGTTGGTGGAGGTCCAATGTCTGTTTTCCCTTTCATTGCTTGTGCTTTCAGTGTTGGTTGTTGAGACTCCGAGCCCAGCTCTGTGTGAGTCTGAAGCTGGGGGTCTTTGGGGCTCTCAACCTCCCGCGGGGATTGTGGGAGGAGCTGGTCGGGATTTGGGGGCTGTCTCAGGCTGGGGAGGGTGTGGAGCTGTGGCGGAGGAACAATGACCTTGGAGTCCAACCACTTTGGGTTTCAGGCCTGGCCGGGCTCTTGCTGTCTTTCCTCGGTGACTTGGGTGGGTCATTCAAAGCCTTTGAGCCTCAGGCACCTGCCTGGGGAGAGTCACACCAGCCCACCAGGTTGCTGCGATGTCAAACGGGGCAACGCAGGCCTGCAGAGGGTGCTTAATAACCAGCTGTGATGACCCTGGCGTCTAGCTTCCCCCAGGCAGGCCTCCGGCTTCTCACGCCCCCGCACAGTGCAGGGCTGTGACCACGGAGAGCCCTAGCGCCTGGGCACCGAGGGTCAGGGCACGCGGCTGGGAGTCCCTGAGCCTCGGTCCAAATGAACTTTTGTCTGGAGCCTGAACACGAAGCGTGGTTTCCCTCTGTGCTGCTGAAAGCTGAGGAGATGGTGAGGCGGAGGAAGGTGGCGGCTCCGATTTAGACACAGTCCTCCGGCCTGCCCTGGATCCCGCAGACATTGTCTGGCGTGGGTTCCGGGAGGGAGTCCAGGGGCCGCTGGGAAGAGGCATCTGAAAGGCAGGTGTCATTGCCCCTGTGTTACTGACGGTGAAGCCCCTGAGGGCTCAGAGAGGGGAAGGTACTCGTTGGAGGTCTCCCAGCCCCATCTTGAAAAGCAACGTGAAGAAGAGTTTCTGGTCTCCAGACCCGAGAAGCCTCAGGCACTGCCCTGGGATGTGCCCCGGACGGTGGGCCTTCTCTCCATGGGACCAGGATCTCTGGAGGGCCCCTGCCCACCAGTGCACCTCCCCGGCTCCCTGTTAGGGACGAGCGGCTTTGGAGCCACACAGACCTGGACTGGATCCAGAGATACCAGGTCCTCTCTGAACCTCAGTCTCTTCGTCTATCCAATGGGGATACTTGTTCCTGCCTCCAGAGTGGCTTGAGGAGAAAACGAGAGCTCAGATGTAGTGAGCGCTCAACCAGGGAGGTGCTTAGTAGAGACCGGGCCCCTCCAGGGCGCCTGGTAGTTGAGGTGATCATGTGATCAGCGATACGTCAGAGGAGCACTTGGCAGCAGGGACAGGCTGGGGATTCGCACTTGGGACCTGGGGGTGGTGGGCACACCATGCCCCCCGCCCCCACCCCGTCGCGGGAATGGGCCGGAGCTGGTATTTCCCAGGCTATGAGAAGCCGAGGGCGCTGTCCGCAGGCAGATGGAGGCAGAGAAAATTGACTGGGGCCCAGAGGCCGCAGGTGGCCGGGCAATCACAGAACGCAGCCCCGCCGCCGGAGATGAGAAGACCCGAGGTCATGGCCGTCCCCGCCCGCAGCAGCCGGTCATAATCTCCGGCTCGCCACCCGGCCCCTTGTCCTAAAGCTGGTCTGCACTGCTGGGGTCCTGGGTAGAGCTGGGCCGTGTCTGTCCCTCCAGACAGACAGGCAGACAGGCCCACGTCCACCCCACCGGGGAAAGCGTCATCCATTTCTCCCTGGGGCTGCCTCCTAGCTCCCTTGCATGCTTCCGGAAATTTCCTTCCTTGGCTCTTGCTTCTCTCTGTGATCTCCGGAGCCGGGCTCCTAGCAGCCGCTCAGTTAACGCCTGCTGGTGGCGTGAGTCAGTGCTGTCTGCTCAGAGAGGAGAGTGGAATTTTTTATACTCCGCCCGGCAGCCGCCTCCCCAGGACCGTGGCTGTCCTTGCTGTGAGGACAGCAGCAGCCAGGGCTCTGCCATTCCGCGGAGACACTCTGGACACAGGGGTTGAGGAGGGCGAGGCTCTGAGTTCGAAAGTGGTCCCGCAGCTCCCTTGCTGGACCAAGGGACTTGGCACCTTTGAGCCTCAGTTTCCTTCTCTGTCAAACGGGGTAATAATTCCTGCTTCGTGGTGTTTTCATGTGGATTCCAGAGGTCACTGGCACGGCACCGGCGGTGTCCTGCCAATGGGAGGAGACCAGTGATGGTTGTTCCGGGAGGCGGCGCGGATGGGGGTCTTGGCCTGCCCACGGCGAAGAGACTCAGCCGGCCAGGGATCGAGGGTTAGCCTTTCCTAGCGGTGTGAGCACAGACCACTGCCTTCTCAGAGCCTCAGTTTCTTTGTCTGTTAAGTGGGGTCAGTCCCGGCATCTTCTTTATGGTGTTGCTGTGGGGATTCGGGGAGGCGGGAACATAAGGCACGAGCAAGTGCCTGGCCCGCAGCTCAGCAGAATAGTTGCTGTTGAGGGAGATGAAGAGGAGGGGAGGGGAGGGAAGGTGAAGCAGGGGGAGTGGAGTCGCCAGGTCGGGTGGGGGAGGACCCACTCTGGGCAAGTTCCACGGAATCCACTTCCCTTTGGGCCCCAAACTCACTAGATAACTCTGGGCAAGTTGCTCTGTTCTCTTGCCTCAGTTTCCACATTGGCCACTGAAGGTGAGGCACAAACGTTGACAAGGGCACAGGAGCAGCGGACACTCAGCCTGTGGGCCAGGGCTGCCCGGGAGCGTCACCTCCTGGCCTCAGTCTGCTTCCATGACCACGGAGGTCAAGAAGAGTGGACACCACGTCCTGCCCACCGCTGGGCCCCGATCCGAGGACCACACGTGTGTCAGATCCCGGGTCGTGCTCACGAACCCCATGAGGTAGGACTCGTGATGAACCCATTTTCCAGCTAAGGAAACTGAGCTTATGCTACTGGGAGTGCAAGGAGGCTGTCCTAGGACCCCGGCCCTGGGCCTCCAAGCCCAGAATCTTTACCGTAAACCTATGTGTTTCCTTTTTTTTTTTTTTTTAAACAAACAGTTTATTTATTTATTTTGAGAGAAAGCTCAAGTCACGGAGGGCAGAGAGAGAAGAGGGAGGATCCCAGGGAGCTGGACACAGGGCCCGAACCGACGAACTGTGAGATCGTGACCTGAGCTGAAGTCAGGATGCTTGACTGACTGAGCCACCCGGACGTCCCCTTATATGTGTCTCCCTTTTGGTAGTCACAGAGCCCCCCTCTCGAGCGTCTGCGTAGCCCCCAGGGGCGTGGGCCCCGGCCTGCCCGCCCCTCCGGCATGAGGTGGTGCAAAGGCAGGGCGCCTGGCTGTGAAACCCTGCAGGGTGCAAGCCCCCGGGACAAGGGCTTCATCTGTCCCCAGGAGCCTCCTCTCCCCGACCTGGCGCAGTGCCTGGTACAAAGCGGGTGCTCGGGGGACCCTTGAATAGGTGGGTGGGCGAGTGCTTGTCTTCGTTTCTCCTCTGCACTTCCTAGCCAAGTGTCTGGCACACAGTAGGCAGGCACACAGTCGCACTCCTCTGTCCCGGGGCGCAGAGGGCCCGCCCCAGTTCTTCAGCGCACCCAACACGTGTTGCAGGCGGTGCCTGGGTGAGCCTGGGTGGCCGTGACGCACCCCGTCCCGGCTGCCTTCCTGCTGGGTCCTCGACTCTCTAATGACTCTTGTTGTGAGTGAGGACCACTGATCCCATCCATGGGGGCTGCACCGCCTCCAAATGCATCACGTGGGGGATCAGGGCTTCAGCAGATGAATCTGGGGGGGACCCAGACACACAAACGTTCAGTCTATAGCAGGGGCACTGAGGCTCGGTGGGGAGGGACTTACCCAAGGACACACCACTCGCGCCTTTAGAGCCAGGCCCAGAACCTCGCTCCAGGGCTCCTTCTTCCCGTTCCTGCTGGCTGAGTGGGTTGATGTCATCTGCACGATGTGGCCTGGCTTCCGGTGGCCTTGGATGTTCCCCAGCTTGTAGATGGCCTCCCTGTGTCTTCACATCACTTTTCCGTCTTCCCGCTGTGCAAGCCTGTCTCCGTGTGTATAAGGACACAGTGGTCCTGGACCAGAGCCCCCCAGTGATCTCATCTTAACTTGATCATCTGCATGCATACACCCTACTCCCAGGATCCCATTCACAGCTATCAAGGGTTGGGACTTCCACATATCTCAAGGTAGGAGGGACATAATGCAATCCATGATTGGCCTGCAATAAAATATTCACCGTGCAGGTTTTTGAGCACCAACTGTATACCTGGCACATGAGGGAGAGAGGCAGGGTGGGGGCAGTGGTGGAAGCAGGGGCCCTCAAGGGGTGTGGATTGGAGGGTGGCAGGAGGTGAGATACGTCTCTGGGCCTGCAGGGGGTGCATTGGGGGGCTGAGTCCACAGGAAGGTGGGGCAGATGGTAACAGCGCTGAATGTCAGGTGCCAGACTTAGGAACTGAACCACCAAGACGTTCTCAGGAGTAAACAGGAGTCTCCGATGGAGGGAGTCAAGGGCTGTAGAAACAATGCTTGTGTGTTTGGTTTGCTTGTTTGGAGCGCTGCTCACCTCCGTGTCCCCAGGGGAGGGCTCTGAGGTCCAGAGCGGGGCGGCGACTTTCCCAGGGTCCCACAGCCAGCAAGGGCCGGGGGCGGCCCTGCAAGGCAGGTCTGCTTGCTTCCAAGTCTTTGGAGCACATGGCCCCCATGTGCAGTTATCAAAATGCTTATTCAAAACACAACAGCGGTTACCTACGACAATAGAAGCCATTTGCCTGGTTTGCTCATCTACATCTCTAGGGGTTAGTAAATTTGCAGCCAATTTTCAGGGGTTTCAAATTGAATTTCTAGGTAGGTTCCGTGGAGATGTGGAGAAATGATTCTTAGTTCCCACACTTATCCTATAAGAAGCCAGGCTAGACATTTATTCATCTAGTGAGTATTTACTGCCTACCTACTGTGTGCCAGTCCCCTCTTCTCTCCAGAAATGGGCTGGGAATTCAGAGTTTTGAAAAAGAGAAGTTCTTATGGGATCCAAAAATACTCTTGCCTCAGGCTCATGGGACGCGGTGTTAATGAGACAGGCAGTCCTTTCAGGGATAATCAGGATGCAGGTAGCAGGACTGGAGCATGCTTAGGGGACAGTGGGAGCACCGGGGGCCGGTCTCACCTGCCTGGGGCATGCAGGGAGGGCTTCCTGAAGGAGGTGATGCTGGAGCTGAGTCTTGGGAAAGAGGTTGGACTTTACCAAGTCGGGGAGAGGAACAGGTGGGCATTGCAGGTAGGTGGAGTAGCCTTGTTTTTTTTTTTGTTTGTTTGTCTGTTTTGTTTTAAATTAAAAAAAAATGTTTTATTTGTTTTTGAGACAGAGAGAGACAGAGCATGAGGGGGGTAGGGGCAGAAAGAGAGGGAGACACACAATCCAAATCAGGCTCCAGGCTGTCAGCATAGGGCTTGATGTGGGATTGGAACTCATGAACCATGAGGTCATGACCTGAGCTGAAGTCAGACACTCAACCGACTGAGTCACCCAGGCGCCCCATGGAGTAGCCTTGCTTTGGGGCACAAGGTGTCAGACTATACAGTTTTATAGAAAGCCTTTACGTGCATGGTCATGGGGCTGGAGCAGTATGGGGAGCAGTGGGGGAGAACCTTGGAAATCACTGGAAGGAGCTTGGGTTTTATCTAGAAGGTACTAGGGATCTATGAAAGGATTTAGAGCAGAGAAGTGACCTAGATGTTTGGCTTTTCTGGAGAGCTCCCTCTGGCCATCGTGAGGGGAACAGGTGGGAACGTAAGCCCAGAGGCCAGTCAAGAGACGGCTACTGCATGGAAGGGGGGGGGTATTTAGTACGAATCATAATTATGACAGTATATCACTTATTGTGTACCAGAAGCTGTTCAAAGCACATCCATGCTTTAACGCATGCCATCCTCAGACATCCCTGTGAGCTCTTAACCTTAGGACCTGGTGCCTCATTAAGTATCAATGGATTACTTACAGAGTATTAGCGGCTCCTGGCCCATTTTGCAGCTGAGAACTGAGGTCAGACTGTTTATGTAACTTGCCACATTGGACGGCGTGATGAACAGCCCAGATGTGCCTTTGGAAAGAAAGGATTTTAAAAAAATGTTTATTTATTATTTAAAAGAGGTTGGGGGGGCCAGAAAGAGAGGGAGAGAGAATCCCAAGCAGGATCTGCACTGTCAGCATAGAACCCAACGTAGGGCCGTGAGGTCATGAGCTGAGCCAAAATCAAGAGTTGGTTGCTTAACCAACTGAACCCCCTCCCCAGGAAGAAAGGATTTATTTCTTTACTGCCAGGACCTTGGGCACTGCCACACCCAAGGTCACTCCCTTCTGGGAGCAGCAGGCATCCTGTGCTTGATAGATGCAGAAGGGTAAGGACCTTGTCCTGATTGACACAGCCCTGAAGGGCCCACGGGGTCTGTGGAGACCTTTGTTGGACCTTCATCACGGCTCAACTTCTACTCTTCCCGTTGCTGCTTCCTTGTCTCTCTTACGGGTTTTGGTCCCAAGATCACCGTCTACTGAGCCTCCTGCCTGTTCTCCCTGCTGTGGACAGACCTGTGATTCTCGCCCGAGGGAGCACAGCCAGTAATCAACAGAGCCGGCGTATTAGCGTTTTCTAGAGAAACAGAACCAATAGGAGATAAACAGATGATTGATAGATAGATAGATGATAGGTAGGTAGGTGGATGTAAGGAGAGTTATTATGCAGGGTTGGCTCACACGATGGGGGCCAGGAATCCCCCCGCCAGCTGTCGGCGAGCCAGAGGCTTGGCAAAGCGGACAGTGCGGCTCCAATCCAATCCCAAAGGCGTGAGATCCCGGGAACCCGATGGTGTGAGTCCCGGTCTGAGTCCATTGGGCTGAGAACCCAACAAGTGCCCATGTTCAAGGGCAGGAGAAATGGGTGTCCCAGTGTAAGTGGGGGTGGGGAGGGAGAGGGGGGAAGGGGGAGACAGAGAGAGACAGAGAGAGAGATTTTGCCCTTCGTCCACGTTTTGTTCTATCCAGTCCCTCAACGGATTGGATGAGGCCGGCCGCACTGGTGAGGGTGATGTGTACTCAGTCCGTGAGTACAGATGCCGATCTCTGCACCCTCACAGACGCGCCCAGAAGACCTGTTGCGGCAGGTGTCTGGGCGTCCCTTAGCCCGCTGGAGCTCACACATGAGATTAACCATCACAGCCGGGAGGCAAACCCGGCTCATTTGGCTTCCAAGCCTCCATCCTGCCCTCACGCCAGGCTCCCTCGATCCAGTCTCTCGGACCCTCTGAACTTTGGTGTCCTCATCTGTCAGGTCAGGGTGTACCAGTGTCTCAGTCTGTCCCTGCTGCTGTACAAAACACCAGAGACCAGGCAAGTGGGGGAGGGGGGCGCTAGACAGCAGCCGTCCATCCTCCCAGAGGCTGGATGGCCCCCATCAAGGTGCCTGCAGGCTGTCACCAGGCTCGGATGGCTGCCTGCCTGTCACATGCTCAGGCACACCCAGCTGTTTCCTGAGTTCAGCGCTACAAGTCCACCTCCCAGGAAATAAGTCAGTCCCAGATAAATCAAGGTCACCCGCTCGGGACTGTCCCTGTTTGAAAACTGCACCTCCCTCAAGCCTGGGGGAGCCGGGACAGTGAGTCACCCCTTTGAAAGAGAAAGGCTAATTTTCACCCCCCCTTTATGTGTCTGTCTTGCACACTCCCGTCATGTGCCTCACGTTCCACCTTGGCTGTGGCTCCTGCTTCAAATGGGTTTTGCCCGTGACCCAGGTCACTGGAGCGCCTTTCTCTGGCCCATGATTGGTCTGCCTGGAGGCAGCGGAATAGGAGATTCGGAGAAGCATGCAAGTCTCTCTTTTAAAAAAATTTTAAAAATGTTTTATTACTTAATTTAGAGAGACAGTGACAGAGCAAGAGTGGGGGTGGAGCAGAGAGGGAGACCCAGAATTTGAAGCAGGCTCCAGGCTCTGAGCTACCTGTCAGCACAGAGTCCGACAGGGGCTGGAACCCACGAACTGTGAGATCATGACCGTGAGATCATGACCTGAGCCGAAGCTGGAGGCTTAGCCAGCTGAGCCACCCAGGCGCCCCCATGCACATCTCTTACAGGGTCAGCTCAGAAGCGGAGGATCCATCCTGCTCTCGTCTCATTGGCCCGCGCAAGTCACGTGCCAGAGGCCACCAGGCATGCCTGTAGAATCCCACCCGCGAGAGAGGTATCCGGGCTCTCCGGATGCTGCTGGGAGGAGGCGGTCTACGACAGCTCAACACTTCTTTCCAGAGCCGAGGGCCTCCTCTCCATGCCTGCAACGCTCCGCCATGCTGATGTTTTGAAACAGTGGCTAATTTGACAAGCCAATTGGAGTCCCCGGGATTGCATTTGACTTTCTGACTAATGACGAGAGAGGAACTCCCTTCTCTTAGTGCGGCTTACCCGTCGGATAGCCTTGGGCCATTGCCTGATCCCAGTGTTCAAAATGTTGCCTTGTAAATTGTCTAATAAAGTAATAAAGAAAGGGACTTGATACATGATTTGTCTTTTAACCATTGTAATGGGATTTTTTTTCTTTTTGAGTAACATTGTTTTATGTTAGAATGCAGAAATTATCACGCGTAATTAGAATCATTTCAATTCCAGTCTCCGCCAGGCCCCTGGCATATTCCTCGACTGGCACCACATCGAGCACGCGACTTGTAAAACCTCATCGAATAAAATTTTAAAAGGCAAACCTATCTTTAGTGGCGCTGCGTAGACTGGAAGAGAGAAGGTTGCCGGAGTCAGCTTTGCCTTCGAGGAGGAGAAAGAAGGGGGAAAGAAGGAGAAAAGAGACAAAAGTCTGGCAGAAGAGAAAAGACCCCGTCCAGTCAGTGTCATTAAGGCTGCTTTCTGCTGGGGCAGCCAGGGGACCCGACTGGCCGTAGGTCAACCTCAACGCTCTTAATTACTGGCCCTTCAGTCCCACTCAGATTCCACATTTGTGCCCCAGGTTTCACCTCATCCGGGCCGACCAGATCCCTGCCTGCGCGTCTTCTTAATATTTAATCCTAATCCTGCAGACACATGTATGGATCTATTTATCCACAAAAGCTGCTGTATAAATGTTTAACCAGAAAAGCACGGGGCACCTCAGATCAGCGGGCAGACACGCTTTTCCGGGGGCGCGTGGACAGGCAGGCTGCGTCGCTCTGGGGAGAAGACGTGTGACGAGAAAAATGTCCCCGGTTCCCCAAAATGTCCAGGTCAGGTCTCGGGGGTGGGGGGTTAGCAAAATGTTGCTTTCTTCAGTTGGCTTGCATGAGGAGCTGTAGGCTTCTCTCTGCAGCTCAGGGGGGGGGGAGTGCGGATTCTTTACCTGTTTCATGGTGTCCCTGTGCACTGGTGACAGCCCACCAGGGGCTGCGGCTTCTGGTTCTAGGGAGGAGGGGCGCCTGTCCGGGCTGGGGCGTGTGGGCAGCCTCCGAAAACCATGGCGGAGCAAGCGCCTTGCGGTAGAATTATCGCACCGTAAAGGGGAAATGATGCCGTCAGGGAAGGGCCACAGAACTCATGAATATTCCGGGCGCTTGTACCCACAGCCAGCACCGGGCCTGGCTCCTGATTCATCAACATTACAAATCGGCACCGTGGCGAGCAGGCTGTCAGCAATTTTAATATTTGCCTCCAGCCCGAGGAATTACAGTGGAAGTATTTCCCAGAGATGAACACAGGGCAATACCTTCTTCTGCGGTCACAGAGCCTGAGAGTGGGGCTCGGAAGCTGTAGGTTCAAGACCCAGGTGCCCCAATCAAGTTTTATGTAACCTTGGGCAAGGGCTGAGGCCTCCCAGGCCCTCCCCCACTTTCCCCTCACTGCCCTGGGGAGATAATGAAGAAATTTCGTGAGCACAGACTATGTACTAGCAACCACACTGCAGCAATTTGCAGGAGAGAGATGATTGGGTCCCATTGTACAGATGAGGAAAACTGAGGCTCAGAGTGGGCAGAGCGGTTACCTACAAGGGGGTGTTGATGCCAAATCTGGAGCCCAGTTTGAATTGCAAGTGTGCAGGAAGGATGGCCAGCTTAGAAGGGGCATTTGGAGGACAAGAGGAGAGCCAAGCTCAGGCGGGCTTTGGAATTCTCTCAAGGCCTCAGAGGAAGAACATTCAAAATTTTGGGATAAACATTGCTCACATCCGCATAGCCCATTGTGGGCTGCAGAGACCTTTCGCCTCCCCTCTGCCTACTTCTCGTCCTCAAGGGGGAAGGAGCATGCTGTCCATGTTGCAGGTGAAAAGACTGAGGCTCAGAGACATGAACTGTCTTGTCCAGAGGTCCACAGCTTGAAAGTGGCAAGGTCATGGTTGAAGGTCATAGTCGAAGGTCTTTAGCAAAGTAAGGAGGGCGGTAGCTATGCACCCATTTAACAGATCAGAAATGAGAGATCATGGGCAAAAAGCTGAAAGGCGCGCTTCTCTGCAGAAAGTCAGAGATTTTTTGGAAGGCGGAAGGAAAGATGAGCCCATCTCCATAGTCTCTCTCATCATGGCTAGTATTTTAGCTAAAAATAAAGTGAGGGGTAATCCTCCCTTCCTCCCTTCCTTCCTTCCTGCCTGCCTCCTCCCTCCCCCTCCTTCTCCCTGTCCCTCTCTCCCTGTCTTCCTTTCTCGCTCTCTTTCCTGACTCTGTTTTAGGGCATCAGCAAATCAGAACCTCTCATAGGTATTTCAGGCAGGCCAAGTTTCATACGGGGTCCCTGATGCCTAGGAGCTGGGAGGAGGCCAGAGAGCGGCTGCGGTGTCCGGGAAAGCAGGGTGTGCGGCCACCGCGGGCCATCGATGACGGTCTCAGCTGTCCGCCGCACCGAAGAAGATGCTGCCCGGAGGCTGCCCAGAAGATGCTGGGACACGAGCGCTCACGTTTCGCTTCTGCCGAAGTCCATGCCTCTGCTCACTGCTGGTGGAACTGCACACTCCCCTCCCTCCTGCTTCCCTGGGGCGGGGAGCGGGGTGGGGGTACTGAACTGGAACTCCATTGGCCAGGACATTGGTAGCCCTCTCCAGGTTTCCAGTCCCCGTGATGCAGGGGAGCATGTGGAAGGGAGCTGGGATGCCAGCACCTGGCTCGCTGTCCGGGGGTCGCCCCCCCCTCCTCAGCGGTTCCTCTGCTATGCTTGGGGTCCCCAAGGAATGAGCGGTCTACCAAGAGGGGCCGCAATAGGAGGCCCACAGAAGGACTAGAGGCTCACTTCCTGCTTTCAAGCTGAGCCGCTGCGCCCACTTTGCGCATTGGGTTTTCTTTGAACAAATCCGCCCCACGCACAAAGTCTGACTCTCACCGTGTCACAGTGCACCGCTGCCAGAGAAAGAAACCTCTTCTGACCCTTGTGAAAATGGTAAGGAAGACTTGATTCAGGAGTGAGGGGAGTGGAGAGAGGGAAGACTCAGTACAATGGGAACACGTTGGGGTTTTCAGCCAAGGAGCAGGGTAGGAGTAAGGGGTGGTGGGTGGACAGTTACTGAAAGAAGACATCAAGGGTCGGGGAAGGGGGCGTCCTTGCTGTTGACCTAACAGGATTCTTGCTGAAGGCACGGCCAGGGTGGTCTGATACCAAGGCGGGAGGAGTTTCTCTAAGGTGACTTAGCAGGATGCTAACTAGCTGGGCTCTGCAGGCCCAGCAAGAATGGGGGCCAAGGTCAAAGTGTAGTTTGAGAAGCGGGCTCGGAGGAGCCCAAGCCAAATGTGGCTAAGCGGAGACGCTTTGTCAAGAGGCAAGCGTGTCTTCGTGAAGAGGCCCTCTGCTGGGGTGATGGCAACAAGAAGAGTCAGGAAGACGGTGCCTTGTCGTCCATCTTTCTGGGTCCCTAGCACAGGTCTTGCCACTTCTCTGGCCCACAGCCTTCACACCTAGCTACTCATGCAAATCGCTGCCTGAGGGCAGAGTGGGGCCAACGTACCAAATTCCTGCTTCTGCTCAGCTTGGATCTCTGGTTCTGTGAGTTTTTATGATTTGATGGTTTTTAGTATTCTTGATTCTTTAGTGGTCCATCCCCCTCAACTTCTGTAGTGCTTTGATTTTGCATTTCTTTGATTTTTAGACGCCATGATCCTGGGATGTGGGCTTTCTGGCTCAGGCACGCCAAGAATGAAGGCTTTTGAGTCAAGGCGTCCAAGTCCCTCTTGTGAGGAGCTAGTTTATCTCGAGGCGGAATAGGATGGCAGAGACGTGGGGCCACATCCCAGGTCAAAACCAGGGCAGCCATATGTGGCCAGGAGAAGGATGCCAGGTGGTTAGGAGTGGGAGGTGAGTGGGGTACTTGGGGGGCTCAGGCAGCTGAGCATCCGATGTCAGCTCAGGTCATGATCTCATAGTTCTCAAGTTCAAGCCCCGTGTCAGGCTCTGCACTGGCAGCACAGAGCCTGCTTTGGATTCTCTTTCTCCTTCTCTCTCTGCCCTTTTCCTGCTCTCTCTTTCTCTCTCAAAATAAAAACATTTAAAAAAAAGAAAGGCCCAGGGACACCTGGGTGGCTCTGTTGGTTAAGCAACCAACTTCAGCTCAGGTCATGACCTCCTGACTTCTGAGTTTGAGCCCTGTGTTGGGCTCTGTGCTGACAGCTTGGATCCTGGAGCCTGCTTCTGGTTCTGTGTCTCCCTCTCTCTCTGCCCCTCCCCTCCCCTGCTTGTACTCTGCCTCTGCCTCTGTCTCTCTCAAAAATAAATAAACATTAAAAAAAAGAAAAGCCCAAACCTATAAACAAACTTTATTGATCACCCCTGTAACGGCCACTGTGCTCCACACGGTGACTCAGGAATCCAGACTCCTTACGTCTCTGCTTCTGCATTTCCACATGAGGTCCCCTCCTGAAGTGCATCACCTCCACTCACAGAACCAGTGTCATGATCCCACCCGCCGGCAAGGGAGCCGGAAAGGGTTGACTTCCACAGTTGACTAAGGAACAGTTTTTGATGAACACCTGATGCCATGCAACCATTACTGTACATTAATTTACTGAAATCACAAAAGATCCTTATAAGATGAGGAATCAGAGGCCCCGAGAGTTTCAGTAAGTTGCTTGAAATGGCACAGATAATGGCAGATCCAGAATTTAAACCCAGCGGGGCATGCGTCCCCAATCTGTGCCCCTTACTGCTCGTGTGGCTGACCCTCGGGCCCCAGGAGAGCTGGCGGGGTGACTGCCTCCCTCCTCAGGTGACAGCGTATGTGCCACTCCCTGCCTGGCGAGCCTGTGGCGGCCGCACTGGATCCGTGAGCAGAAGCCCCGTCCGCGACTCGGAAATCCCACACCGTGGATGTGACACCTCACAAAAGACAATCAGTGGCTCCTGACAATTTTTTCATTTAGGCATGAAGTATGGAAAGCATATTTCAATCTTTGATTTTCTTCCATTTCCAATCTGTTCTTCATTAGGAGTTCAAACTTAATAACCTTCAAGGGTCGGTATTAAATTCAGAAGCTGACGCTTTTTGGAGATGTTTTTTGGTTGCAGGAGGGTGGGTTTTGTTTCTGTTCTTTTTCCCCCAGCTCCTACTGCTCTGTCTGTAAGTCTGTCTGTTTATCTCACCCTCCTGGATTTGATCTTCTGCATCCAAAAGGTCAAACTCACTGGTGGGTTGAAGCATGAGATCATCTGGTGCATAATTTCCCGAGCACTTGATTGGTCCGGTGACCCCTCGGTTTTTCTCTTACTTGTGCCAAAAGTCCCGCCATTCAAGGACCTGCTCTTTAGCTTAAGAAGACCCCTTTCTCTGGGCGCCTGGGTGGCTCAGCTGATTAAGCATCTGCCTCTTAGTTTTGGCTCAGATCATGGTCTCACAGCTTCCTGGATTTGAACCCCACATCAGGCTCTGTGCTGGTAGTGCGCAGCCTGCTTGGGATTCTCTCTCCCTCTCCCTCTCTCTGCCTTTCCCCACTCATGCTGTCTCTGTCTTTCTCAAATAAATAAACTTAAAAAAAATTAAAAAATAAAACATTTGAAAAAGAGGACTCTTTCCTCTTGTCAAGATCCCAGAGACAGGTAACCATGCCCCAGTAGTGTACCTTTTCAGCGGCTGGGGGAAATCTTGAAGACCACCGACTTCAGAGGAGATGAAAGGAACACGGGGCCCAGGGGACACAGAGAAGTGGTGTAGTTGTCGCAGGAGTGTTGACTTGGGGTTGAGTCTCACATATACCAACCAGCAAACCCCAGATATGGGCCTAACAAGCCATCCGACCTCTTTGACCCTTTGTTTCTTCATCCATAAAATGGGGATGTATCAGATATTTCTTCCAGGTGCAAATCAACAGAGATGCCACAAAACTTCCATTCACATAGTGCTTTACGGCATAATAGGACAAATATTGTGAAATATTAACTGAAGTTCTCTCTCTTTCTCTTTCTTCTCTTTTTAAAATTCTGTGCATTTATGCATGTCCTGTGGCCCAGCCAGGCCATGCAACATTCATTGCCTTTGGGAAGAGATGACATAACAGAACAAAGATAAGGAAGGAAGCGAATTCTTGGCTTTTGAATTTTACAAGCCGGCCAAGGACTGGTCGTATGACAAAGGATTTGGAAATATGTAAAAGAGAAGCAATCCTGTATCTGAAACCAGAAGAGACTCCCTGGGCTGTGGAACTGAGTGAGGTGGGGAGTGAAGTGAACATACATGTATCTGGAGAAAGGACACAGAGGGCTTGAGGTCAGGAGGGAAGTAGGGCCTCTGTCAGGTGCCTTGGGCCACAGTTGAGCAAGGGCATCTCCGAAAATGCCGGTGGGGCAATTACACTGCCAAGAACCAGGTGGCCCACATTCCTGACACCCCATGGGTGGCCACTCTCCAAGATGGCGCCCAGGGAGTCTCACCCCCTGGAATTCATGCCCTCCAGCAGCCTCCTCCTCCATCCAATCAGGACCCTTGTGCAGAACAGCTGACTTCTGAGGTGAGGTCATCTTCCACCTCCTTCCACCTCATTCTCTTGGATCCCTGGCTTTGAGGGAAGCCGTGTTGGGAGGACCCCGAGCTGCTCTGTGGAGAAAGATTGGAGACCTCCCACCAACAGTCAGAGCCAACGTATCAGCCACATGAGTGGGCCCCCTTGGAAACGGAGACTCCAGCCCCAGTCAAGCCTTCAGATGAGGCTGCAGGCCAGCTTATGATATCTGACTACACCCTCATGAGAGCCTGGGGCTGACCCACCCAGCTCACGAATTTCCAAGTGTAGAAACCGCATGACATAATCAATGTTTGATTATCATTCAAACAATTTTTTAATGTTTATTTATTTTTGAGAGAGAGAGAGAGAGTTCAAGGGGGGAAGGGCAGAGAGAGAGGGAGACACAGAATCCGAAGCAGGCTCCAGGCTCTGAGCTGTCAGCACAGAACCCAACGTGGAGCTCGAACCCATAAACCATGAGATCATGACCTGAGCCGAAGTCGGATGCTTGACCAACTGAGCCACCCAGGCACCCCTATGCTTATTATCATTTTAAGCCGCTACAGTTGGGGGTAATTTGTTAGCAAGTAATTCACCACTGATGTATTCACGCTGGCATAACCCAGTCTCTTGGGAAAATTAGACCCGATTCCAGAGAAAGGGGCAGAGAACCCTTGCTGGACCAGGCTTGCATCTCTGCCACCTTACACAACACAGGCGTGGATGGAAATTATACCCAGCTGCAGAAAAGTGAACTTGTGTTTCTAGACTGCCGAGTTCCCAGGCTCACTGTTTTCTGTGATCCATTGCAAAGGGTTTCTGTGGGTCTTTTCAGGACAGTGGGAGTCGGGGAAGCCAGGACAAGAGACACTAGATGTTTGGGACAAGGCTGCTGTTTTCCTCAAATGGGCAAATAGGGCGATGAAGAGACAGAATCCCCCCAGTTCTGGGACTTGGGGACCCCTCAGCCTGTGCGCGTGTTTCCTCTGGGCCCCCTCTTGCTCCTCGCTGCATCCCTTCCTGTGGACATGCGCGCGCTCTGCCTGACACCTGAGCCCCTTCAGTTTGCCTCGTTAGAAAACCCGTGTGTTAAAGAGACCATTAAGGAAAGAGGGAAAGATAAATTGCCTGAAGCTTCAGGGCCCAGGAGGCAAGGGGAGAGCAGGTGATGGAAAAAGGCCTGTGATTACAGGGCAGGGGGTGGCAACAACCTCCGCTTGGAGATGTCAACATCTTGAAAATCCTCTTCCTTTGGTGAATTGAGTAACCAAAATGTTATTTTGTCTCCCTTTTTGCACACAGTAAAGAATCAGGAAGAGAGGTTAAGAGCACAGTTTCTAGAGTCAGGCAAAGCCCAGCTGTGTCCCTTTATAGTTGCTGTCTGACCTCGGGCAAATCTCTGAACCTCCTTGACCCTCAGTTTCCTCATCTAGACAGAGGGATACTGATAAGCCTACAACAGTGGCCTGCCATCTTCCCCTGCCTTTGTATTCATGTCCTTTGCCATGTGATTTTTACATCTACTCCCATCTCAAGGTGTTATTTCCCCCCATGCCTCCTGATTCTGGGCTGTTTGTCTTACTTTGGTCGTAGAAGGTGGTATGCCAGTCCCGAGTCTTGGTTCCAAGAAGCTTTGTTCACTCTGTTCTCTGACCCCCATAAGGAGAAGCTCAGACAAGTCTGCTGGTGAATGAGATGCCACATGCATCAGACATGGGCTGTCCCCTCTGAGATCATTCTAAAACACCGAGCACCCGGTGCGCACAGATGCATCAGCGAGCCAGCCAATATCCGCCAGGACAGACCCAGAAAAGTGACTCATCAACTCATGGGTACCAAAAGATGAATGTATATAAGCCAGCAGCACTTGGGATGGTTTGTTACGCAGCCACAGCTAACAGATACGCTTCTGTCTTAAGGAGTTGCCACAGGGAGAAAGAATGATGGCCCAAGTGGCTGGCATTGGCTGAGTGCTGACTGCCAGGAGCCATGCTCAGGACTGACGTGCGTGATCTCAAAGCTCTGAGAACAGAAGAACTGTAGAAGGCTGCGTTCAGACAGTGTCTGAGACCGTGGAAAGTATGAGCTGTGGAGAGATCAGGAGGCAGAATCTCTGGGTACGGGGGTTCTACACGGAATGCAGTTAGGTCAAGAAAGGGGTAAGGCATCACTGGCCCCTGGACCAGTTTCGTCAGCACCCCACTGAGCCCCTATTGAAAATATGGATTCTCAGGCCCTGTCCTTCTGAAATCAGGCCACCCGGACTACTGACCTCAGAGTCCACATTTTAATAAGATCTCCAAGGGGGTTGAAATTTGATGTGATGTGGGGCATCTGGGTGGCTCAGTTGGTTGAGGGCCCAACTTCAGCTCAGGTCATGATCTCACATTTCATGGGTTCAAGCCCCACGTTGGGCTCTGTGCTGACAGCTCAGAGACTGGAGCCTGCTTCAGATTCCGTGTCTCCCTCTCTCTCTGCCCCTTCCCTGCTCGCGCTGTCTCTCTCTCCCTCAAAATAAATAAACATTAAAAAATTAAAAAAAAGAAATTTGATCCGACGTTAAGGTTTGTGTAGAACATCCCTTTTTAAGCTACCTGTGCCAAGGGGCCAGTATATTTTCCTTAATTTCCTGTTTCATTGCAGAATGACGTTTGGCAAAATACGGTAAAGAACGAATTTTTAGAAATAGTAAATAGAAGATTAAAACGCATACAAAATCCAGGCCTCTGCTTTTTTATCGTTTACATTCAATAGGCATAAAATGCCCTCTGTCAAAAGGACTATAGAAGTTCCTAAATCCTTACTCTCTTTCTCGGGACCTCCCAGACACAGGTGACACGGGCTATTGCCGCCCGCACGGGCCACGGACCGCACTTTGGGTGGGGCGGTTCTGGGGTTAATAGAGATAGAGATGTGGATACAGTCTGCTGAGGGCTAACTGTGGGCTGGACACTGGCCGGTGGGAAGGACTTGTGAGTCTATGGACCTTAGAATCCTCCCAACAAGCTGTGGGTACCTGTTTTTAAAAAGATTTTTTAATGCTTATTTATTAAAATTTTTTAAAAAGGTTTATTTATATTTGAGAGAGAGAGAGACAGAGAACGAATGGGAGAGGGGCAGAGAGAGAGGAGACAGAATTGGAAGCAGGCTCCAGGCTCCGAGCTAGCTGTCAGCACAGAGCTCAACGCGGGGCTCGAACCCACGAACTGTGAGATCATGACCTGAGCCGAAGTCAGATACTCAACTGACTGAGGAACCCAGGTGCCCCTAATGTTTATTTCTGAAAGAGAAAGAGAGAGAGCGTGTGTGTGTAAGCAGGGAACGAGCAGAGAGAGAGACAGGATCTTCCCTCTCAACGCAGAGATTGTGAACCCTGAGATCATGACCTGAGTGGAATTTGGATGCCTAACCGACGCAGCCACCCAGGTGCCCCATGAGTGCGTGTTTTTAGCATCACTTTCCAGATGGGGGCGTTGAGGCCCAGAGAGGCTAAATGACTTGCTCAAGGTCACACAGCAAGTAAGTGGGGTAAGCAGAGCCCACCTGTTTCACCACTGCAGCGCAAGAGGAGTAAGAGGAAGGCACTGCCAAGGAGAGGTACAAGGACGTTGTCCCTTGTGCCCTGGGTGAGTGACAGCTGTCAAAAAGCCGGCGTGGGGGCACTCGCTGTTTTGGAGCCCTGGGCTCAGAGAATTGCCCTCTCGCGGCATTCCTGGGTGCAGGCTGCAGGGAAAGAACCGAGCCCAGGCCCTCCAGCTGGCAAGGGGTGGGGGCCAGGCTGCGCAGACATGTCTCTGTCTTGCTCTCTCTTTCCCCGGAGCCCTGGGGGCCGGCAGGGGGCCGGCCAAGGAGGGGTCTGGCAGGCTGGGTGATACCTAGTTATCGACAGGTTGATGACAGCCACAGAAGACTGCCCGAGGACATGGAGGCGGGAGCCGCTTCTGAGGCCCGCTGGTCCTGCAGAGCTGGCTGCCAGCGTCTCTGCCCAGGGCCCGGCGCTTCCCCTCACCATCTCATTAATCCTGATTTACAGAAAAAGGCAGCAGGCAGGGGCCTCTTAACAGGCCGAGCAGGCGACTGATTTGCCTTCACTGAAGACAATAGTGCCCACGAGACCCGGCATTGCTGAATTATTCAAATCAGCCGTGGCAGGGAAATCTGAGGACACAGAGTGGCGGGGGTCCCCGGCCCCTGGACAGCCCTCCGTGCCTGCCCCCAGGGCTGGGTGGTGCCCCGCGGCGTAGGGTGGCCGACACAGGTCCCCTTGCCAGGGACGAGAGCGGCTCCAGGCTGTGCCGCTCCCCCCCCCCCATCGCTGGACGGAAGCTGGAATTGGTGTTGATGGCTGCTAAGCGCCTTGGAGCTCTAGTAATGGCTCCAAAATGACATTTCCCACCTGCTGGTCCCGGGAGGGATATTCTAACAAGGACTTTGGGATGAACATGGGGTGAGGTGGGGAGGTTGAAGGCAGGAGGGGTGGCCGTTCCGCTAAGGGGTGTGTGTGTGTGTGTGTGTGTGTGTGTGTGTGTGTGTGTATTTCAAAGAAGCAGAGGACACGGATGGGGTGAGCCCCGGCTTGGCAAACTGTAGTTTCTGCTCCTGGAGAAAAAAAAAAACGGACAACGAACAGGCAGTTACACTAGTCATAGAATTTTGTGGAGATTCAGGAGCAAAGATGGTCTCCCTCGGGGCAGATACGGGGTAGGATGGAGCGTGCCACAGGGAGGCCGCCTCCGGGGAGCAGGAGGGGTGAACGGAGGCCCAGAGAGGGGCAGGGCCTTGCCCAAGGTCATTGGCTAGTTTGTGGTGTTCCTGGTGTCTCACCTGCAGTCAGGGCCTCTTCGTCGACAATCATCACCCTTGAAAACAAAGAAATTAAAAAACAATGTCCGCCCTTTACAGAGCGGGGACAGTGTGCTGGGCTCCGCGTCAAGGGCTTCGTCGCCAGGGTTATGTCTGTTAACCGCAGGATAGTCCCGGGAGGCCGAGGCAGTAGTATCCCATCCTGCTGATGAGGAAACTGAGGCTTACGGAGTTTCACCCACCAGGCAGCCTAGGAAGTGAGGGGTCAGAGACTGGGAAGGTGGTCTCTCCGAGGCTGGGTCTTAACTGCCAAGCCTCAGTGGGAGCGAGAGGCTCCTGGGTGGAGCCAGCTCTGAGACATGCCTCCCACTGTGCGCGGGACCCGCATCTCCTGGTTGCGATGGCTTCCTTGGGTTAGCATGGCCACCAGCCTTTGTCCGCCATGGGCAGGGGCGAGAAAATCTGCCTTCGCGGCATCTGAAAGGGTCTTCCCTGAGCCCAGGGAAACCTAGCAAGGAGAGGGTCCCTGAAGGGTGGAAGGAAATTTGTTAATGAAGGAGCTCTGGGCACAAAAGCCAGTGGTTTCTTCTGACCCTGAGGCAGGACACCCTTCTCAGGAAGATGCAGAAGCTGAGGATGGGGGGCTACCCACCACCTGTGTGCGTTGGTGGGAGGAGGTCTAGGAGGTGTGTGAGTCAGATCCTGCTTTTCTGCATCAGTCAGATAACAACAACAGTGACAATAACTATACTAATAGCTGTGGGAATAGCGACCTTTATGGAGAGTTTGCCACATGCTAAAACCCTTTCTTTCAATGCAGAAGTTCATTTAACCCCCAAGACCATTTTACAAGGGGGTACCTGGGTGGCTCAGTCCATTAAGCGTCCGACTCTTGATTTCAGCTCAGGTCATGATCTCACAGTTGGTGAGATCAAGCCCCTCCCGCCATGGGGCTCTGGGCTGACAGCACGGAGCCTGCATGGGATTCTGCCTCTCTCCCTGTCTCTCACCCCTCCCTGCTTGTGCTCTCTCTTTCTCTAAAAGTAATTAGATAAACTTAAAAAAAGAGACTATTTTACAAGGTCAGCATCAGGAGGTCGGTATTGTGTCCATTTTACAAGGAAAGAAACTGAAGCTCAGAAACGAAGCCGCTGCTGGGTTGAAAGGGGCTAGGGTTTGGACCCAGGGCTTGTACCACAAACACATGGCCTCTAGGGTAGGCTGCACATGCCAGCTGGAAGCCCCTCCCACCCGAGTGGACGCCCTTTCTGCCCACCCATGGTGCCCCCATTAGTGGCTTGCTCATGGGACCCCATCGGTGTCCTGGAGTCCCCAGAGGGAGGCTTGATGGCTTTGAAGCAGCTCAAATGTGCCTTTGCATTCCTGCCTTTGCAAACCCTCTTTTCTCGGAGAAACCTGCCTTTCCCCGGGGAGTGTCAGCTGGCTCCTGCCCTCGCCCTCGCCAGGTCTCTCTCATTTGTGAGGTCCAGCCCCAGGGCCTCCCAGGATCCTGCCCCTCGAATCCCCCCTGTGGAAAAACCAAACTGAGAGAGATTTACCTCCTGGGTCAGGTAAAGGTGACTAAATGCAAACCGGCCTATTCCTTTCTGCAAACAGTTCCCCGGGGAGGGCTCCTACAAGGAGGGGAAGAGCCAATCGATCAGGGAAATGATTCGGGGTGACTTACAGGGAGGCTTAAAGGAAAGAGCCCTCCTGTTTTTACAGCCTCCCGCGACTCTGCAGCCAGTAAAACTCCGCAGGGGAGTGGGCATCAGGGGGGTGCAGCGCTGCATTGTTCACCAGCAGGCAAAGGCGCCGAGTTCTGCAAGGCCAGCTGTGTTCTTCATTCATCTACAGGGCATCTATTGAGCGCCTACTGTGTGCCTGCTAAGCTCTTCTCACCAGCACTGAACTCCCCAACTCACAGGCACCTTCCTTACAGTCTGGGGAAACAGTGTGTCTGGGACACTGGGGGCTCTCTCGGGATCTCCAAGTTCACCAACGGCCTCTTCCATCGTCTCCTCTCCCTCATTTCATTAAGGTACAAGCTTTGTGCTGGGGAGGGTAACGTGGTCTGGCGGTGGTCTGCCAACGTCTTCTGCAAAGAGGCAGATGATGGACATTTCGGGTTTTGTGGGCTATGTGATCTTAACTACGCACTCAGCTCTGTGGCATAAAGACCGCACATAAATACATGGGCGGGGCTGCGTTCCAATAAAACTTTGTTTGCAAACACAGGCCACGGGCCGGATTCATAGGCCCATCATTTTGCTGACCCCTGGAACAGAGGATCAGTGACCTGGTTTTGGAGTCACACAGACCTGAGGTCTCCCCACGGCCGCTTCTACAGTCTGGCGGTGTGACCTTGCGTCGGCTGCCGCCTCTCTCTGAGCTGTTTCCCTTCCTCAAATGAGGATGATGAGCGTACCTGCCTCATGGGCTGTGGCTCGAATGAAAGGAGTGATGCAGCGGGTGGCTCGTAGCTAGTGTGCGAACTGGTAGCTGTTACTGTATAATTAATGACTTTGAACCTTCTGAGAAAAGCCCCCCTCCCTCTCTTGTTCTGAGGTGGGGGCAGCCGGTGCGCTGCTGTGCTGATATTTGGTGGCTCATTATGCTGATAAGATTTCCATTCTTTTCAAGTTAGCACACTTGCATTTTAATGATTTGAAAAGGATGCAGAGTGTGTCTCCTTAGGGACAGAACTGGCTGGCTGCCTTTTCTCAGGGTGATGGTCACTGAGCCTGCAGAGGCTGCCCAAGTCCCTGGGAGTCCAGCCTCTGGGACCCCCCTTCCCTGGCTCCAGAAGGACTGGCAGGGTGGGTCCAGCGGCCGGGTGATCCTTTGGCTAAGGGCTGATCACAAGCGGCCAATTAATCTATTACTTGCAGATACATTTTCCATTAGCCGTAGTGGAATCACTGACTTTGAAGCAATTAGTCAGCGTAATGAACTTGAATCTGGGCAAACAGGAGGGAGAGCTTAACCCCTGGGTTCCCGGAGGAGGCTGTGATGGTGGAGGAGCAGGGGGACTCTTTGGGCAAAAGGGAGGCTCTGGGAGGGAGAAAGATCTGTGAATCACACTTGGGTCCCCAGGTAGTAGGATGTGGTGGCCCAGAGCCAAAGGGCTCGAGCTTAGAGTGGGGAAAAGTGGCTTCCCTAGGTTCGCCGACATCAGTGAATCATTTTAACCTCTGTTTCCTTATCTGCACGATGCAGGGTCATCATAGTACCCATTGCCTCATATCGTTGTGAGGACCCAAGGACACGAGCCCCCCGCCCGGGCAAGCTCCTGGTGCATGCTGGTCAACCCACCCCGACCTCACGGGGGGGGGGGGGGCGGGGCACAAGGAGACAAACAAGGGATTCTTTGACTTCAGACTGAAGAGAAACTTCTTGCTGAAATTACTTTATCTCAGATCCGTGATCAAATGTGTCACGGAAGTGAGGATTCCAACAGGTGTCTTTGCTGCAGGCAAAGGGAACTGGTCCAAGTTTCCCGGGCCCATGGAAGTGAAACCCTCCTCTCTCCTGGTCTCAGAGCGTCTCCCAGGATGGGCGGCCTTATTTGTAAAAATAATGGGGAAATGACACATCCGCCAAATGTTACCCGGGGTCTGTCCATTTCTACCTGCACCCTCGTCTACCCGCCCCCTCCCCCCAGCCCTCCCGGTCTATATAATCAATCTTCTTTCTCCTCTGATCGGAAAGGCCATGGGGAAGGTGACCAGAGCCGGGGCAGATCCTGGGAGCCTCTTGAAGGTGGAATCCGCAGGAGCTGTCCAGGTGACAGGTGAGCGACAGGAAACGGCAGACAGTTGTGCGATTGGAGAAACTGAGCCCGGGCCTAGCCCGCACTTCTGATCAGCGAGGGGTGGAAATCCCCTCCCCCTCTTGCTTGCACACCCGAAGTCATCCTGCAAACCCGCCTGGGGGAACCAACTGCGCGTCTTGGCCTGAGTTCGCCCTGTCCCGAGAAGTCTGACTCCTCTCGTCCCCTAGACACAGGCAAGCAGCGGGGGCCCGGGAGGATTGGACACTCTGCGGAGCAGCGGGGACAGACGGTTCATCAGCGTCCCGGTGCGTGAGAAGCCATTCTGCACCTTCCTGGGGCCGACACCCCCTGCCTGGGCGTGTTGCATTAGCAGGTAAACTACCCCCCATAATGGAGATGGATGGAGGCCCAATCTTGTAATAGAGAACCTTTCATTAAGGAAACCACTGCCTTTGGATGATGTGAAGGCACTAATGGACCAGCCCCAGCCTGGGACTTCATTATATTACTGCTAACGAGCTGGAGCTCGCTGCTCGCTGGTGCATCTCACCACCGGCGACTGCTCGGCAATCGGGCGCTCTCCTCCCTGCTTGGGGCCTCGGGTGACACGGTCAGAGATTGTAGGGGGCGTGGCGGCTGGGAGCATGAGGGCCACGTCCTGAGAGGAGTCTCTGTCTCTTCCCGCAGCAGGAGAGAGGAAGGTTAGCCACGAAGAAGCACTTTCTGGCAGAGGATGCTAGGAAAAGGCTTACGGAAGGGCCCCGAGTCTTAGCAATGCCCACGCCCGTCTACAGGACCCATCCTGGGGTGGGGCTGGGGTCCGAAGGGTCCAGGCAGGTGGGAGGGAGGGAGGCAGGGGTCCGAATCTGTTCTGCGCAGCGGCGTCTGTGACATGTTAGGACGCGGCGCCCTCCCCTCGGGTTGCCTGGTGGATCCCTGCGGGCCTCAGGTGATCTCCCGCTCTGCAGGGGGCCCAGTCTAGACCCCACTCCTCAAGTAGGAAGCCTCCCTCCCTGTCTCTCCCCAGCACATCGCCCTGTTTTTATCCTTCCTAGCTCATCAGCCTCTGCAATTATCTTGGTTATTAATGCATTTACTTGTTTACTGTCTGGCTCCTGTGTTCCCGCCACCTCTGGACCCGCAGGGGTCTTTGTCTGTCTTTCTTGCCTCTGTTTGCCCCGCACTTCGAACTGTGTCTCCCGTGTTGTTGGTGCTTAATAAATATTTGTGGAACGGATGAATGAACGAATGAATGAACAGATGAGCTCCTGAGTGTTCATAAAATGCACACATAGCTCAGAGGAGCGGAGTCCTGCTCCCCAAGTTTTCTTGCTTTATGCATAGCATTTAGCATTTGAGCCATTTCTTAAAACAAAATTTAAATGTGTATATTTTTTGAGAGACAGTGTGAGCAGGGGAGGAGCAGAGAGAGAGAGAGAGAGAGAATCGGAAGCAGGCTCCAGGCTCTGATGTGTCAGCACAGAGCTCCGACGTGGGGCTCGAACTCATAAACTGTGAGATCACCACCTGAGCAGAAATCTGATGCTTAACCACCCGAGCCACCCAGGCGCCCCTGCTATTAACCCTATCTAAGTGCACATGTCCGTGGCATTAAGCACATTTACAGTGTTGTGCAGCTGTCAGTCTCCAGAGCTTTTTCTTCTCCCCAGACGGAAACTCTGTCCCCATTACAGGCTAACTCTGCCCCTCGCCTTCCCTGCCCCCAGCCCTTGGGACCCTCGGTTCTACTTCTCTCTCTGTGACTCAGCCCGTGCTAGGAACCTCACAGAAGCAGGATCATGCACTACTCTCCTTCTGTGTCTGGCGCACTCACTGGGCATCGGTCCCCAGGTCCCGCCGCGCCATGGCAGGCGGCCGAGCTGCCTTCCTTTGTCCGGCTGGATAATAATCCACTGTGTGCTGGAGCGCACCGCTTTGTCCGTTTACCCGTTGCACGTGCATCTTGAGGGAGGACGTAGAGGCGGGGCACGGTGGGAAATCAGGTATTTCCGCTTTGCAAACTGAGCAGCTAAGAGCGGGTTCCATCCCAGCCTCCCCCGCCAGCCGGCGGTGTGCGCTCCGGCGGTCCCGAGCTGCTTCCTGCCTCCGTGCCTTTGCCTGCGCCTTTCCCTCTGTTCCGCGTGCCCCTTTCCACTGCCCCTTGTTGGCCTGGATGAGACTCATGTCACAGACGTTGGGCCTCCTCTGTGGTATTCACCTCCATATTTCCAGCCTGCTAGACACACCGCATGCAGTGAATCATTCACTCAGAACTACACGCCTCCCCAGGGGCCTCCTTGATTGCCTCTTTTGTTCTGTGGTGACTTCTGGCTGTTCTAGTTGCCGCAGGAATTGAATGATGCCACATCTATTTGTGCTACTGGACTGTGTGCTCCTTGAGGACAGAGCCCGTGTGGTACTCATCTTTGCGCCCCTCCCTTGGCATTTGACGGCCCCAGAGTGCATATCTGCAGAATAACGATGCAAGTTGTACGCAGACGACAGCTATTACAATTTCGTGCCCACCCCGCGCCCCCCCTCCCCCATCCCACCCCAGCTACCTGGCGGGGACTGGAAGACCACAGGACATTTGCCCGAGCCTATGCTGTCAATGACTGGCCATGCAGTGACATGGTGCAGAAGTCTCCCTATAAAAGTATTGCCTTTTACAAGTTAGTGCAGCTCAGACATTCATTAGCTTCTCCGAGCCTCCAACACCCCGCCGATGGCTAACCTAAAAGATTCTTATGTCCATTTTACAGGATAGGAAACTGAGGCTCAGAGATGGGCGTGCCTTTGCTAAATTGCACAGCGCTAGATGGTAACAAGTTATACCCACACTTAGATTTCCTGCCTCTTGGGTCCTGATGGGGTCTCTTTCTTTCTTCCATTCTGGGCGAACTGCTTTTATAAAATGCTTACCATTTGTCACAATAATAACAACAAAAACAACACAAGCACAGGTAACTTTTGCTGCGGCGCTGCTTCTCCACCCTCACGGTGCTCGGAATCTTGACCATCATGAAGTAAGCTCTCGGCATGGGCAGCTTCCCAAATGTCCGCTTTAGAAGAAACCGAAACGAATTGGGATTTGCCTAGTGTGTCTTTCCGATCAGAGTGACATGGCTTGGGGACGAAGACACCCTGATTCAAGTCATCACATCCTTCCCTCTAGGACTCTGTGATCTTCATCTGTAAAATGGGCGGTTGGGTGAAATTTACACCCCGTTTTCTCAGGGCTGACATGCTGTCCCTGCATCAGGCGTCTGCCTCCCCCTCCTTGAGCGTGACTCTCTCCTCATGAGGGCTGATCCAGTGTGGGGACCCTGCCAGTGTGGGGACTCTGCTTCCCTCCTTCGGAACCTCGGACCATCAGCCGAGCGAGGAAACACTAAGCAACACAAGAAAGCCACACGCACCACATTCTTCAATGGCAGCAATTTTCCGTGTAATTAAGTTTATTCATCATGTATATTAAGGGGAAAATGGAGACGCATGATCATCACAGCCCATTTGCCAATGACATCCATCTCTCAAGCGTCGCTTCTGTTTTCCCCAGGACCAACTGTCATGATAGATACAGGGCCCAGGAGAGCCATCTGGCGTGAGATGCGCCAGGAACTCCGCTCCCCGCAGCGCCCAGGCCTCGTCCACCTGGCGGAGACCCTTCTGCAGAACCCGGCCCTGCCCTCAAGGGGCTCACAGCCTGGGAATTGGGGGTAACACTGACGTTGGTTAACGTTAAGCAATGCTTTCAGGCTGCCTTCTTCCAACAGAGCGCTGGCAACGTCATTACTCGGCACAGGTAAGCCTTCGCTGGACTCCTTGCCTATAAAGGGGGTTGGATTCACTTACTGAATGTATTCAACAAATATTTGAGTGCCTATCCAAGGGCCAAATGACTCTTGGCTTCCTGAAGCTTACTTGGTGAGTGTTTTGGAATAAAAGAATGATTGACGGAGCAAGTACACACGGAACACTCCATTCATTCCATGAATACCAAGCACCGACTGCGGAAAGCACTGTGCTCATCACCGCTGATTAGCATGGGGTCCAGACAGCGTGTTCTTTGCACCCACAGGGTTTGTATTTCTAGCAGGAAAGGTATAAATTAAAGAATCACACCAACGAATGACTCATTACAAACTGGGATAAAGTGCTTTGAGGGGGAGAGATGTGGTTTTCAAAAGGGTGGGAGCGAGGCTTGCTCTAGGCTGAGGGAGAGATTCAGGAGACCAGGAGGGAGGGATGCGTAAGCTAAAGTTTGGAGTAGGAGTTTTGCAACAGGTAGGAGAAAAGCGTGGAGTGGGGTGGGGTAGAAGCAGGAGACTCTGTGAGGGTGCCCCGGACTGTCAGCATCTGAACACTCAAAGCAACATGATTTAAATAATAAGGATAGCTTAGTGTCTTGTGGTAGCAAGAAGTCCAGAGGGACGTTAATTCAGGGGCTCAGTGATATCACCAAAGACCCATACTCTTTCTCTTTGTTCACTCATCTTTCCTAAGTGTGGGCTTTTGGTTGCAATGTTATTTCCTCATGGTCACAAAATAGCTGCAGTGGTGCATCCTCATGCAACAGCATCCAAAGCTAACAGAGAGGCTCTCCATTTCTCTAACTCTTTTAGTTGTTTTTAAAAATTTTTAAATGTTTTATTTATTCTTGAGAGAGAGAGAGAGAGAGAGAGAGAGAGAGAGAGAGAGGGAGAAAGGGAGAGAAAGAGAGAGACATCGTGAGCAGGGGAGGGTCAGAGAGAAAGAGACACAGAATCTGAAGACAGGCTCCAGGCTCTGAGCTGTCAGCACAAAGCCACATGTGGGGCTCAAACCCATGAACCGTGAGATCATGACCTGAGCTGAAGCTGGATGCTCAACCAACTGAGCCACCTAGGTGCCCTTCTTTTAATTGTTTTTTAATGTTTATTTATCTTTGAGAGAGAGACAGAGAGACAGACAGACAGACAGAGAGACAGAGAGAGAAGCAGAGAGAGAGGGAGACACAGAATCCAAAGTAGGCTCCAGGCTCCAAACTGTCAGCACAGGACCTGACGAGGGGCTTGAACCCACGAACTGTGAGATCATGACCTGAGCTTAAATTGGACAGTTAACTGGCTGAGCCACCCAGGCACCTGTCCTCTGACTCTTTTAAAAGGGAGACAAAATCTTTTCCAGATTCCTCCCAGGAGGCTTCTCCTTGGTCAGAATTGCATGGATACATTGGTGCCACTGGGATTGAGGGGATGCTGTGGGCTAAACAGGAACACGCTGGCCAGGAAGCCAGGGGAACCCGAGTTGGAGTCCCCAGTTCTGAAGTCAATTTGCTGTGTGAGCTTGGATGAGTCTCTTTCCTTCTCTGGCTCCTCCGCTCCTGATCTGAAACACTGGATGATCCCCACGGTCTTTCTGTGTGTGACGTTTAGGATTCTAAATGGACTCTTGTTATTACATATTGTCTCACATTTTTTTTAAATTTGAGAGATAGAAGTGTGAGTGGTGGACAAAGGCAGAGAGAGAGAGAGAGAGAGAGAGAGAGAGAGAGAGAGAGGGAGAGGGAGAGAGTCCCAAGCCGGCTCTACCCCATGACTCTGGGATCATGATCTGAGCTAAAGAAATCAAGAGTCAGGGGCTCAACCGACTGAGCCACCCAGGCGCCCCGTCGCATTGTCTTACAACTTTGTTGTCCTGGGTCCCTTGTGGGTGACGGGGCCATGATGAGTTCTGGGCCAAGAGTCAAGGGTGCGTTCCTTCTAGGCTGGGGCATTTCATGGCTGGTTTGAGGCTCCTGGGATTTCTTTCCTTGAGTCTGGCCCCGAGTAGCAGTTAAGATGGCGACTGGGCCCCATCAACCCGAGTCCCCAGCGGACCGCAGCCAGGGCCCCTGGCCTCGAGCCAGCGTGAAATGAACCTGAGACGACTTGGGGGATGACGTGTCATCACGGCATAACCTGCCCGGTCCTGACTGAGGGTGACGACGGCGGAGGGACACGGAAGGCGAACTGGCTGTGGCCAGGCCCTGTGTGAGGCCCTTTGCTTCCGTCTCCCTCTTCGATGCGCGCAGCCCCAGGCACGAGAGTCATCCGCATTTTCAGGGCCAGCACCGGAGTCTCAGACAGGGAACGTTGGTAGCTCAAGGTCACGGAAGTGGGCATGGGCAGAGCCCAGGTGGGACGCAGGTGTGCCTGACTCTGATTCCATCGCAGCCCTATCTGGATTGATGAGCCCGGGTGGCGCTTTCACCCAGGGCTGAAGAATGAGCTGGAAGAGCAGTGCGTGTGCGTGTGCCTGTGCGCGCGTGCGTGTGCGTGCGCGCGCGTGCGTGCGTGCGTGCGTGTGTGTGTGTGCGTGTGCGTGTGTGCGTGTGCGTGCGTGTGTGTGCGTGTGCGTGCGTGTGTGCGTGTCAGGCTCGCTCCGGCCCAGACTTCGCTGCGGAGAGGCCCTGGCGGAGGGCACCATGGAGGAGACCCCCAGCGCGGCCCAGGTCTTTGTGTGCAACACCCTCCCCCCTCCACGCCCTCCTTACAGCCTCCTCTGCCCCAAGCCCCCCGCGGGCCCTGAGCTGGCCATGCCTTCTAAGAGACCTAATTAAGCCCTGGTGAGTGGGTCGGGGCCCGGCTCCAGGCAGGCGGCGGGAGATGGATGGTGGGCAGCCGTGGGTCCCGGGTCAGGTGGCAGGGAGACAACGATGACAGTACTCCCAGCCATGCACCTTGCTGGCCCTCAGCGAGAGCCGGAGCCGGAGGCTGCCATCCTCACTGCTGTTGAGGATGCTCATTCGCCTGGCTCAGGGCTCTAATGAGCATTTGTGAGGCATCAGTTCACTGCTAAGACCCCCCTGAGAGATTCAACCCTCTCCTCCCTGCCCCCTCCACACCCAGCTGTCACACCAGGAGCTTTGAGGGAGGCGGCCCATCTGGAAGAGCCTGAGCCTTGGCCCAGGTCAACTTCTTGGCCCATTTTCCAGATAGGGAGACTGAGGCCTCGACAGGCCGTGTTCAAGGCTGGTCAGAGCCTGGATGCGAGTGGTCTGGTATAGGCAGGGGGCCATGGTCCCCCTCAGGACTGTGGGGCGGTCTCTCAGTGACCACAAGGACGGGGGATGCAGCCTGGAGAGAGGCAGTTCTCCCCCAGGGGTCACTCTGGGGCTGTGCTGGCCCCGGGCTGCCGGAGGGCACCGGGTCACGGCTGGCAGCAGTCCTGCTGACGCAGCAGCCTCAGCAAGGGGCCCTGGAGCCCAGCCCCAAGGCTCCGACTCCTGGCCTGCTCCGGGCAGCCACCGCCTCGGGGAAACCAGTCTTATTAGTGCGGCCGCCTGCAGGCCCTGGGTGCAGCCGGGGGCGGAAAAGGCCTCATTTAGCCCAGTGCTGGACCTTGCACGCCCTGGCCACGCGTGCTCCCCACGGGGCTCACAGCAGCGCAGGGACGCAGCCACACGCGAGCCTCGGGCCCTGGGTAGACACAGGCATGGGTAGAGTGTGCACAGCAAGGCTCAGACGCTCAGGCAGGCTCACAGAGTGCACACAGACACACAGCTCCAGGAACGCACCCCCACGCGCACGGCTCTGGTGCACACTCATGGGCTCACGTCCAGCCCTGCACCCACTTCTCTGCACGGGTGCCCGTGTCTGCAGCAGCGCGGATACAGAGGCGCGAGTAGGGACGCGACCCAGGAGTGCTGGTGCACCCTTGCACACACCCCGCTGTTCCAGGCACACCCACTCTGGTAGATGGGGGACACACATGCGGTCGATGTGCTCATCTGTCTCTGTTATTTGTTTAAAACAAGAAAGATTTTTTTAAAAATCTTTATTTATTTTGAGAGAGACGGGGAGAGAGAGAGAGAGCGGGAGAGAGAGTCCCAAGCAGGCTCACGCAGTCCGCGCGGAGCCCCATTCCAGGCTAAGATCACTTCCCCAGCGGAAATCAAGAGTCAGAGCTTAATGGTCGCGTTCAGACACCCTGCGCCCCGGTCTGGCCGTTATTTCTAGTCGGGTGCGAAGCTTTGCCATTTCAAGGCGCTGCCGAAGAACGAGACCTCATTTGTTGCAGGTTCTTGTGGGCCAGGCTTTGTCCCCATTTCGCAGATGAGGAAACTGAGTTTCCAACGGGGCAAGGGCCGCCCTGTCGTCGGCCAGTTAGAAAGTGACAGGGTGGTAGTTACTCCCGGCCGCTGGATCGGGTCCCGACAGGGTGCGGAGGTCGGGGGAAGTGGGCGGGCCTGCTTCACCCCCGGTTCCGGTTCTGGCTGTGTGATCTTGGGTGGGCCTCCTCCTCTTGGTGCCTTTGTCCAGGCTCACCAGGGTGGGGGAAGGGCCGTCGCCCCTGGACGCGGGGAAGGCTGTGGTGCACGGGTGCCACTCGGGCAACTGGAAGCCACCAGCAGAAGTCACCTATCTATGATCACGGTCCAGTTAGGTGCCCGGAGGGAGGTGACATAGAGACACACGAGGCGGACGGCCATCTAGAAGCCAGGGGGACAGGCTGGGACGGACAGGCCACGCCGCCCTTGGAGGGGACCACCCTGCCCAACCCTGCAAGTCTGGGCTTGGTCCTCCAGGACCGCAGACCTGGCGTGGGACTCGGCCACGGCAGACCGGGGCCACCATGCAGATATGGCGGTGGGGCCCCACTGCCTGGCGTCGTCCCCATGCCCTGGGGGGTCTGGGCGAGGGGCCACAGGCCAGGAGGACTGGACCGCACCTGCCGTAGGACCTGGGGAGCCGGGTGGGTGGGCGCCTCTGCAGCCGACAGCCAGGCCCACAGTAATAGTGACTTAGAGCAGGTGTAACAGCCTCGTATTCTTTTAGTGGGGCCTCAAAGCGCTATTAAACGGGATGTTGAGATAAGGCGGTGGGATCAGGAAAGGTTAGACACTATTTATTCAGGTTTTCATGGGGCACTAAAATATCCTCCGGGCTGCCCATCGCCCCTCCCTCTTCCCTCTTCCCTCGTCCTTCCCTCCTCCCCTCCTGCCTCCTTCCTCTTTTTCCTATCTTCCCCTCCCTTCTCCTCCTCCTCCTTTCCCCTTTCCCCTTCCTTTCTCTTCTACTTCCTCCCTCCTCCCCTTTCTTTCCCCCACCTCCCCCTTCTCCCCTCCCCCTCCCTCTTCCCAGGCCCACAGCTGGCTCTCCCACAGCACACAGGGCGCCAGGGCTGTCTCCCTGGAAGGTGGCCTGGGCCTGGGGAGAGCCTGGCTCTGGGCCTGAGGGCCCTGGTCTGAGTCTCCCCCCAAACACGCAGCCTGCAGACCCACAGGTGAACAGGGCCGTGTGCCCGGACAGAGTCGGGGGACGGAGGTGGGGTCCTGGGCCCTCTGGCTTCACTACCTGCCTGCCTCCGGGAACCCAGCTGGGGCAGGAGGGCCGAGGGACTGCTCACAGCATGCTGGTCACGCTCCTCCGGCTGCAGGGGACCCCACAGACACCCAGCCCTTCCTCTCCCGGTGTTGGAGGAGGTCCCCACGCCAGGCTCCTTTCCAGGCGATGGATTCTCCTGACCCATCTCCACGGCCTCCCTGCTCAGAGGGCATTTGCCAGGGGGTTGTAATGACTAATAGGGCAGGTGGATCGGAATTCAACCCCTGGTCCTGCCTCTTCCCAGCCGTGTGATCGTGGCCAAGCGACGTCACACCTGGATGTCTCATCAGTAAAGTGGGCACGATTGCCTCACCTCCCCAGTGTTGCCAGAGATCTGGGGACGAAGGAAGCGGGCATGCTGCGTAAGCAGTGGAGTGAAGTCTGAGGGGAGGTGCTGGCCATCATCTGTTTCTGTATCTGTCTTTACTGAAGAACTCAGCATCAAGAGACAGAATCACCTGATTCATCCCTGCAAACAATTGACGCTCCATCAAAGGCATGATCCCTTGGGTGGATTATAGGTTTTTGTCTGTTTTGCTTTGGTGTAGTCCTTTCGCAGATGCGCAGTGGACTGTGAGCTTCCATAGACCCCAGGGATGCTCCAAAGGTGACAATAATTATGATGATTACTAATAACAACAATGACAGCAGCTCATTTTATTGAGCACTTTCTGTATGCTTGGCTCATCTCATCTACCTGCTGGGTCATGTACTGGTACTGTGCCTACCTTTCAGATGCGGAAAGGAGGGCTCAGAGACGTTGCGTTACTTGTCTGAGGTCACACAGCACATAAGAAGGAGAGTTAGGACCAGAGCCTGGGTCTGGGTTTTTCTGACCCGCAAGCCAGGCCATCCCAATGACTGGGGGACCCCGTTCCAAAGGTGTCTTTCCTCGAGCCTGGGCCAAAGACAGAAGAAGGTGGCATCTGTCACCAGTCAGGCACTCACATCCACTAATAATACAGTCAATTGCTCCTTTCAAATTACAGTAAACGTTTCCCCCCCTTGAACAAATCATTTACCGCAACTGCAGAAAGAGTGTCCTGTTTACACGCAGAGCCAAAGGAATTCCAATCTGAGTCTAATTATTGATGCTGCAGCATCTATGGCCTTGGGAAAGGCCTGCCTAATTGCACCAATTAATACCTGCCACTCGTGTGGGCTGTTGGGTCTGAGGTTTGGTTTCCTTCCTCCGTGGGGACGCGGATGCGGACAAGGTGGGCCTGGGCAGCCACCGTGGGCACACGCCTGGGTGCCACAGGCTGGGTGCAGCAGGCTCTTTGTTTCCGGACAGTGTCATTTTTGGTCGGGAAGCTTTAATGGGGGCCACGCAGGCACCCCATCAGCCCCCTGGCGGGGGCTGCCTCCTGCCGGAGGGTGAGGGGCGGCTGGGGGATGGGAATTCCAGATTCAGACTCTGTCCTGCTTCTGACTGACGCTGAGATCCTGGGCAGCACAGGTGGTCAGCCTGAGCCTCAGTTTCCCTGTGCAGAAAATGGGTCTTACACCTGTCTTAGTGTTCCTGTGAGGATTTAATGGATCAAATTAACATGTGCAATTGCTGTGTGAACTCAAAGGTGTTGGACAGGTTGAAGGAAGTTTTTAAAAACCAAAGACCTGGTTGTAGTCATGGCCTATGGGAAAGTGCCTTTACCCTCCTGGGCCTCAGGTCCCCCAGCTGCAAAATGGGAACGAGTCCATCTGCCCTGTCGGACGCCTGTGTGGGAACCTTGCCGATGGGACCCTAGCCCACGAATATGAAGGCTGTGAGTGTCCCGTGGTGATGGCAGGATGGGTGGTGATTGTCATATGGGGACAGAGGAATCATACTGGGGACTAACGGTTGGGGGACAGCTGGGGTACTGGGTGTGAGTGGAGTGGCAGGGGACATGTGACAGGTTTCAAATGAAACTGACCTGGCTTTGAATTTCACTCCCAACCCCTCTGAGTCATGTGTTTTTTGGTAAAATTAATTACAACAATTGCTCCGTGCTTGCAAATCAGTTTGTGCGCAACACATTCTCATGTCTGATCCCACTAAACCGTCTAAGAGGTAGGCCTTTTAAAAAAAAATACCCATTTTACAGATGAGGAATCGAGGCCCAGAGAGGTTGGGTATATTTCCTGAGGTCACATAGCCAGGGACGGTCAGAGTCAGGATTGAGATCCAGTTCTCTGTGCTTTCAGAGCTGGTGCAGCTGCTATACCTTACTTACACTGTCCAGAAACAAAGAGCCTGCTGCACCCAGCCTGTGGCCCCCAGGCCTATGCCCACGGTGGCTGTCCAGGCCCACCTCGTCCGCGTCCGCGTCCCCATGGAGGAAGGAAACCAAACCTCAGTTTCTCCAACTGTATTAGGGGCCAGTGTTACCATGTTCCAAGGAAAGATGTGGCCAGGATCAGGCAGGACCAGTTACATGAGATGTGAGGCCCGTGGAGGGGATTGTTGCTGTGTGTCGGGTGGAGAGCCCCGCGGCCCACAGGAGCCATGACCCCCGTCACAAATGTGTGTCTGGGGGTTGGGCCCTCGTCCCCACCTCTCACTTGCCCTAACTCCGTGAGGCTTGGTGGGAGTTTGGCTATTGGTTTCCCAAGAGAGATGGACGGGTGGCCTTGGTGTCTGCTTGTACTCCCAGCCCTCTTAGCTGAAGATTCCCTATCTTTGGTTTTCCCAGAACCCCTGGGGCCTGCCGTCCCACCTGAGTGCATGCGGGGCTGTGTTTTCTAATGTGACACACTGTCACCAGGCATTATGTGTCATCAGTCCCACAAAGCCATGACACCAGTGCCTGATGCCACACGATCCACAAAAATGCAGTGGGTTCCCTGGGGGGTCGTGGGCCTTGACAGGAGCCCTGTGGTCTCCCCGCAACCCCCGCCCTCTGCGTGGAGCTTCTCTGCTGCTTGTTGGCAGAACCTTCGAGGTCCCGAGGGGTGGGGCTCTGCCAGCGGAGCCCCAGCTCACATGGGGATGAGTTGATGTCCCGGGGCCTGACACATGCCTTGTGTGACGTCCCCAAATTAAAAGAAACAAAGCTCCCTAGTCAAAGGCAGCCTGGGCCTGGCGGGGAGATGTGGCGGGGCTCCCGAGCGCCGTGATGGACTGATTCCCCCTAATTACTGCCGGTTTAATATTTACAGGGTTGACGCCAGAGGGCTGCAAGGGAGGTATTTGGCTGGAGTGGCTGCTGGGGGCAGGGGGCTCTGGTGGAGGGCACGGAGCAGGCCAGAGTCTGCCTGCTTTAGGGTTCTGGTCGGCCCTACCCTGGTGCAGTGCTGGATACCGGGCTCCAGCCCTGACAGCCTGGAGGTCCTCAGGGCCCAGTGGTTCAAGGTGAGGGCTCCAAGATTGGACTTTTTCCCAGCTGTGTGCCCTTGGGCAAGTGACCACACCTCTCTGAGCTCGACTCCTTTGGGAAATGGTGGTCATGATACGCCTCCTTCCAGTGGTGGCTATGGAAATCCAATAAGGTAAAATATGCAAGGTGTTTAATACAGCACACAGGTGTGCTCAAAAAAATAGAAAGCCAGGGGCGCCTGGTGGTTCAGTCGGTTGAGTGTCCGACTTCGGCTCAGGTCATGATCTTGCAGCTCATGAGTTCGAGCCCCACATTAGGTTTGCTGCTGTCAGCCTGTCAGCACAGAGCCCGCTTCGGATCCTCTGTCCCCCTCTCTCTGCCCCTCCCTCACTTGTGCCCTCCCCCAAATAAGTAAATATTCAAAAAAACAGTAGCCATTTTCGTGACTTTATAGATATTACTTTGAGGGGCTGAAGTCTATTGTATTAGTTAGCTATGGACTCAGCAATGCTGTGTAACAAAACAGCCCCAAACCTGGTGGCTTAAAACAATCATTAACTGTCATAGATCTCTGTGATGGCTGACGATGCTTCTCTGTCTGCGTGGCTCTCTCGCCCTGTCGGGACCAGCGCTGGCCTGTGCGTGTCATGCTCTTGGCAATGGCATGTGAGATTATTGCCCACCCTTTCACCTAACCTTCTTGTGAAATGGAAATGATTATTTCCATTTTCCTGAAGGGGAGGCTGAGATGCAGAGACAGGAGACAGGTGGTGCTAAGATCTGAACATTTCAAAGACTGTGTTCCTCTCCAGGTTCTAAGTTGTCCAGGCTCTCATAACTAATGAGTAAGTGACAAACTGAGGATTGGAACACAGGTATTTTATATTTTTTAATTTTTTTTTTATTTGGAGGGATACAGAAACAGTGAGTGGGGGAGGGGCAGAGAGAGAGAGAGAGAGAGAGAGAGAGAGAGAGAGAGAGAGAGAATCCCAAGCAGGTTTCACATTATCAGAGTGGAGCCCGATGCGGGGCTTGAACCCACGAAACTGGGAGATCATGACCAGAGCTGAATTCAAGAGTTGGATACTTAACCAGCTGAGCCACCCAGGTGCCCTGGAACACAGGTCTTTTTAATTTCATGCCAGCACTCTTGTACCTGATGTTTCCTCTGCCTGCCCTGCTTTCGTTCTGCCTCTCTCTTCCTCCCTTGGTCTTTCCAGAACCAGGCTCTATGTCCATCAAAGCAACAGGTGTTCAGTAAACTGTAATAAATCCTAGGCAGTATGAACGACGGTAGGGAGACAGGGCTGCAGAGAAGTGGTGTCTCTTGCCTGGGTCACAGAGCCGGAAAACGTTTTGTTGAACCAACACCTGAGAACCAAGAGCCAGTACTTGCACTCTGGGCTGCCTGGTATCAGAACTGGAGGTTTCGTGGTTTTGCCCCGCAGAGGTGCTGAGAAGGATTGGTGCTATGTGTTGGGTGAGGGTCTGTCAGCCTCTGGCCGCCCTCTCTTCTCCTGCTCCCTGCACCGCCCCTCCCCCCTTCCTCACCTGATGAGCTGATACGTTTCTGCCCTGGGGTGTCCGCACCCAGCAGGTTGCCCACACCTTTCCCTCCTCAAGGACAATATTGCTTCCGGACGTGCCTAGAACCGGAGCTCACCTCACGGATGCATGTGAGTGCGCCCCCTTGCGGTGTGGGGCGGAGGGAGGTAGCTCTCGAAGCCTCTTCTCCAGACCCTCCTGGGCTCACCGGGGTGGCCACTCCCTCTAACTTCCGGAGCCTCAGTTTCCTCATCTGCGAAATGGGGGCATGTGGCGCACACTCCGAGGCTGCCGTCAGTATCAAACGCGCGCTTCCATCTGGTCTTAGCTCAGGACCTGGCAAAAAGTACGTGCTCAATAAGCGTAAGCGATTGTTACTGTCAGTTCGGCCCTGCCGTATTTTTTTTCACTTTGAGGGGAAACAAAAGCTGAAAATTATGGAAGCCAGCCGACTTCGGATCCTGAACCATCATTCGACAGACTCCAGGAGAGCAGGGGAGGAAGAGGGAGAGATTCTGCAGGGTTCCAGCTGTCGTCAAGGAGGGGTGAGGAGGGGCGGGCACGCAGCGGTGGCAGTGTTCTGCCCAATGCCCGGATTTTATAGCCCAAAGGCTTGGAAGGGTCCCTGGGTGCCGCCGCGTCCACACCGCCGGCTGCGGAAGGGCTGAGGCGGCTCTCAGACTGTAAGTTCTTCAGCTCCTTCTCTGCCCCCACCCCCCAAAGGCTGAGACTTCTCGGGGGGCTACCTTGAGGCTCTGTGGGGTGTCCCAGGGAGCACAGCAACCTCCCCCTGCGTGGGGAGAGTGTAAGAGAGCTGCCAAAGCAATTCTCAGCGAGATCCCTGGGGATTCGTGTCAAGGACAAAATAGTGTGTCCCGTGGGTAAATATAGTTAGCACAGCTGCAAAACAGAATTTATTTCTTGTTTGAGATATCATTTTTAAAGTATGGCATAGGGAACGCTTTAAAAATGAAATTATAGCCGGCCATAAAAAACCTCATAGGCACTGTATTCAAATTACGCTACAGTAATAGGCCAAGTTCATAAATAAACATCTCTGGTTAACCCTTGCCTGAACCGTGTGGTCAGACCCCCTGGGAGCCAGCTGGGAGAGGGGGTTTTCAACCCCTGTGCGGGTGTCGGGATCACCTTCCCTGTGCCCCTCCCTTAGCTCCCCCCACCACCCTGCATCCCAGACTTCTCCAGCTCGTGTCCCCTTTCAGGTGTTAAATATCCACAGAGGATTCTGCCCAAGTTGAGGTGTTTGGGCGTGTGTACTGGGTTTGCAGAAATGTGCCATACAGACTCCTGTGCCGGGGAATCTTCGGGTCCGGGTTAGGTACATCCCTCCCAAAGCTCCAACTCCTCTTCAGAATTATATTATATTACATTATATTATATTATATTATATTACTATTCTCTTTCTCATTGCACTCAGTACAGTGGTTCTTTTTAAAAGTTTTTTTAAATGTTTATTTATTTTTGAGAAAGAAACAAAGCATGAGTGGGGGAGGGGCAGAGAGAGAGAGAGAGAGAGAGAGAGAGAGGAGACACAGAATCTGAAGCAGGCTCCAGGCTCTGAGCTGTTACCATGGATCCCGACGCAGGGCTTGAACCCACAAATGTTGAGATCATGACCTGCTGGGCAGTGGACATATGGCCATGTCTGGGGGCAGTTTTGGTTGATGAAATTGGTAGGAGGTACTGGCCTCTGGTGCACGAGGTCCAGGACGCCCCTCAGCTGAACCCTACAAGGCACAGGGTGTCCCCTCACCCCCAAGAATATCCCAGCCCCTGGGGTGCCTGGGTGGCTCCGTTGGTTAAATAAACGTCCATCTCTTGGTTTCTGCTCAGGTCATGATCTCACGGCTTTGTGGGTTCAAGCCCTGAGTCGTACTCTGAACTGGGGTGTGGAGCCTGCGTGGGAGTCTCTCTCTCTCCCTCTCTGTCTGCCCCTACCCTACTCGGGCTGTCTCTGTCTCTCTCAAGATAAATAAACAGACTTAAGAAAAAAAAGAACGGTCCGGCCCCAAATGTCCATAGTGGTGAGACTGCGGGACCCAGCTCTGCTGTAATCCCGACTCGGTCTGGAGATTTGCTACTGTGTTGAAGGAATGGATGGAACGGTCCTGATCCCTTCTCCTTTCCCCGATGGGCTCTGACCTCTCCTTTTGTTCTTAGCTCAGAGATTGCTTTCTCGGGGACGCCCCTGGGGGACCCCCTACTCTAAGGTTATTGACCCATCCCCTCCCCATTAGACATTCCCATGATACTTCTTGTTCTCATCTTTGGATTTCCTGATTCATTGTTCACATCTGCGGTCAAATGTCACCGTCTCAAAGCAGCCATGGGCTGCCTTTGCTAAAGTGACTCCCTCTTGTCAGTGTCTCATTCACCTGCTCATTACCATCACAGCATTTATCAGTAGCTGAAATCATCTTGTACGTTACAGGCTGGGAGTTGGCCCCCACGGGGTCCCGAGTGCCCCGTGCAGCCCCTGGAACACCCTCTGAATGCATCAGCGGGGGTCAGAGGACCGGAAATCCGTTCCTGCCTCAGACCTCCCCTCTCCTTCCTTGGAATCCTCCCGAATCTTCTTGGGAAGGACAGGGTCCTGGGACTGAGAAGCTGTGCTCTTCAGTAATTTGCTGGGAGAGCCTGGCGAGTCGCTGCTCCCCCTTCTCTGCAAAGGTGCAGTCCATCCCTGCTTTGTAGCTGGGTGGGTGGGGTGTGTGTGATGTCAGAATCACCCCCTGGAGCTCTCCTAAGAGACACAGCCCTCTTCCAGACCTGCAGAGCCCCCTTCTCTGTGAGAGCAGCGCAGACCCTGCTCTGTGCTTTGGGGAAAACTCCTTGGGTCATCCGGACTCAGGGCATGGTTAAGGAGCCAGGAAATGGAGCCAGGGAGGGCGGGGTCCGGTGGGGGGACCCTCTGGAGCTCCTTCCAGCCCTGGCATCTAACATCTCTATGATTTTAAGATGCCCAGCCTGGGCCATTTATCTGAGCGACTTGCTTCCCAGGCTCCCCTGGCACTTTTGCTAATTTAATAGCATTTAATTTAATTTTGAAATGATTTTTGTAAAAAAGGCTGTTGCTGCAAAAGCCCCAACCGCCTCATCCCGCTTTCTCACTAAGGCTGAAAATACATTTTGTGGCTGGAGCCAGGCTTCTGGCCACAGATGTCCCTTGGCGGGCCCACAGCCTTCTTGCTAAAAATGCTGAGTTTGCTCTCCGCCCATTGGGCATAATTACCTTTCTCCTCTCCAGAGCCCCCTGCGTGTTCTAACCTGAGGAGGAAAGAAAGGGCTGGAAAACCAGACCAAGTCAGAGCTTGACTCATGAGCTCTTGTCTCAGACAAAGAGATCAGCATAACCCAGTGCACACACACACACACACACACACACACACACAAGCATGCACACGCACATGCACGTGCACGGACACTTTTATTCACAGTTTTTAGGGCTGAGTGGCCACAGTGGGGGGGCTACATTTAGCTCTGGGTTCTCTTGAACTTTCCAGATTTTCTTTTTGCCTGAACTCTTTCTGAGTTCACTTCAACTCTTTCTGAGTTGCACTTGGTCCTTATAACTCATCTTAGATTCATCTATTCATGGGTTAATTAATTTTTATCGAGCATCTCCTGTGTGGCCAAGGTGAAGACAGACACAGTGGTGAGCCACACACTTGACGTAGGAGGAGAGGAGAGACAAATGAAGCAGAGGAGGTTCTTGAGGGGGTAAAGATGGGGAGGGAATGTGGAGAACAGGGGATGGGCAGGTAACCCTGGAAGTCTTGGAGGAAGATCCTCCAAGAGAATAATTACACTCTTTGTCAGAATGGCCAGCCTTCCGTGAAAAGACAGAATGGGGGAGGTGAACCAGTCTTGCTTCTTCTCCCTCCTGGGGAAGACATTGTTAGCTCCTCCTCAAATCAGTTTGCTCTTCTTTCAGCCTCCCTTGCAGTTGGCGTGGCCAGAAGACCAAGCGTGGTCAAATGTGAGTGGAGTGATGTACGTCACGCCCAGACCCTCCCAGCCATGACCCTGCATGCTCTTTCCTTTCCTACTGATGGAACTCAGACCATGTGAGCTAGAGATTCTGCCCTGAGGGCAGAGGGAGCCACGATATGGCAAGGACCTGGGTCTCTACTATCTCTTGGAGGGAAGTCACCCTGCAGAATTGCCTGACCTCAACTGACTTCCCTGGACTTTGCAAGAGCTAGTAATAGACACCTGCCATGGTCCAGCCACAGCATACTCTTGGGTTCATTACATCACATCTGCAAATTGAATTTTGTTGGAACACAGTCTCTGGTTGCTTTCATGCTGTGGCAGCCAGTTGAGTAGTTGGGATAGAGACTGTGTGGCCTGTAAAGTCCAAGATATCTACTATCTGGACCTTTATAGAAAGTGTTTGCAGACCTTGGCCTTCATAAATACACTGAGCATCTGGCCAGAGCCAGAAGTGGTCTAGATTCCTCTCTTGCTCCCCAATCTGGGTTTCTTTGAAGAAACCAGTCTTGGCAACTGTGGCTTTCTGCCCTGACTTAATTCTGGTTTCCTTTGCCATTTTGGCTTCTTTCCTTGGGAGCAACTAGGTTTTGTGCTTTCGATGTAGAGACAGAAAGAATGGTTAAGGGTGATCATTCTTCAGCCTTCACAGCTGTTAGCACTGAACTTCGAAATCATCTAGACAACTCCCTGAATGTTCAGAGAGAGTGCGGTAGACTTTCCCAAGGTCACCCAGCCAGTGAATGGCTGAGAGCTCTTGCAGAGGAGGCTGGGGGCCAATGAACTGCTTCCCCAAGAAAATAGCTAATGTTTATTGAGCACGTGCTATGGGCTAGGCACACATTGACATGTTCCAGCAACCACCAGGGGGTATACTGCTACTTTTGTCATCACTTCCATTTTACAGAGGGAGAAACTGAGGCACAGAGGGTGATTAACTTGCCTAGGGTCCATCTGTTGGTGAAGCTAAGATCTAAACACAGCAGTGTGGGTTCAAAGTCCATATTCTTCCCCAGGCGCCATATTGGATCTGTGATCCTTGCCTTCACTGAGTCTTGCAACTTTCCCCTGATGGGTAGTGATGGGAAGAAAAGATTGAGGTATACTGAGTGGTTCTTCCCTAGCCCTTTCCCTCCTGTCCCACCTCCCTCTGATCCTCAAAGCCTAGAACGGTTCATCAATTTTGTTTGCATATCCAACTTGAGACACTGTCATTTCATTAACTCAAGTGAGGGGCTCTTCATACAAGACTGAGCTTCCATAATTCTCTTTAAAGTTATGGAGAAATGTATGGTTAATTATATTTGCATATGAAAAATAGGGTCTAATTAGTTTGATTGATTATTATTTTAACCCTAATGGCATTTTGAGTATCTGTCCCAACTAATAGCAAGTGTATCGCTAATAAATCATTGAATTTTTACGGCATGGTCTATTGAGCTGGCTTATGAAATATATTTTATTAATATCCCGGCATGTATTGAAACTGATACAAGTCAAACATCAGCTCATTTATTAAACTGTTTAAATGTCATTTTATACAAGAGTAATAATACAGGAAATATGTTCATTCAGGAGACACCAGTAGGCCACGGGTCCTCAAAATATTAGTTATCTTGGAAAAATATATTGTGGAAATAAAAGTCCAATTATGTCACTTATTGCATTAAATAAATCTATATTGACTAACATAAATGTTGCACATTTGCAGATGCACTTTCTTTGAAACTTTTTGATTATCCGGGATTGTGCTCAAGGGCATAGAGGATCCTGGGTTACTGGCAGGAAGGGTTGGTTCTCACTGTGGCCTGAGGCTGTGCTTTGCACGAAAGGAAACGAAAGGAAACAGGAAACGAAAGGAAACAGGAAACGAAAGGAAACGTCTCCGCGTTATCCTTCCTTGAGGCTTTTGCTCTAGGACATTCCCAAGGACCGGAGTTTGGATCATTGCATTTCCGGGAGCGTGAAGTCACCCTCTTTCATTTGTTCCTCTGATGAGGACTTCTGGGTGCACACACCATGTGTCGTGTGCGGCACCATGGGGACACTGTGGTGCACCAGAAAGGTGGGGACCCTGCTTCTGTGGGGTGACATTGTAATGGGGGCAAAATGAAAAGGAAAAGCCTCTTTCTCTGCCTCGACAGCACAAAGCTACCGACGGAGAAAACAGGACTGTTGTTTTTCTATCACTCACAGCACCTTGGACCCCCTACGTGTGAGTTTTACCAACCGCAACCAGCTTTCTCTCTGGACACCAACCGGGAGTCCTATCTTTCAGCTCTAATAAGAACTACGTGGGGCAGGTGCAGATCCCCCTGGTGAAGGGGTCCCACAGAACCTCAGACGTTAGGGGGGGTGGGACCAAAAGTTCCAACTTTCTAATCACGTGATTGATTCCCCTGGCTCCCAACACCCATCCTCAACCACCTGGCTTCTATTGACTGGCCGGATGTACATCTGGGTTTCCCGTGATCCCCCTTCCTTATGTTCAGTAATTTGCTAGAACAGCTCACAGAACGCAGGAAAGCCCTTTACTTACATGATCTGTTTGTGATAAAGGATACAACTCATGAACAGCCAAGTGGAGGAGATGCATGGGGCCAGGTACGGAGGAGGGGTGCAGAGCGCTCATGCTCCCTCTGGGCTCGCCACCCTCCTAGCACCTCCTTGCTGGTGGCCTGAACACCCCACTTCCAAGTGGAAGGTCTCGGAACCCCACTCTTGAGGGCTTTTCATGGAAGGCTTCATTACTTAGGTGCAGTTGATTCAATCATTGATCATTGGCGATTGAACTCAGTCTCCAGCCCCTCTCCCTTCCTCAGCCGTTAGAGGGGTGGGACCAAAAGTTCCAACTTTCTAATCACGTGATTGATTCCCCTGGCAACCAGCCCCCCACCCCCTCCTCTGGGGCTTTCCAAAAGTCACCTCATTGGCCTAAACTCAGGTAGGGTTGAGAGGGACTTATGAATAACAAAAGATATTCCTCTCACTCACAAAATTCCAAG
>NC_043713.1:65179866-65183174 GCF_006229205.1 Suricata suricatta
TCCGAAGGGAATAATGCAGCCGTGTGTGGGGGGGTGAGGGTGGGGGGGGGGATGCCCTGGGCACGGCTCCTTGAGATGGGCGGAGTTCCTTGAGATTGGAAAACTGGGGACAATATCAAGAAGGGGATAGGCAGGTCAAACGGCCTGGGGCAGCGACTTCCAGGTGGGAGGAATAGCAGATGCCAAGGCTAGGGTAGAGTGAACTTGAGTTGTTCAAAGGACAGAGTGCAGGGTGGTGGGGCTGGAGCAGGGTGCTGGGACCCGGGCAGGGGTGGGGGGGAATGGACGGGTGGGAATCCCCAGCTGACAAAGGGCCTCCAGTCCAAGAAAAAGAGTATGGGTCTGATTCATGGAGTGACAAATACCGTGGGGTGGGTACACTCGGGGTGGGGGGTGATGGTCAGATTTATAGTTGGCCCAGGTCACAGGGTGCTGGCGGGGACTGCAGCTGGCTGGGCTGGCCCTGGGGACACAGGCAGGAGGCGGGTGCCCTCATTAAGGGCAGGACATGCGGGGGGAGGAGAGAAGTTGAAGCTCCAGGAGTCTGTAGAGGTCGAGCTGACAGGCTACCCTGATGGATTAGATACCGAGAGACAGGGAGAGAGGAACCAAGGACGCTTCTAGCGTTTGATCTGAGCATCTGGGTACCATTTTCAGCGCTAGGGAGGAGGTCATGGGAAGGAATGGTTTGAGTAGCAATGCCAAGAGTGCATTTATCATCCCATCAGGGTTGGAGGGGCCACAGCATGAGCCATCGGGTCCGGTGGTGGTTCCCCCAAGTTAGGCTGGATTGGGATCACCAAGCCTGCTCGTTACCATCAAGAGTCCTGGGCTTTGTCCCCAGAGATGCAGATTCTTCAAGGTCTGCTGTGGGGTGCAGCCATGAGGGCCTTTTTCCCCTAACCTCTAGTGATTCTGATCCAGTCCCCTCATTTGCAGATAGGGAAACTGAGGCCGGGGGAGGAGACAGGGTACGCAAACTGGTGGCATGAACTATGAGGCAAACTGGGAATCCTGGTTCTTAGATCTTGGCTCTTCCCAGGACTGGGGCTGTTTTTGTCCCTCTGAAAGGAGCCCCAAGGCGTATTGGGGTGCTTGGGCCGGCAATGCCCAGACATTCCAGCTCAGCGGAGCCCAGAAATGTTCAGGAGATGGGTGAGGTGTAGGAAGTTTGGGAGTTAGGGAGAAGGAGGAGGGAATGGTTTAGATCTTACCATCTTGCTGTGCAATCTTGGGTAGTTCACATAACCTCTCTGATCCTTGGCTTCTCTGTATATAATTGGACATAAGAATGATGCCTTCTTCATAGGATGTTATAAAGACCAAATGAGATGACACACTGAGCCTGATACATGGTAAACCTTACAAAGACCTTAGCTATAATCTGAATACAAATTCTATGAATCCCCGGTGGTGACCTGGAGAAGCAGCCAGAGAAGTAATAACTAAGTGCACAGAGTTAGGGATCAGACAAATCTGGGTTCAAATCCCACTTCTTTACTCTGGGAGCCTGGGCAGACATTCTACTCTTGGAGTCTCTGTTTCCTCGGCTGTAAAACAAGAGGGCAGAAGTTAAAATTCCCATGTGGCGGGATGGTTTGTGGATTTGAGAAAAAGGTACATGCGATTTTTGGCTGAGAGCCTGGTGTTTAAGGCCAGGGAGTCTTCGGAGTTATCACACCCGACTCAGTTCACTGACCCCGATCCCAGGCAATCGCGTTCCCCTCTGAAGCTGCCACCTGCCGCCTGGTGCGTACCAGCGGGGGGTCATGGAGGAGAGTCTGGGGTCTCCTCCGGTGCTGTGTGACCTTGAGCGAGCCCCTCACCCTCTCTGGCCCCTGTTGCCTCATGCGTGAAATGAGCAGGCTGGTCTAGTTAATCTCCAAGGTCTTTTTCACAGCCTTTAAAAAAAAAAATCGATGATTGTAAAGGTCTGTGATTAGTGAGAAACCATCTGCCCCAGGCAAAGACCAGACCCTCCCCAACCTTGGGGGAGGGGGATAAAACAATAAGCAGCCGGCTTAGCAAATTGCCACCTCATAGGCCTTAAAAACGAATATCTGCTTTTGTATCAGCCTTGATTGAAATTCTTATGCTATGGAGGCCGTCCCCGCCATCAATGCCTTAATTAGAAATTAGGACAGTCACATTGGCATAAATTAAATCAGACTAAAGATGATTAACAAAGTAATGCAAGAAATCATTAAATTAAACCATTGTGCCAAGTCCTCTGCTGATCTATCACAAATTTGGGCTGCTAATGAGGTCTTAATTAGTAAGTTAGGTCGAAATAATTCATGTCATTCACTGCAAAGACAGCCCTCTTTCTTTCTTCCCCCCCCCCCTGCTTTTTGAATTCAGCCCCCAATGCAAATTTGTCATGGGCTGCGGAAGGGGGTGGGTGGACACGCAGTCAAGAAAGAACAGCATTCCTCGGATTATCCAAACCAGTTTGGTGCCCGAAGTGTGTGTCGGGAAGTCCGTTCTGACGTCAGATTAGCCCGAAGGGGCATAAGCGCTGCAGCTTCTTGGATGAAGCATGGCAGGAGAAGAAGAAATGGTCCCGAAGGTTGTCCCCTCATGATAGAGACGGGGAAACTGAGGTCCCATCTAGGGAAGCATCCCAGAGTGGGTTTGGGGCAGAGCAGGGGTGGAGGGGGTGCGGCTGGTGTCCCGAGTTAGGACTGGCTCTGCCTTTCATGGCCTGGGGATGTCTCTTTGTCCAGAAGGTGAGGAAGCAGGTCTTGGGATGCTGGGATGGTTATCGCTGTGGAATTCAGTAGGCAGGAGCCGTGTCCCGGCGGGGGAGAGCCTGGTGTCTTCATGGTCCACCAAAGCCCCCCTCCAGGGCCTGCTTTCAAAAATAACGGCAACCGTTGGAACAGCTAGCTTTTGCCGGGCACGCACTATGCACGTGTCTGTGCTCAGTGCTTTCCATGCCACTCCCCATTTCACTTGCAAAAGGTAGTAGACACTCTTGGGTTCCCCATGTTACCGACCAGGGAGCTGAGGCTCAGAGAGGTGAATTATTTTGCTCTAGGTCACACAGCCAGGGAGAGGCAGAGCTGGAATTTGACTCTGATGCTTAACTGCTTGACTTTCCTGCCTCCATAAATATCCACCTAATGGCAGGGCAACTGGCTGGGGAGTGCCTGGGCAGGTGGTAGCAGCTGTTGGGTGAGCAGGAAGAACAAGCCGGCCCTACAGAGGATTCAGCGAAGCGGGGGGGGGGGGGGGGGGGGGGGGGGGGGGGGGGGGGGGGGGGGGGGGGGGGGGGGGGGGGGGGGGGGGGGGGGGGGGGGGGGGGG
>NC_043713.1:65183274-65188835 GCF_006229205.1 Suricata suricatta
GGGGCTTGAACTCATGACCCTGAGATCGAGACGTGAGTTGAGATCGAGGTGGATGCTTAGCTGACTGAGCCACCCGGGTGCCCCGCAAATGGCTTCTACAGCTCAGGATCCCGGGGGCTGGCCATTTGGGCCGGGCTCTGCTGGGAGGCTCCTCCACCCGTCCAGGCTGAGCTCCCACAGGAGCCGGCGGCTGGGGGCTGCAGGGCAGCGCGGAGGCTCCCCTGGGGGCTGGCTGGCTGCTGGCTGGGGTGCCGGGGGTGATGGCGCCGGGAGCCTCTCATTTTCCAGAAGGCGACTTGGAGCTCGCCGCGTTGGTGGAGAAAGGGCTGTCCAGCACGAGGGGCTGACGCTAGGGCCTCGAGTCACATTTTGCTAAGTGTCCCGGTTGTTGTAGACGGAGTTTCCTCCCTTCTCCCTCCTCAGACGTCCAGGTCCGACTCCCAGGGTTTTACGAACATGTACCCTTATTTGCAAACGGGACTTCGTAGAAGGGAGGAAGTTCAGGCTCTGGAGCGGGGAGGCCCAACCAGAATCACAGGTGGGTGCGGCCTCAGCACGAGGTCTTCAGGAGGCAGCGGAGGGGGCCGCGGAAGGGAAGAAAGTCACGTGGAGGCAGACATTACAGCCCCAGCCGGTGAGGGTGGAGGGAGCGCCCACCCGCCAAGGACGTAAGGGGCCGCGGAAGCGGAAACAGGCAGAGACGGGGATTCCCCCTTCCAGAACACCCGCAGGATCCGCCTCGCCACCCCTCCGGCTTCTGCTCTCAAGGTTTGCCTCGGACGTCTGACATCTGGGAAATACGTAAGAGAAAAGAATGTGTCGTTTTAAGCCCTCGAGTGCGGTAATAACCTTCAGCAGCCGTGATTCAAAGCGGTCACGTGGCCAAGCCCAGATTCCAGGGGTGAGAAATAGACCCCCCCCTCTCTTGATGGGACCGTCAAGGCCCTTCAGAAACGCGTGTGTATGGGGATGGGAAGAATTTTTGGTCATATTTTGCAGTCCATGTGAGTATATCATTTCACCCCAGTGATTTTAAAAGAATGTGAGTACGAATATGATATATATTATTAATAATATTGTAAATATAATAGCAGTCACAATGAGGATGTATATTTATCATTATTTTAAAGTTTATTTAATGTTTTTTTTTTTTTTTTTGAGAGAGAGAGAGACAGAGTGAGAGTGAGGGAGGGTCAGAGAGAGAAGCAGACACAGAATCTGAAGCAGGCTCCAGGCTCCCAGCTGTCAGCACAGAGCCCGACGTGGGGCTCGAACTCATGAAATGCCAGATCGTGACCTGAACTGAAGTCAGATGCTTAACTGAGCCACCCAGGTGCCCCATATTATTTTTTATTATTAAATTTTTAAAAATGTTTTGAGAGAGAGCAAGAGAGAGCGAGAGCGAGAGTGAGAGAGAGAGAGAGAGAGCGAGCACACAGGAGGGGCAGAGAGAGAGGGAGAGAGAGAGAATCCCAAGCAGGCTCTGCACTGTCAGCACAGAGGCCGATATGGGACTTGAACTGCTTATGACCTGAGCCGAAATCAAGAGTCAGACACTTAACCAACAAAGCCACCCAGGGGCCCCTATGATGTGTATTCAGAGAGTACTTTCTAGAAGTCAAACAGTGTCAAGCACCTGGCATACCTTATTTTTCTTCTTCTTTGTTCAGTGGTGGTAAAATATACACTGCATAAAACATTTCCACCACGTTTTGGTGTGTAGTGCGGGGGCACCAAGTCCATTCATTGTGTTGTCTGTTTCCAGAAGTTCTTCATCATTCCAGACAGAACTCTGACCGCTAAGCAGCGACTCCCCCTTCCCTCCCCCTCCTTTCCTGGAACCTTTCTTCCACTCTCTGTGTCTGAGTTGGCGCATTGCAGGCACATATAGAAATGGAATCATACACTGTTGGTCCTCCTCTGTCTGGCTGATGTCACTCAGCATGAAACCTTTAGGGGCCCTCCATGCTGTAGTTAGCACGTGTCAGGACTGAGTCCTCACAGCAGCCCCGTGTTGCCACTGAGGCCCAGAGAGGTGTGGTGACTTGTGCAAGGTCACGCAGCTGCCTAGTGGGCATGTCCCGGCCTGGGTGCTCATCTCCTGGACTGGGGGTGGGATGCGGGGGGAGATGTTTTACTTCTGTCTCTCACAGCAGGTGCCGGGCGACCTCGCCTCAGTCCCCCCAGCCCTGTCGTAGCTCAGCGTAGGTTGGTGCTTCCCCTCCTCCCCACCTCACTGCCCAGAGTCGTTCGTTTATTGCGCACAGGCAGGGCCGAAACAATCACTTCTCCATTGATTCTGCATCAATTAATTAAAAAACCCATCCAACCACTCCACAGTGTGATGGACTCGGAGATTCAGAAGGGAATAAATAAATGGATCCTGGGGGGTGGGGGAAGTGATGTCCTGCGGAAGGGAGCAGCTGGGGAGGCTCAGGTCTGGGGTGCGTAAATAACAGGGGGCCTTCTACGGAGGGCAGGGGCCTGGACCTGGTGGTTGTATTCGGAGTAGTATTTTTCTTTTTAAAGTAGGGTTCATGCCCAGGATGGAGCCCAAGGCAGGGGTTGAACTCACAACCTTGAGATCAAGTACTGAGCTGAGACTCGAGTCTGATGCTTAACTGACTGAGCCACCCAGGCACCCCATTAGTAGTATTCTTTTTCTTATTTTAAGTGTTTATTTATTTATTTTGACAGAGGGAGAGAGGGGGAGAGAGAGGGAGAGCAAGCTGGGGAAGGGCCAAGAGAGAGGGAGAGAGAGAATCCCAGGCAGGCTCGGTGCTGGTTACAGAGCCCAGTGCAGGGCTGAATCCTATACACCAGGAGATCATCACCTGAGCCGAAGTCAAGAGTTGGACACTTACCCGTGGAGCCGCCCAGGCACTCCGTTAGTGGTATTCTTAATAATATTTACATTTTAGGGGCGCCTGAGTGGCTCGGTTAGGTGTCTGACTTTGGCTCAGGTCAGGATCATCATGGTCTCGTGGTCTGTGAGTTCAAGCCCTGCGTCGGCTCTGTGCTGACAGCCTGGAACCTGCTTTGGATTCTGTGTCTCCCTCTCTCTCTGCCCCTTTCCCACTCGTGTTCTGTCTCAATCTGTCTTTCAAAAATAAATAAATGTTAAAAAATATTAAAAAAGTCAGGGGAATTGTCTTTGGGGAGGTGGGCTTGGGCACAGGACCCCTGGCGTGTTATTTCAAGCTGGAGGGGATTTCACCAGATCATTGGCTTCAATGGCGTTCAAACCGTTTTGAGCCCTGCAGACCCCAGTGTTGAACGTGAAGTCTCATGTAGATTTATTAAAGGAGAACCCCAAAACAAAGCTGCTCGGTTGAATAGGAAGAATAATAGGACGATGAGATGGCCCCGTGGAGTTGAAGCCAACGGGCACTGGTTCACTAGGACTGCAAACAGAATGACTTGTCACCAGGTCTCCTCAAAGGATGAGCCTCACTTTACAGGTGGAGAAACCAAGGTTCAGAGAGGGCAAGCGGCTCACCCAAGTTCACACAGTCAGGAAGTAGCTGAACCTCGAGTGGAGTTTCGAAAGGTGGACGACTTGTTTTTGTTACCCAGAGCAGTGCGACCTAATAGAAATGGAATGTGCGCCCACAAGTGTGAGCCACGCACGTCATTTTAGATTTTCTAGTAGCCGCACTAGAAGAAGTAAAAAGGAACGGGTGAAATTAATTTTAACAACATTTTATTTAACCTGTGTATCAAAAGTATCATTGCACTATGGGGTCAATAGGAATGATTCCTAATGAGATTTTTAACCTTTGTTTTTATCCTAAGGGCATTTTACACACGCTTAACAGCACAGTTTAGTTCAGATAAGCCGGGTTTCAAGTGCTTGAGGGCCACCTGCGGTTCACAGCCACCGTCTCGGGCAGCAAGGGTGCAGAGAGAGGCAGAGGCTTGGAAGTCAGAGTGGGTGCTCAGTTTTCTTATTCTCTGTCCCTCAATTTCCCCCTTCTCTTATGGCATAAATCAAAGCTGTGTCTTTCGCTAAGATGTCATATTCTAATATCACTATCACTTCTTATGTGCCAGACCCTGGGCTCTTTGTTCCCCTTGTGCAGATGAGAAAACTGGGCCCAGAGAGGGGAAGTTACTGCCTCAGATCACACAGCTGGGACAGGTCACAGCCGGATATAAACCTAGGGCTTGACTCCACACCTGGTTTCTTGGCCAGCAGGCCTGGGCAGTGACCAACTTCCTCTCCTCGCCTGGCTCTCATGAGCAGCCTTCATGCTGTCACTCCTGGGCAGCTCGGAGCCACCGACGAGCTGCCTGATTTCCCAGCCGTGCCTGTCAGAGGCAGGTGGGCCTTGGGGCACCTGTGGGGCTCCGTCTGTTGAGCATCTGACTTCGGCTCAGGTCATGATCTCTTGGTTTGAGGGTTCGAGCCCCGTGTCAGACTGGAGCCTGCTTCGGCTTGTGTCTCCCTCTGTCTCTGCCCCTCCCCCGCTTGTGCTTTGTCTGTCTGTCTGTCTCTCTCTCAAAAATAAATAAACGGTAAAAAAAAAAAAAAAAAGAGGTGGGTGGGCCTGGGCTGGCTCCCTACTGTGGCTTCTCCGGGGTCCCTGAGGGCCAGCGGCCTTGTAAAGGCAAAGGATCATAGTCTGTGCCATGTCCTAGAAGCGCTTTAGAGATCAATGTGTTCCAAAGTCACACTTCTTGGTTGTGTGGCCTCGAGCAAGGTACCCCTCTGTGGGCTGCAGTCTCCAGGAGGCTGGCAGTGGCCTCCGCCCTCCCCTGGTCACAGGACTGAGCTCGACACTGAGCAGAGAGCATGTCTCCTGGTACATGAAGCCTGCCGAGGAGTGGCTGGTTTCTCCCTCTTCCCATTTTGTGGATGAGGAAACTGAGGCCCAGACTGGCTAAGAGGCTCAGCTGTGTCCCCAGTGGAGGAATGACAACATCGAGACAAGATTGAGGATTTCCAAGCCCACACACCTTATTTCCACAAGACTCCCCCGCGCTGGGCATCTGGGAGGAAAGATGAGCCCCTGTGCTTGATCTCCAGGCCGCCATCTTAACTCTTTGTCAACTTTCTCTCTCCAGCCTCAGCTCAGGCTCTGGGTCTGCAAACCCCTGGTTCTGGCTCTCATGGAGGGTCTTAGGTGAGGCGGGTCTCCTGTCAGAAAGAGATTTACTGGGACTCAGAGTGTGTAAGAGGCACTCAAAGAAGCCACAACTCTCTTTCCCTCCAGTGGGGCTGTGGAAGGCTCAGGCCATGTGCCAGGCCTTATTTTTGTGTGTCTTTATTTTAATCCCCTCCACACCAGCAGTTTCAAGTGAGAAGAGTGATGTCCAATGCACCCATCAAAGATGCTAACTGAGCTTCTATGTGTAAGGTCTTGCGACATATGTGTTTATTGTGTGTGTGACAGACACTGGGGTTCACCCAACAAGCATCTCCCGAAAGCCTACATCCATCCCTCCACCCATCCCTCCACCCATCCCTCCACCCATCCCTCCACCCATCCCTCCACCCATCCATCCATCCACCCATCCCTCCACCCATCCATCCACCCATCCACCCATCCATCCACCCA
>NC_043713.1:65188935-65268256 GCF_006229205.1 Suricata suricatta
ATCCATCCACCCATCCATCCATCCACCCATCCATCCACCCATCCATCCATCCACCCATCCCTCCACCCATCCATCCATCCACCCATCCATCCACCCATCCATCCATCCACTCATTCACTTATTCATCCAAACAGCATCTGAGGCTCCCACCTTCAAAGCTCACTGTCTGTATGGGGGACAAGCATCACACCATGAGCTGATTAGTTCTGTGCTGGTTCTTGCCAGAGACATGTTCAAAGAGCCTTGGGAATGAAGGGGTGAAGCAAAAGTTTCTCAGCCAAGGGGGCATTTGACTTGGGCTCTGAGGGATGTTTAGGAGTCCACTAGACAGAGAAAGGCATTGTCTGTACGAGACGGCAAAGTGGTGGGAATACCATGAGAGATATGGGGGAGGCAGTATATATCCAGGGGTGTCTTTGGATATACATGAGGTATCTTTGGGGGTATCTGTGTGTGTGTGTGTGGGGGTGCTGGTGTTAATGAGGTACAGAGCTGAAAAGGTAACTATCAAGAACCATGCTCGGGTGATTAAATTTGACTTAGTTAGCACTGGGGTGGGGGCAGCAGAGATTTTTATATAAGGGAGAAAATATCAGACCCATGTATTTAAAAAAAATAATGTTGGGTGGATTGGAGATCATGCCCCCTTCAAGGTCTTACAGAGAACTGAGTGTATGAGGTAGGGGGCATCTCTGCCCCCAGAAAACACAGCTCGCTGGGAGTCCAGCAGCTGTGAGACTTAGTTTCAGTCCTGCCTCTTCCAGGCAGGCCCCCTCATCACTTCTCCAGTTGTTATGGGCGGCCGGCAAGAGCAGTAAGGTGTTACCCACAGCTAAGTTTAAATTTTAGGTCCTTATTTGACCAGCTCTGGCTCTTGAGGAAACTTCATCCTTAGGAGTCTTACTTTCTTCCTCTGAGAAAGGGGCATGATACTAATTATATTAGCCAGGTAGGACTCAAATGGGATCACACGTGGGGAGGTGCCTGGTGCTGGGTCTCCTCCCTGACAAGAGGGGTCAGGAAATGAGTCCTCTGAGCCGTTCTCAGATCGCTCAAATCAAACACTCTGGAAGTTTCTGGCCCCTCGCTCCCTCCCTCCCGGAGACGTCCGCTCTGACACTGTTAGTTTTATTTCTAGAACGGAGGATCAGGGACAAAGCGAACCCTCTTAGTGCCAGGACTGCTCATAAATTATGGGGAGATGAGAATATTTTAATACAAACCAAAGATTCTCCAGTACAAAGGACTGTTCTGAGAAGTGGCTTCCCCCCCTTCTCTCCCTCTGCTCCCCTGATATTTGGAGCTGAGACGTCTCCTCGGGGAATTTATAACGAGTGGAATATTTAAGGGTAGGAGCCAGAGGTCTTTTTGGCGTTCTCGTTTCAAGAGAAGTCACCTCAGAGTGTCTGGTACGTGCCTGAGTGACATGAAAGGAAAGCTGTGTGCGGAGAGGGGGAGAATATGCCAAGAATTGTCAATTATGCAAAAAAAAAAATCGCTTGTCCAAAAGAGTGATGTGTCTGGCTTTATTCCCCAGACGGAGCTCAGCGTTCCGGCCGAGGCCTTTGCCAGACTCTGAGAGTTTTCTGGAAGTGCCTCACGGCTTGGCTCTTCCTTCCCCCCGGTGACGACGGGTCACTCGGTCACGGGGGGTCACTTCCCACCTGCTCCTTGGAGACTGCTGTAGGATTTGTGCTTTGACCTGTCTTGAAGAGCCGCTGAAATTCTGAATCCTGTGGTTGGAAGACAATATCCAGGGGAAATTGGTGATGTTGCCCCCCCCATCCCCCCCTCAGGGCGGGAGGAAAATCTGTTCAAAGAATGTATCGGTTATCCGTGGCCACATTTCTGCTGTGTAATAAGCAGCGGCAGAGTCTCAGAAGCGTATCCCAGCTGGTTTTGAGGGGGGTGTTTTTGTTTTCTCACTGAATCTGCTCATCGGGGCAAGGCTGCTGACCCCGCTGGGCTTTGCTCTCGCAAGCTGGTGAGTTGATCGGAGGCTGGCTGATCTAAGAGGTGTCACTCTCAGGTTCGGCGGCTACACGTCATCTGGTGCCTCCCGTCGGGCTAGCCTGCACCTGCCTGCCTGCTGGCTGCCGGGCTTCTAAGGAGACAGTGGAGGCTACAGGGCTTCATAGGACCCAGGCTCAGGACTGGCATAATGTCACTTCCATCACAGGCTATCGGCCAAAGCAAATCACATGGCCGGTCCCGATGCTAGAGGTGGGGACAAGCCTCTGTCCTTTGATGGGAAGAACTTCAGAGTCGTGTCGCAAGGGTTATGGATTCGGGGAGGGCAGAGAATGGGGGCCTTTTTGCCCTCAGTCTACCATGAGGGATGGGCAGACGGAAGTTCACTTACAATTTTTCCTGGCACCTCAATGTTGGGTCCTCTGCCGGGTGCGGGGGTAAGAAGTGAATAGGAGACATTCCCATTGTTCAATGCGGAGGGCAAGAAATGGACATAGAAACAGACGATTATGGCCCACTGTGGGGGAGCCCAGAGGAGGCACCAAACACATTCCCTGGAAATCTGGGAAGGCTTCCTGGAGGCGGTCGCTCCTGATCCAAGTTGTGACATTTGAGTGGAGCTCACAAGGTGAAGGAGGTACCGAACAGGGAGCAGGGTGACGGCCAAAGCAGAAGGCACTCCGGGAGGGGGAGATGCTGTGCAGAGGCCTGGACACAGGGACACCCTGCCGGGGGCTGGCCTTCTCAGGGGCCGGTAGCAGGTGGGGGCAGAAGTGGCTTAAAGTGAGGCTGGCGTGGACGCAGAGACCCCACCTCACCCTTAGAGGGCTGCTGTGCAGGCACAAGTTCGGCAGAGAGACCGGGACACAGGGACCCTGGAGGAGGCCTGGGATCCATGTGACCTGCCTCGGGCCTGATGCCCCCTGGCCTGGGTGTCACGGCAACAGGAACTAGTAGGCTATTGACTGGAGATGACCGGCAAGCACAGAGTGGGCGTCCAGGGAAGTCCTGATAAAGGACCACAGGGAATAATGAGGACATTGTTTAAAAAATTTTTTTAATGTTTATTTATTTTTGAGAGAGAGAGACAGAGCATGGAGGGTGGGGTGCAGACAGAGAGGGAGACACAGAATCCGAAGCAGACTCCAGGCTCCGAGCTGTCAGTGCAGAGCCTGACGCGAGGCTCGAAGCCAAAAACCAAGAGATCATGACCTGAGCCAAAGTCGGACGCTCAATCAGCTGAGCCACCGGGGCACCCCGTAACGAGGGCATTATTAGTAAATGACGACCCTCCCCCATCCATCCCAAAACACAGCGTCGCCTGTGAGCTAGGTCTTGTGCTGGGCGCTGGGGCCTCGAGTCCCTGGAGGACCTCACCGGGGCTGACTTGTGCTTCAAGCTCCCTTGCCTTCCAGGGGCCGCAGCTGAGGCTAGGAGCGACCCTACTCCTGTAACCCGCCTCTACCGGCCCTGCCGACCCCATTGCTCGGCTACATTTCCTTCCAGGCAACCAGGTATTGCTGACACGGCCCTGCTGGTCTCCTCACCCACTCAGGGGCTGTCTGCCTCCTCCCCTCCGGGATGCTGAGCTTCATCAGAGCGGCCATCCTATGCATTTTGTCCCCACCTGTGTCCCTAGTCCCCAGCTCAGCTCGCCTGCTCTGAGCCTCACTTGTCACATCTGTAATTGGGCATGTTGGACAGCAGCCGGTCTTTCCGCCCTTTTCTGAGCTGCCTCTCTGGGGCTACGGGGTGATTCTGACCCATGGAACTGTTTGCCTGTGGGCAGTGTCTGGACTCCCCACCCCCTCGGGTGGGTGTGGGGATGGATTAGGGGAAGGACATAGAGCAGGTGGCAGGAAACTACAAACGGGAGACATTTCAGTCCCTTCTTCAGTCGCCCTTTAGCTGGGCTTTCAGAAGCTCTCACTACCCCAAGGGGGATGCCCAAGGTCACCCGTGCCCATAAAGAAAGTGGTATTAAAAAAACCCAACACTTGGAATTATTTTCCAAACAGCATGATTGACGCACCTTCCTCCTCCCCATCCTTATCTTCACTTGGGTGCTTTTTAAGAGGATGCCAGACACCCGCGGTCTCCCTGGAGCTTTGCGCCGGGGGCCCTTTTATTTGATTCCAGGGGAACTGGCTGAATGCAAAGCCATCAACACCAGAGTGGCCCGAGAGGTCCACCTGGCCCAATTGGCCAGAAAATGAGTATTTCCCGGCTGTCAGAGAGGGCTCCATCTGACCCTGGGCCCCGAAGCCTCCACCTCCCCCTCTCCCCGGGAGCAGCTGGCTGGGGTCACTCCCCCAAATTCCTAGCCCGGCAGTGGTTAAAATGTGATCCCTTTTATTCGAGTAATAGAGACGAAGTTTCCGGGCCTTCGAGGAGCATCAATCCTGAGATTTATTAACCAATTTAAAATACTATTGTCTTTCACTTCAGAGCAAGATTGAGGGGTGTTGTTGCAGGAATGTAAAGGCACAGTGACTGAGCCTCAGAGCCAGGAGGTGTCTGTACCTAGGACTCAATAGATATTCATGAACATTCCCGTATTTAGTGAAGGAAATAACTTAATACCGACAGTGCGATGGAGTAATAGCTATTTCCTGGCCGACTCACAGGCCTCGGAAAATGAGGTTGCGGCGGCTTCATTTTTCTTGTCTTTTCCTGCGCGCTCCCTGCCAGGGAAGGCGGCCGCTGCCTGGATTCTCTCTGCATTTCCAATGAGCTGGGGCTTGCGGCCCCCTCCCAGCCCCGGCCCTTCCCTTATCACCCTCTCTCCTGCCGTGACCTTGGCCTGAGCTGCCTGGGGAAGTCACCCAGGCCCGATTTTGTAGTTCAGATTGGGGTGAAGGGAGGTCGGGGGTGGGCAGGCTTGTCAGTTTCACACGGGCTCCACATTGGTTGATTGGTTGGTTTGTTCATTCAGTATTTGCCGAGCATCTATCATGTTCTAGATGCTGAAGACGCAAATATAAATCCTCTCAGGTCCTTCCCTCTTGGAGCTCATGGTGCCTTGAAGCATCCCCAGGGGCTCCTAGAGTTGTCCACACAAGGCTCAGTGAGGCTCCAAGAAATGTAGGCTCCTGATCCCTAGGGGCACAGATGGTCAGGAATGGCATTGTAAGCCACCTTCTTCTCCTCCTTCTTCTCCTCCTTCTTTGAGAGAGTGGTGGGGAGCTGGAGCAGGGGCAGAGGGAGAGACACAGACTCTTAAGCCAGCTCTGGCCCAGCATGGAGCCCAACACAGGGCTCGAGCCCATGACCTGAACTGAAATTAAGAGTCCAATGCTCAACTGACTGAGCCACCCAGGCACCCCAGACCATTTGTCTCTTAACAGTTCCCTACCTCCTGATTCAAGTGGCCGTCTTTACTAGCATTGTTTCATTTGGACCTCATCAAAACTTCACGACACAGACAATGAGGCTGGGCAGACACAGAACTGGACCCAGGTCTCCAGGCTCTGCAGTGCCTCCCTGGCCTGTGGCTTTTGCCTGGGTTCTGGGTATGGAGAGGTCATCCCAGGTGGTGGGGGCAGCCTGGGCAGAGGCATAGGGATGTGAAATGGCCTGTGCTTTTGGGGAGCCTGAGAAGTGGCTTAGGGCTTGAGGGGAAGACGGAATAGGTGCTGGAGCAGGGCTGGGGTGGGCACAGCAGTAGAGGGGAGAGAGGCTGGGGCATCTTGGAAATTTGGCCCGTAACTTGTAGGGGCCAGTAACTCATTTCACCCTGCAGGGGTGTGTGTGTATGTGTGTGTGTGTCTGGGGGGAGGTGTCTATGCAGGAATACATCTTTTTTGAAGCTGCAGACTAATCTCCATCCTTCAGTATCCTGTCCTGACCTGCATGGATGCATCAGCGGGTTCCTGTGCCCTGTGGGCCTGGCTGGGTTCAGCCCCTGAAGATCCTGTCAGGACATCAGACAGCAGAGGAGAGGCAGGTGTGAAAGTCCCTCACCTGGCTTCCCTGGGGGGTTGCTGTGGCTTTCGATGGAAGGTCATCGCTAGTGGGGGCTGCTCTAATACCCCTTTCTCTCTGCCCCATGCAGGTCAAAAATCCTAAAATCCAGGGTTCTGCAGGGCTGCGTTGTTTCCAGAGGGTCCAGGGTTGAATGAGTTTCCTTGTCTTTTCCAGCTTCTAGAAGCCACCTGTATCCTGGGCTCATGATCGCTTCCTTTATCTTCAAAACCGGCAACATAGTATCTTCCAGTGTCCATCTCTGTCTCTCTCTGTCTGTCCACACCTCCTCCCTTCCTCCCTGACCTTCCACTTGACCTACCTGTTGCATGAGCTCTTATGATCGTATGGGTCCCGCTGGAGTCATCCAGGGTAATCTCCCCACCTCCAGAGCCTTAGTTTAATCACACCCACAAAGCCCCTTTTGCCACATAAGGTGATACATTCACAGGCTCTGGGGATTAGGATGGGAGCATTTTGGGGGGGGCCAGTATGCAGCCCATAGAGCGGGGAGGTTTGGACTCAGAAACCAAGCTGGGCCAATCTCTTAAGTAGATGTGCTCTCTGACTCAGCCCTGGGAACGAGCATGTATGGCTGTGGCCCCAAGGGCATGCACTGGTTCTAGCATTCCACAGCGACCTTACACAAGTCACTCAAACTCTCTGAGCCTCAGTTTCCCTGACTATGAAATAAGAGACCCTACCCTGGTAAATCTGAGCTCAACTTCTTAAGAAGCTATGAGGGTATTTATGCTCTCAGAGAGTCACTATTCACAGCAACCCACTTGGATAGAGAGAGATAGACCCAAATTCCAAAGCCACACCCCTGGCTTGGAGACCAGAGTGAGTCTTAATATACTGGAGTCCCTCTCCTTGTGCCTCCCGGCGACTGAGGGGCAGGCACTAAACAAGGAGACCATAGTGTTATGTCGTGATGAGTGTTAAAAAGAAAAAGTAAAAAGGGGGCTAGTGAGACAAGCATTCTGTGTAGTTGGGGAAATCAGGGAAGACCTCTCTGAGGAGGTGGCATTTTATCAGGGACCCAGTGACTGAATTAGGAGGCACGTGACAAGATTCCAGGCAGAAAGAACTGGTGCAAAGGCCCTGTGGCAGCAGGGTCATGGAGAGTTCAACAGCAGAGAGGAGTGCTGAGGGGGAGGAGGGAGGTTGGCAGATCCCAGATCACACAGGACTTTGGGGCCATGGGCAGGAATAGGTCTGTGTCTCAGGAATGGTGGGAAGCACAGGGGAGTCTCAAGCATGAGATGACACGTCAGGTTGGTTGTGACAAGATCTCTTCTGGCTGGTGAAAGGAATGGGAAGGAGAGAGAATGGGAAGGAGAGAGAAACGTCCTGGTTGGTAGATTGGCCACAGGTCCTCAAGGGAAGTCCCCAGCACTGGGGTGGGGGTGGGGACTGCTTTCTGGGTCCACAAGATTACCACCCAATGGTGGAAAATAACCTTGGCTTTTCCTCCCGGATGTGTTTGGAGGGAAGGACCTCCTCCTCAGTTTTGAAACCAGGGCAGTGAGAGAAGCTGGTGACTTTACTGAGCTCACACAGCTCGCTGGAGCCGGTGTTGGGGCGAGGCTCCAAGCCCCCTCTATCCTGGGCATCGTCCCTGGTGCCTGGTCACACAGAACTCCCCTCCATACCCTCTCTGGGTCTCAGAGGCCTCATCTGTAAAATGGGGGGTAATTCCCATTCCTGCCTCCAGGGGCGCCCCAAGTTTTAGGTGCAATAAGCCAGGGAGGGCTTGTCCTCTGTGCAGGTTAGGAGCCATGCCGGGGCTATTGTAGGCTTGGTCACGCTGGCTTCCAGGAGCTCCCCTCCAAGGCCTTTGAATGAGCGTCTCCTTCCCTCCCAGGGCTGCCTCCTCGCTGCTCCCGGTCTCTGCTTAAACGGCTCTGCCTTAGCGAAGTCTTCTTGGGCTGCTCCCAGGGAGAAAACTCTCTGGTTACTGTCCGGCTCACCTCTTCATTCCCCTCACAGCACTGATGACCGCAAAGGCCGGTTCATTCATTACCGTGCTCGTTAATGAATTGTGTGTGGCGGGCTGTCTCCGGGCAGGGACCGTGCCCAGGGTGCTGACTGGGGCCGTGATTATAGAGTTTTTATTATGTGCTGTGCTGTCTTCTGAAAACTTTACCTGGATTAATTGTCTGAACTTGGACAACCCGCGTCTCCCACTTTATCAATGGCACCAGAGGTACGCCAACGTCTCCAAGGTCATGGGGCTGTAGAGCAGGTGCGCCCGTGGGTATTTGAGCCCAGACCGTGCCTGGTTCCGAGTCAGCACTCAGACAAATCAAATATTTGTTGCAAGAATAAACCAATGGGTTTTGCTACCAAAGGATCTGGTTGTTGATGGACTGTGTGGCTCTCAAGCCTTGAAATGCATCAGACGATCAGAGCCGCAGGTCAAGATGATGAAATGCCCTCTCTGGGTTCCAGCCAGTGTCAAGGCCTTGCTCTGGCTTCTTAACTGAAGGGAACAACCAGGGCTGCACTGTGGTGCTCCTGGACCCGGGGCAGTTTTGGCTCTCTGGGCCCCTTCCTCCATTAACAAAAATAATTAAAAACTGGGGGCACTGGGTGGCTCAGTCGGTTGAGCGTCTGACTCTTGGTTTCAGCTCAGGTCATGATCTCATGGTTCATGGGGGTGAGGCCCGTGTCAGGCTGTACCCTGACGGCATGGAGCCTGCTTGGGATTCTCTCTCTCTCTCTCTCTGCCCCTCCCCTGCACAGGCACTCTCTCAAAATAAATACATTTAAAAGATAATTAGAAACTATATTTTATCATTGTGTTGGTATAAAGAGGAATATAATTCAGCCTCGGTTATATTAACACTTTGCTTTTAATTTTAAAGGCAATGAAACCATGTTCATGGGCCCCTGGAAGGACTGTGGTGCCCAGACACTCTGCCTTAGTGTGCGTCAGGGAGCGGTCAGCCGGAATGGTTGCGCTCTTACCAGACATTGTCCGGGGCTCAGCGCCTCCTTATTTTATTTATGTAACACAGCAAGCATTTGTGTGTGATACAAGGGAATAATCATGCCCATTGCAGAGATGGGAAAACTGAGGCTCCTGCAAGAGCCCAGAGCGAGTCGATGGCAAAGCTCAGTTCTGTCTGACGGTTTACCACGCTGTCATAGAACATTCCAAAAGGGCACTCTTCGGCCGTGCTGAGGATGAGCTGCAGGCAGTGAATTCGTCACAATGTCAAGATATATGTGGACTGGAGCAGGGCTGGCTCAGAGGACAGAGAGACTGGGGAGACTCGGGTGGATTCTTGCTTGACTTACGGCTCCAAAGTGGAGGGGAGCAGTGCGGGCAGAGGAAGGGCCAGCTCCATGCCCTTGCACTTGAACTTCTGGCCAGGCTGGTGACTGCATCTGTGACTCCTGTTGGGCGGGTGCTGGGGCTCTTTATGGGCTTGAACAATGACACCCAGCTCTGGGTGCAGGCGGCAGGTGCAGCAGGAAGTTAACAAACACTGTTACAGTCACAGAGCAATTGCAGACTTGACCATGGACTAGCAGGACTAGCCAAGGGGCGGCTGGGCCGCTGAGTGTCAGACTGCACACCTGCCCTTTGTCAGAGGCCAATGACAGGCCAATGTTGGCCGGCCCAACTGCTCCCTGGTGCTTGACTTTGGGTGAGACCCTTCACTGTCTCAGCCTTGGTGGTCTCGTCTGTAAAATGGGGCTAATGAGAATGCAGATAACAGCTGTGGCAGAGAAATCACGAGCGTGCTGCGGGGCTTAAGCCCTGCACCCTGTTGAGTGCTGATACACGGGGCCGCCGTCCAAGCCAGGAGCTCCTGGATATTTACTGAGTTCCTACGACGTACTGGATCCGGGCTTGCGGCTGGGTAGGTGTACTGCATCAGAGGGGTCGTCCTGGGTCTTAGGTTCAAATGGAGGGACACCGAGGATAACAGTGAGAACTGTGCAGTATGTGGGTGGCAGCAGTGGGGGAAGGGAAGGGGGTCTGGGAGAAGGGGGGAGCTCTTTTTACTGAGGGGCTGTCAAGGGAGGAGGCTCCGATAGGGAACATTGGAGTGAGCCCTCAAGACAATGAAGGAACAAGGCATGGACATAGCTGGGGGAAGGCAACTCTAGGTGGAGAGACCAGCAAGAGCAAAGGCCCTGAGGTAGGAATGTGTGGTCATGTTTGAGGAAGGAGGCGGTGAGGGAGGCCAGAGTCGGGGAGGGGAACTGAGTTCAGAGAGGTCATGGGAGGCAGGCTGAGTGGGGACTTCGTTGGGACTCCCCTCCGAGAAGGCCTTGTAGCCACAGTGACCCAATCCATTGTCACTGGTTTGTGGTTCTCAGCTGTCATTTTCATTACAGGTGGTTCAGCTCGAGAGAGTGACCTTGCTGTCCTTGCCAACCACACCCACTGACTGCCCACAGCAGGGGTTTAAGGGGCTGGCCATTTCCACTTGATGTGGCCAACTCCAGTGGGCACCTCACTCCCAGGCCCCCCAGGGGCCCGCATCCGTGCCCGGCTTCTCCTCTGCCCTGACATCTTCCCCTCTCGTCCCCTCCCCTCCCCTCTGTTTCCTCCACTCCCCTCCCCTCATCTCCCCTTCCCTTCCTTCCCCTCCCCTTCCCAAGTGTGCATGACTAACTGCATCACAGTTTCTCCTTTTAGAAGATGGAATTGATGTGTGAAGCCTGCTTAAGAGGCTCTCTCCCTCTGCCCCTCTCTCCCTCCTGCTCACACTCTCATTCCCTCAAATAAAAAGAAGATGGACTCGATGAGCCCAGAGTCTCTCCCATCCCCACCTTCCGGATCAGGTGGGGCAGGGGCATCCGGGCTAGGGCCCCAGCCCACGCCGGTCTTGTGGGGAGCTTCGAAGGCCTTGGGCTTTTAGTGCCATGGGGAACCACTGAGGGCTGTGGCCGGAGGAGGGGCATGGTCTCATCTGCCTTCTGGAAGGATCGCCGTGGCTACTGTGAGGAGGAGGACGAGGGCAGACGCTGGGAGGAAGCGGGGGTTTCCGCAGCGGTTTGGGAGCAAGGTGACAGGTGTCCTGTTCAGGGACCCCCAGCTCGAAGCCGTCCCTGCGATCGACACTGCTGTCGTGACTGCTGACAGCACAAGTACTTGGGGGCCGGAGTCCTGGAGAACAGCGGAGCAAAGGCACCCTGCTCTTTGGTGCCCAGAGGGGTCTTCTGGGGCATCATCTCCCTCAAGCCCTTGGGATCCCCAATACCGCTCCAATTCTGTTGGGGCTCATTCTTTTTCTGTGTGCCCTGTGTGTGCCAGGCCTGGTTCTGGGCATGAGGGATCCCGCTGTGACCCGACACAGTCCTGACCTGGAGGGCCTGATGGTCTGGTGGTGGAAACAGGTCCGTGCGAGACGGCAAAGTGGTGTAAAGTGCTCTGCTGGGGACAGAGGGTGTGGGGGTGCACTGGGGGGCTGTTCTAAGCTAATTTGGGGTGCGGGGTCAGGGAAGGGGGTGACCCAGAAGGAAGCGATGCATGAGCAGAGTTAGCAAGGGAGCGCGAGTGGGGAGAAGAGGGGGGGAGGTGAGGGAGATGGGCTCTTCCCAGCAGCTCCAAGTGGCCGGGTCCAGAGTGCCCGTGGGGAGGCTGGGGGCCGAGGGCATGGCGGGAGGGGCTCTGTCCACGGTTAGGAGGCTGCCCTCCTTCAATGCCCCTGCCGCTCACACAGGCAGTCTGTGACCCCAGCTCTGGCTGTCATGGCTAAAAAGAGGGCCCTTCCCGACCCCAGGGATGGCTTCTATCACACAATCGGGAATGCTGAGATGGAAGTGCCCTTGGGGGCATCAGTTTCATTTTCTAAAGGGAGAGGCTGAGTCCAGAAGCAGAAGTGATTCAACCAAGGACACAGTGCAGAGCTGGGCTGCAGCATACATTTCAGGTTCCTTCCTGCCTCACACACACGGGGTTCATCCTTAAAGCTTTACCCTGTTGGTTGCACAAGCAGCTAAAGCCTGGCTGGAGTCCTCTGCACGGGCCTGGCACACAGTAGGTATGCAATGAACATCAGGTCTGTTTCTGTTTCCTTTCCAATCCTAGTTCTCCCACTGCTCACTGTGCAATCTTTGGGCACGACCTCACCCTCTCTGGGCCTTCTCTGCTTGAGGGGAATGTGGAGTGAGAAGCTGCCAGGAGCCTCTTCAGTGGAGGGCTGGCATTCTGAGAGTAGAAAGGGACACACAACCATTTGGCTGCGAAGATAGTCACCTGATTCCATTTCCGCTCAGATTTCTGCCTCCTCGAATAGCCTGGGACATGTTGCTTTGCCTACAGGCCTGGGGTGCAAATTGGAAACAGGGGCAGGGGGCCAGAGGAGAGCATCCGCGGGAGGCTGAGGTGGCCCCAGCGTGTGTGCATGTGCTTTCGGGTTTCATCCCTACTGAAGAGTCATTTCCGGGCCAGCAGCTGCCCGTCCCCTTTGAAGAGCCTTGGCGACAGCCGCCATCCATCACCGGCTTGGCATGACTGTTAAGTACCAGTGCTCCGTGCACAGGGCTGCGAGCGGGGACTCTGAGAGGGGTCACAGCTCAGGGCCAGGGAATTAGAAAGAGGCAATCAAAACAGAGGGACCGGAGCAGACTGGTTAGCGCAGGCTGTGAGCGAGGGCCCGGTCCCGGCAGGGCTGGGAGGCGGCGCTTGCTTCCTCCTTTCCTCTTTTTTTTTTTTTTTTTTTAATGACAGATTCTTGCTCTTCCTTTGTGGGAATGGCCCTCTCCTACACCCTGGGGTCCTCCGAGCCTAAACCCTGGCCTGGACAATAGCACATTCCAATTCTTCTGTCCGAAGAGAGCAGGTTGGAAGGTCACACAGAGCCAAGCTGGTCCAGTGATACTTGGGTTTCTGCTGGGGTGGCGGAGGAGGTTGGGGTTTACCCAGACCTGTTTCTGGTCCTCTCGTCTCCCGGAGGGAGAGTTTGCCAGAGAGTAGAACTGTTACAGAAAAAAAGCACACTGAGAGGTGGAGAAAGACCACCGTGTGCCTGGATCCAGCCATGCCTGAGGCTGTTCCCTTAGACCTTTGTGCTAATTGAGCCTGTAAGCTCCTTTCATTTAAAATGCCCCCCCCCCCCGCCCCCGAATTGGTTTCAGGTCAAGAGAAGTGACACACATTAGACATGTGGTTTCAGCTCTCTGGACCTCAGTTTTCTTACCAGTGGAATGGGGATTACAATAATACCTGTGGGACTGTTACTCATGTTAATGAAGTAATATATGCACAGCACTCATCACAGTGTCCGGCGGTAATAAAAGCTCGGTGCAGCCATGAGGCAGCCATGTCCATCTTTTTAGGGACCTAAAGCCTTTCCTTGGCCATGTGTTCTCATGTGAGGAGCCCCTGCCAGGCTTGAACAAGGTATCGTGAAAGTGACATGCCTACCGTGGAGTCGGGTGCCTTTGAGCGTGGGGTTCCGTGGCAGCTCCAGAATCGAGCGCCGTGGGGGGGACCGAAGAGCAAAGGAACGGAGAGTGGGGCGCCGTGGGGTGATGGAAGGCCAGGAGAGGCTCTGAGGAGGACACGCCGCCATCCGCTTTGGGGACTGGGGGGCCGTCTGATGGGCGGCGCTGCTGCCGTCCGCGGAGCCCTGAGCATGGCGCCCGAGACACACTCACGAGTGGGTGTGGGGACAGGAAGGAGCAATGAATGTTTTGGCCCCAGACGTGACTCAGACTCGGCCTTGCGGACGAGGGGGCCGTGTGGGTTGAGCAGAGCGCCCGGGAGGCACTGTCGACAGCGGGGCTCTTGGCGGCGGGAGGGCGCTGGCGGGAGGCGGGGCCCAGCGGCTCAGCGAGGCCGGGCATCTGGGGGCAGCCCCGGGGGTGTGCACGAACCGAGTGACAGCGCTTTGAGCACACCGAACCCAGGATTGTGTGTGTGTCAGTGTGTGTGTGAGAGCCTGTGAGGGCACGCGTGACTGTGTGTGAGCACATGAGTGTGTGAGTGTACGTGTGTATATGTATGTGAGTGTGTTCTTGATGAGCTGTGCAGTGAGTGTGAGTACACATATGTGTGTTGTTGGTGAGTTTATGTGCATTTTGATTGTGTGTTTGCATGATGTATTTGGTTGTGTACATATGAGTGTGTTTGTCCCTGGTGAGTTTATGTATTGCTGAGTGTGTGTTGCATGTCTATTTGTATCGGTGGGGAGCTCATGTGTGCTGAGCATGTGTGAGTGTGTGTGCTTGTGGGGAGCTCACGTGTGCTGAGCGTGTGTGAGAGTGTGTGTGTGTCGGTGGGGAGCTCACGTGTGTTGAGTGTGTGAGTGTGTGTGTGTCGGTGGGGAGCTCATGTGTGCTGAGCGTGTGTGAGAGTGTGTGTGTGTTGGTGGGGAGCTCACGTGTGTTGAGTGTGTGTGTGTGTCGGTGGCAAGCTCACGTGTGTTGAGTGTGTGTGTGTGTGAGTGTGTGTGTCGGTGGTGAGCTCATGTGTTGAGCCTGTTGTTAGATGGACGCGGCTGCATGAGTTGAGTGTGTGTGCAAGCAGGTTGGTGCGGGCGGCAGTGTGTGAGCCGAGCGGAGGACTGTGTGAGTGTGCACATGGATGTGGTGGTGTCTGGTGTGGGGCGAGTGTGTGTGAGCGGGGGTGTGAGCTGAGTGGACACACCCGAGTGCTCGTACATGTGTGCCATGCGTGTCTGCTGAAAGCAGGTGGGCTGCTCCTCCTCGGGTGCTGAGCTCTGGCCACGCCGTGGCCGACATTGACCGCCTTCCTGCCTGTGTCCCACAGGGCTGAGCCCGCAGGCCACCCCACTGAGTGTGGGTTGGGGCGGTGGCCCGGGGCACCGAGGGGACTCTGGCCAACCTGGTAGGTGCCCCAGGGTTCCCGTGCAAGGGGCGTCTACCGTGCGGCTCTGAAAGGCCCTACCCGATTACAGACGGAGTCCTTGCTGTGAAGCTTATGAGATCTACATCTATATATCAGTATCCCTATTAACAGCGTTCCTACTATTTAAAGAATGATATTCCGATTATAAATGCAATGCGTGCTCATTGCAATAACTTGGGAAATTAAACAAAAAAAGAAAGAAAACCCATCCATAATCCCATCTTTTGGAGATAACTACTGTTCTCATTTTTATGTATGTCTTTCCAGATTCTTTTAAAACACATTCACACGTATGTTACTATTTTTTTACATCATTAGGACTCATGTGGCAATGTCAGTTGCAGCTCAGCCAGTCTCTCCAAAACAATCCCCGTGTTATAGAGTAGTCTTTGTTAATGCTATCTTGACTGGTTCCATTGAATTCCATGATTACAAACCCCCACAACATTCCTGTATTTTGGCCATTTCCCTCCCAATCTTTGGCCATACTACATGGCGTTTCTGGAACGTGCTGCCGTCTTCCCTTTCGGGGCCCTCACGTGGCTCTTCCCACGTGCAGATCACTCCTTCTCTTTGATTTCAGTCATCTTTGAGATTGTAGCCTAGACGTGCCTCCTCCAGGAAGTCCTCCCTGAGGCGCAAGTTCTGGATCAGCGCCCTTTCTTTCACAGGGCTCTCTTCTTTCATCACAGTGGGTGGTGAGGAGACGCCCTGGCTGGACTAGGAGCTCCTAGGATCCCAGGGTGGTTTATTCATGCCCATGAGAATCGGATGAGCCTGGGGTAAACACGGTGACACGCACTCCTGGATCATCTTGGAGGTGAGCGCGGCCACCCCATTTGATAAGGAGCTTCAGACTCCGAGAGGCCGCGGACACTGAGGTGAGGCAGAGCAAAGCATTGTTCCCATTTTGCTACATAATCTTCCAGCCCAGGGCCTGCTATTGATTGTCCCATTAGCTCCCCACAGCTTCCCAGCTCCCAGGAAAGGCCGGAGACGAGTCAGAGCAGCTGGGGGAAAGGGCTCAGTGACCCGGGGAGCAGAAGGTGTCACCTGCTCCAGCAGGGAAGGAGCTGGGAACACTTCCACGGTGCTGGCATTTCCCGTTATTTTCTTCTGGAGGAGAACTTGGCCTCCTTCCCTCGTGCTGGGGGACTCACGAGATCTGATGTGAAATCTAGTCAAGTGTACATCCACCAGCTTCCTCTTGGCACGGGCTGGGGGGCTATAATTAGAGCAGACACCGTACCATTTAGTGGGTTTCATTCACACGAACAGAAAGTGCGCTTGCAAAAGGGGATGGCTGGAGAAGCAAACTCGGGAACATTCTCTGGATGGCTCGCACTCGCTGAGCGCCAGGAAGATGCCTTTCTAAGTTCAGGGATGGGGATGGCGGCTGGGGGGACGTGGGTGGGGACGCCATCCTGGGAGGGGGTGACGCTGCGGAGTCCTTAGACACATCGATCCTGCTGAAATCCCAGCCCCACCACTCAGGTAAGCGGCTCAGCTCCCCCGAGCTGTTCCCCATTGGGAGTACCGCGACATCATCACCAACCTCATGGGGCTGTGCGATCAAGGTCTGCACCAGACGGGTGGTCTGTAATCACATACTGTGTGAACTCAGTGTCAGGGCACATGGGACGTCATATTTGTATCTTCCTTACACGTCTGAGGAATCTGAGGCTCAGAGAAGTCATGCCACATGCTCTAGATCACACAGGATGAGGGCTTTTACTACGGTCCCAAGGCCAGAGGAGAACATGACAGCAGAAGACAGTGTATGCGGGTGTCTCGTGAGCCCGTGTGAGCTCATCAGTGCTTGGATCCACATTTCCTTCTTAGGACCCGGGAACCCAGAAAGGGGAGAGAGCTGGAGGTAGACTCATTAATTGGGTGCATCTAACAGGATCTAGGTGCTTTTATAGGTATCGTTTTATTTGGTTTTTCATCCTGGGACATGGTAAGTGTGAAAGAATAGAGTTGGAGAATGGGGTATTTTTTGCTCAAGGTCACGTAGAGCTGTGATTCGAACGATGGTCAGTTCAATTACATGTGAACTGCTCCTTTTACAATACTGCAAGACCACCTGCGCCAGCCAGGACTCCTTCAGCTGCAGGGTGCAGCTTTTAAAGGGAAGAAGGAAATTTGTTGGATCATCTAATTGAAAACTCCATAAGTAGGCCTTCAGGCATGGCTGAATCCAGATGCCTTAATGAAGCACAGGCATTTATTTTTCAGCCTCTCTTCCCTCTGTGATGGCTTCATGATCAGGAAGTCCCTCTGAGACCCGCCCCCCCTGACTTTTTGGTATCCGGTACCGGCTGACTTCCCCACCTTTGACTCTGGAGTCCTTATCTTATCCCAAGCTGGAAGACTCTGTGATTGGTTCCAGAGGGTCAGCCTCTTGGGACTCAGAGCAGAGCAGGGAAGGAAGAATGGACCTGGAGTGGGGGACCAAAGGAGGATAAACCAACAGGCTACCCTGCTCCTCACGTCCAGGCTCTGGTCTTGGTTCCTTGTGAAGCTACACATTTTCTTCCCAAACCGGAGACTTCCCTGAAGCCCAGTCTCTGTTCTGGGGACTGAGTGTTCCTTACTCTCCCAGGCATTGGCTGGCCCTTCTCCCAATGAGCCAATGAGGAGGAAGCACAAAAGCCTCCTCCCTCTGGCTTGGGAACCTCTCTTTGTCAAAGTCCAGTCCCCCAGCCCGGATGCCTGATTCACCCCTTGCCCACATCCAGTGGACCTGGGAACGTCCTCGGGTTCTAATTCTTTCTTGCTTGTACCCCAGCACCTCGCTCTCTCTTTGTCACCCACCCCCTAACACCCCTACCCCGCCCCAGGCCTTGACCTCTAGACCTCTCTTTCTTGCTCCCCACTCTTCCCTGATGTAGCACCCAGGACCAGCCCTCCTCATTCCTTCTATGCTTCCTTGGCTCTTGCCCAAGGGGAGCCCCACTCACCCTCTGCGTGATTGAGGGCCAGTTACCTCCTGCGGGCCTCAATCTTCTCAGCTGCAGAAATGGGATGATTCCCTCCTATCGGCTGGCTGTGATGGAAGCCTGAGTTGGCAATTGTATTTACAGTAACGTGAGCACAATATGTGAGGAATTATCAGGAGGGTCCGGGCTGCCGCGAAGCTGGATTTGTACTGATATCGCCCCATTACGAGGTGTCATGTTGCATTTGCAGGAGGTGGCTGTACGGAATTCCACTCTCTTGCACTGTATGAAATATTCACCCGCCTTCCCTGGAAGGGACGGGGCTTCCTACCTGCTTTCTGGCTGCTTCATCACCAAGGGAGTCAGGCCCCAGGCTGTGACTAATACAGGATGACACCAGGACCCAAAACAGAACCTTGGGCCTGGCACAGAGGGGCGGGGCCGGTAGGTGGTGCAGAATGGAGGGAGGGGATGTGACGCCAGCAGTGGTGCAGGGTCCGCTCGGGCCTCAGCACCCACCTGCTCTCTGTAGGCAGAGGCACATGGGGTGGGGGACACATGGAGTTGAATTGTGTACCCCCCCTCCCGTCCAGATTCTTATGTTGAAGTCCCAACCCTCAGTGCCCCAAAAGGGGACATTACAGGTATAATTCGTAAAGATGAGGTCGTGTGGGAGCAGGGTGGCCCCTCATCCTGTACATCCGGTGTTCCCACAGAGGGGAGATGTAGAGATGCACACATGGGGAGAACTCCATGGAAGACTGGACCGATGCATCCACAGGCCAAGGAACATGCCAGAATCTGGGAGAGAGGCCTGGAGAGGATCCTTCCAATAGAGCCTTTGGAGGGAGTGTGGCCCCGAAGACACCTTTATTTCAGACTTCCGGCCTCCTGAAGGGAGTTTCCAGATGGCCAGGGGGCCAAGGGGACTTGCAGGGGCAGGAGCCAGAGGACACATTTCAGGGTCAGCCGGAATTGACTTTGAAAGTGAGAACTGAGGTTTCCAGAGGGAATTTGGTTTTGGAATCAGGGCTCCCAGGATAGAATGTGGACACTATCACTTCCTCATTGTATGCCACAGGATGACCTGCTAACCTGCCCTGGCCTCAGTCTTCTCATCCGTAAAATAGGGACAACATGCTTCTGAGCATTTATGGGGGATGACAGGGTATAACACCCATAAAGCACTTAGCCTAGTCTCTGGCACGCGGTAAGCATCTTCATTGTGAGCTGGGTGACCTTGGGCAAGCCTTAGTTTTCTTATCTGCAAAAGTGGGCTAAAAATCCCGACTTCACATTTTTGTTAAAAGCAGTTAAGAAGGCATCCAGACATTCGTCCCAATAACTAGCAGATAGTCGGGAGTGAATAGCCATTTACCTTCATTCTCCCCATTTCGGTTCCCTAATGCTGTGGTTGCCCATCTTTTGCTTGAATACCTCTAGTGATGGGTGAATTGTTACCTTTCACAATGTTTATTTTAAAGGAAATGGAAACCTTACCCACAGAGTCCTTAACCAAAGAGATTTTCCAGAGTCCCATGCATGTGTTATTCTTAATTCTCAAGCCTCCGTTTTATAGATAAGGGAGCTGAGGCTGAGGAACCAAACAGATAGGTTAGCCAAAGTCTCCCAGCTCGGCCCATACCTACCCCAACCACGCTCTAGGGCAACCCCACTCCAGCTGCCCTCTTTTTTTGTCTGCCTGTTTCCTCTGGAAGCTCTGAGTGCGTGTGGTGAAAAGGCAGTGAGTGGGTGAGGGTGTATGAAGACGTGGGGAGTGGCCCACTGCTCGAGTCTCTTTCCTGGCCTCCCTCCACGTCCACCATTGCCTCTTCCTGTCTGTGTCTTCAAACCGGAAGCAGCTCACACCACTTCTTGCTCCTAACTTGGGCTCTCTGGGATCTTGGAGAAGATCCCCAAGCCCTGACTTGGACAACAAGGGTCTGCCTCACTCTGGCTTCTTTTCTAACCCCATTTGGGGCCATACCACCCTCACCGACCTCACTCTATCTGGAAGCTTCCAAGTGTTTAGACGGACCATCCTATGGTCGCCTTGGGGCCGCCCTGTGCTCCTCCTTCAGTTTGGACATTCTGGGGTTGTAAGTTTTCATCCTTTGGGGACTGAAAAGCTCACCTCTTTCCAGGAACTCCCCATGTGTGTCCCAGGTGGAACTGAGGGTCAGGAGCTTCCTTCATTGCACCTGCTCATTTTTTTATACGCATGGCTCCAATGGCACTACTGTATTTATTCTTATAACTGTTTGGTGAGTACCTCTTATTCTGTGCAGACTGAAAGCTCCAGAGAAACAAAACCAATGCCTGTTTTTATCCACAGTTGGCCCCTTGGCACCTGGGGAGTGCTCAATAACTGTCTTTTGAATGGTTAAATTTGTAAACGTGTAGGTTTGGGTCTGGAGGGTGTGTGTAAGGTGGGACATGATCATGTATCCCCGGGGGACTGACATACGCATCAAGTTTGTAACTTTGAGATGACAAATTAGTGAATGGCCAAAATCGTGTCCCCAAAGAAACAATTAAGGAAACCGTATGTGTTAACCCTTGCATGGATTGGACTTGGAGACTGTGGGATGTGTCGGTGTCCCCTCTGAAGATGAGGACTGTTCCTGATCACCATGATGCCCCCAGAATCTAGCCTAGTCTGACACCGAATATGAACTTCAGTGACTGTGTGCTCAATGAATGTCTAAAGAGAAAAGAATGCATAAGACAGATGAGGTTCAAGTTTGGGGTCACGGGACTTGTCTTGACCACAGGAAACTACGTCTCACATTTAGAGCTGTCCAGAGATGACAGAGCCTTGGGGGATCGTGGGTGGCCCTCATGTCCTTTCCAGCTCTGAGACCTAGACTCTGGGACCTTTCCTGACTGGGCGGAAATGGACAGAAGACAGAGCGGCTTTGCATCCCCTTGTAGGGAGTACTGAATGGGAGGGGCAGAAACAAACCAGCAGCTTCCCTCCTTGGCCAGGGTCTGGTCCTGTTGTCTTAGACGCCGGCGTGCAAGCAGCAGGACACCCCTTGAGGAGGGACATCATCCCTCCTTCTTCTTCCCTCTGTCCTCCATCAGGAGTCCTGCGCCAGCCTGGCTGCCTGTGTGCCTGTTTAATGATATCCCCAGGGCTGGGGATGCCTGTTACTGAAGTCACAACAAACAATCAGGGGCCTCCTAATTAAAAGCCAGCCCGAGGTCTCTCTGCTTGGAGCTGGAGCCTGGCATCACCTGTATTTCAGAAAAGAAAAGAAAACAGAACTAGAACTAGGTGGTGGAGGCCTTAGTAGAATTTGGGCCTAGGAAGTTAGGAAAAAATATTTATTTATTTATTTATTTAGAGGGTTGGAAAGGGAGGGAGGGAGAGAGGGAGAGAGAGAGAGAGAGAGAGAGAGAGAGAGAGAGAGAGAGAGAGAGAGAGAGAGAGAAAAAAAATCTCAGGGAGGTTCCGGATGTCAGTGCAGAGCCTGATGCAGGACTCGATCTTACAAAATCAAGAGTTGGATGCTTAACTGATTGAGCCACCCAGGTGCCCCAAGAAAGGGCCACTTTAGAGGGAACAAAGAGCCTGGTCATGTCCCCTGAGGTCAATGGGGATTGTCAGGGCAGGTCATATGTTTGCAGTGACATGCAAATGGCAGCCAAGGATAGTGGAAATAATTTGGACTAAAATGGTTAAGGTTTAGGCATCCCTGTTTCTCTGGGTGACTTTGAACAAGTCACTTTATCTCCTTGGGCTTCAGTTTTCTCATCTGTAAACTGACGTTATCAATGGTCTTTACCTCCCACAGTTGCTCTGAAGAACGACTAAGTACAGTGGTGAACACAGAAGGTTCTAGACAGTCAGAGGCTTGTTTTGTGGGGGCAAAAGCATATTTCTTATACCTAGAATCTTACATTTTTGAATTTCTACTGCTGGGCCCTGTAGTTGCTTAAGAGTGAGAAATGCTTTTCTGGCCATTTTGAGTGAGCAAAGTGGTCGTTTATTTCACTCCTTGAAAAATAAATTGGCTTGAGGAACGTCACAATGTCAGCAAGGGGACCGACGGCCGCAGAGTCCATTTGGATTAATTTCCTCACTTGGGAGGTGTGACACACCTGAGAGCCAGAGAGGGAAAGATGCTTGCCCGTGGCCACACAGCCTGTGGACGCAGAATGAGGATTAGGACTCGCTTCTCCCATTTGCCGCTGGTCCTGGCGGTGGGGCAGCTGGCCACAGTCCAAGCCCTACGGCGGAGACTCAAGGTGGCCTCCCTTGGTCCCCGAGGCTGGGAGCCTGGGCTTTCTCTTCCGCCCGACGCCTGTGCGGGGCCGAGTCTCAACCCAGAAATGTGAACTTAACAAAACCACAGGCTGACAGCCTTGTGGGCACAAACACAGCGATGGGGGAGGGGAAGGGAAAGTAAGCGCTCTCTTGACTTCTGAAAGGAAAACAATTTTCTTTCTTGGTAACTGTAATTACCTGGAAACCATGTCAAAACAGCAGTGTTTCTCCAGTAGGGTCTCTCCTGTCTCTTTCTTCCTCTCCCTCCCTCCCTTCCTTCCCCATCCTTCCGTCCTTTCTCACCAGCGCTCAAGGGGCCGAAGAAACCACTGGGCCATCAGAAGCCAAATCCTCACCGTCGCCCCCGCAGCTGAGCTGATGAGTTTCATTCCTCATGTGGGTCTCTAACAAGACATGGCTTCTGGGTTCCATTTCTTTATGATGTGGGGAGATGTTTTTGAGATGCTCAGATGGCCCTCATCTCTGAGGAACGTTCTTGAAAAGTTGTCTGCGCGGAGTGAGAGCTGCTGTTCATTCTAATTGTGGGCTCTTCCAACGTCAAGCCTTTTTAATAAACAGACAATACGACTTAGAAAAACAAAGGATGCATCATTCACTAAACCGCAGACCACAGTCCTCGGTAACTTTGGGGTTGCTGAGTTCCATGACTGGTTGGACAACTCTGTCTCTACCTAAAAACCCAATTAATGGCCATATTGCCCCTGGTCTGATCACTGAATGGACTTGGGGGAGAGGTCACAGACTCTAGCTCACAGAGACACTTTTGTTTTAAGTTCTATTTAGCGCTCTGTGTTCAATTACAGAAATAATTGTTTGAACAAATTAATATATCAATTGAGCAGAAGAAAAATCATGTAAATGCAGTCCCACCCAGGCCAAGAGAAGGAGGATTTGATTTCCCCTTCTACCTCAACCAGACATGTTTCAAGTACACATCTGTGAGCTGTTTGGAGTTCGTGGCTCTGTCTTTCCCGTCTGCAGAAGTCCTGTCTGGTGGGTGTGACAGCTGGTGATCCACATGCTGTCGACCTGCCCCTTGAGGTTCTCAGCTCCTTGGGTACAAGGACACAGGAAGTGCTTGGGGAGCAGATTGTGAATGGATGACTGAATTTTAAAAGGAAAATTGAATTTAAGCTCAACGAGGGCAGGAGTTTATGTCTTTTAGTTTTTATTTTTTCCTCTTGAAAACTCAACATTGAGAACAAAGCTTGGTACCTAGTGGGTACCATACTGACCATTTATTGCATGTGGGAGTTGGGCGGGCCGTCAGTGAATGAATGGGTACGGGAACAAGGGCTCCCTTTCCTTGCTCACTGTGTGAGCTAGAGAAACTGATTTATGAGGAATGGAACCTCAGATGAATGATTTATAAGAAGTTTCTTGGTGAAGTATAAAGTGATACACAAATGTGTATCAGTTATAGACTACACAATAATGCCAGGGACGGGTGCCTGGGTGGCTCAGTCTGTTAACCTCTGACTCTTGATCTCAGTTCAGGTCTTGATCTCAGGGTCATGAGTTCAAGCCTGGCATTGAGCTCTGTGCTGGGTGTGAAGCCCCCTTTAAAAAAAAATGCCCAAGCAGTGCATGAAAAGGTGCTCAGTGTAGCTAATCATCAGAGAAATGCAAATCAAAATGACAGTGATGTGTCCCCTGACCCCTCAGAATGCCTAACATCAGAAACAAGCAACAAGTCCTGAGGAGGCTGTGGAGAAAAGCGAACCCCGTGCACTGTGGGTGGGAATGCACACCGGTGCAGCTGCTCTGGAGAGAGCGTGGAGGTTCTTAAAAAAAAAAAAAAGAACTACCTTATGATCCAGATCCACCAACTCCACTTCTGAGCATTTATCCGAAGAAAAGGAATATGGCATCTCACGGAGATACCTGCACTTCCCTGGTCCTCGCTGCATTTACTCACGAGAGCCAAGTCGTGGAGACGACATAAGTGTCCATCGATGGAGAGACGGATGAAGGAGTTGTCACACACACACACACACACACACACACACTGGAATATTACTCAGTCACGAGAAAGAAGGTAATCCTGTCATTTGCATTGTGAGGGCATTATGCCAAGTGAAATAAGTCAGACAGAGAAAGACAAATACTGTCTGATGTCTCTTCCATACGGATCCAAAATCACAGAAATAGAGAGCAGAATGATGGGTACCAAGGGTTTGGGGGTGGGGGCAATGGGGGGGTGTCAGTCAAAGGGTGCAAACTTCCAGGCATAAAATTGAATATATACCGGGGATCTAATGTACAGCAGGGTGATTACAGTTAGTAATACTGGATTATATACGTGAAAGTTGCTAAGAGAGTAGATCTTAAATGTTTCCACCACAAGAAAGGAAATGGTAATTATGTGATGGGACAGAGGGCTTCCTAATGCTACGGAGGTAATTACTTTGTAATATATGTCTATTTAAATCAACATGTTGCACACCTTAAACTCACACAATGTTATAGCTCAATTATATATACCTCAATAAAGCTGGCAAAAGATAAGGCTGCCAACCAATCCCAAGCATCCGTGGTGGACCGCAATAATGTTTAGGGCTCAGGCAAGCTGGGCGAGGCTGGGAGGTCCTTCTGGTCGTTGCTGGGCTGGCTCAGGGGCCATCTGTGTGCTGTCCTAGGCTGTCCCCCGCTGAGACGGCGGCTCAGCCTCATCCTCCAGTCGGCTAGCCCACCCATGTCCTCATTTGCTAACATCGTGGTGGCCAAAGCTCGTCACACAGAGCCAAGCTCAGAATCACAGCCCAAGGGTGCTTCACCACGACATGGTGAGGTGCATGGACGCAGGGGCTATTTTTGCAGCCCATTACAAAATGTAGAAGATTTTAAGTTCTTTCCCAGCAGGCCTGACCCTGCACATGGCAGGCGTGATCAAGTAGTGACTTGAAACAACCACCATCCCAGGGGCCGAGGGTCTTAGAGGAAACAAGGGCCTGGAAGGGAGCTGGGTTCGCAGGCCTGTGGATTGGCGGCCTTTGCATCAGGTGACTACCTTTGGTCCAATCGGCGCTGGCTAGGGAAGGTCAGGGGTCATGTGGTACAAAACATGGCTGCTTACAGTCTGAGTTCTCAGTCCCAAAACCATGGTCCTTTTTTTCCTGGCTTGGGCCACACAGAATCCCGGAATCTGGGGTGAGGTTGAGGGATTAGTCTCCTTCTCTGCCCCTGTCATAACAGATGCTCTGGAGGAAGGGTGGGCTGAGGCCGGGGCTACAGCTGACACGGTGAGTATTTGGGTGCAGTGGCTTCAGCAGCGGGTGGGGGAGAGCTGCAGGGCCCGGGGACACTTGGGTCTGGGGGAAGGTTATCTTGAGCATCTCTTTGAACTGCTCATCTAAACGGTGGGCTTTTCATATTGTGTCTTGTTTATCCTTTGTCCTCAGTACCCATCACAGCATTAGAAGCAAGGATTCACTAAATGATTTAACTTAAGAATTGATGTGATTTGCCTGCTATGGGGGAGAATCTGTTTTTCTATAGGGGAAATCTAAAAGCAAAAGTGGGGTGGTCAGAGGCAGGTCGACACCTCAGGAGCGTTGGGCCTTTGGCATTGTGGCTATACCACCTGCAAAGGGAGAGAGAGCTTTAGCTGCTAGTTATGGAGAAATGTCACCCAATGTCAGGGCTGTTCAGCCTGCCTTTCTGTCCCTTGGGCACCGCACAGGGCCCCTCTGCCTGAAGAGTGCCTCAAACACCTGCCACCATCCTTTTAAGTAGATGGGCAAAGAGACTGACTTCGGCTGACTTCGGGAGGCAGGACCTGCTCAGTCCAGCCTTGGTCCTCCATCTTCTCTCATCTCTGGGTGATGGGTAAACAGTAGTTTAAGAGATTGAGCTTCTTCAGGTCAGTGTTTAAGCCCAACTAAGGGCCACCGTTTAGTCTACATGTAAGCTCGAGCTGGGAATTTTTCCTTTTGAGCCTCTGTTTCCTCATCTATAAAATTAGTATGACAGTAGCAGAGCTCATCTTGTGAAGACTAGGTAAGCAAACTAGGACAAATGCTTAGTCGTTAATAGGTTAGATACTTATTGAGGGCTGGCTGGAGACCAAGACTTGAGAGAGATGACAGAGACAAAAACGGACATGGCATCCATCTTTGCGGGATGTAGGGTAGTGGTGGTGATGGTCAGCATAGACGGCACACACAGAAATGTGAAATTGTACTTGTGATCACTGCCTTGAAGTGTGGTGCATAGATCCCTGAGGGGCTCCAGGGAGGAGTCTGACCTCATTTGGAAGGAGAGAGTGCTTCATTGAAGTAGCAACTCTTGGGCCAAAATCTGAACAAGCAGCACTCAGTCTGTGTATCATTTTCTTCTTCCTCACATCCAGAGGTCATATTCTGAGCAGGAAAGAGCAGGGTTTAGCGTTTGAGCCCTGATTTCTGCCCCAGGCAATTTGCATATCACTATCTCATTTAGTCATCCAGCAGGTCCCTGGGAACTATGCAGGATTGTGATTTTCACTTGACACCTGGAACAGGTGAGTCATCTTTCAGAGGAAGGGACAAAACAGAGGTTGAACTCCAGGTCTTTCGGACTCCAGAGGTCTTTTCCCGATAGACACCGCGGTGTGGTGTGATGGCCAGCCAGGAGGAGCCTCTGCAGAGCTCCAGCAATGTGACCCGTCCAACCCCTGTCTGCCCAGAGGTTCAGTGCCTTGAACACAACCATTAGCTTGGCAGCCCTTCTGGTCTTCTTCTTGGTAGAAATTTCTCCCCTTCTTTTATAGTGGCCAGTAAAATGGGTCAGCTCCTCAGGAGTGGAGACAGATTCAAAATCTTAATCAAAAGAGAGATTGAGGGAGCATGCTCCCCAAAGGCAAGAAGAAGAAGAGACCTAGACCTCTATGTCTCTCCCTCCCCTGTAATGTTGGAAAGGGTCGTAATCTTAGCGCCCATCTATTCAACCCACTCATTTAAGGATTAAGAAACCTTAATCCTTAAACCCTCAGAGAGGGTTAGGTGTTTGCCCAGAGGCACACAGCATGTGACTTACAGCACAGGGATTTGTGCCAGGGTTTCTTAATTGCTTTTGTGACCCCCCCCCAACCCCTGCATCATACTCTTCCTAGTTTGGGGGACCCTTAAAGTCACCTCCTAAAGGAAGGCAGCAGATTTATGGGTTAATAAACATTTACAATGTGCTGCTGAAAAAACAGACTCAGGTAGACAGGAATTATTCATTCAAATTAACTATAAATTAAGATCAACCTAATTTAGGCCTATTAAAATGGAAAGCATATTATCTCTCATTCAAAGGAATTTGTATTTGATGCAAATAGGGCAAGTTCCTAAACTTTAGAAATGTTCTTGGATTTTTCATCTGCGTAGTTAACCAATGGAGAACGGGCCCCCCATTTAAAAACAGGGGAACATAAGGAACAATAATTAGTTATGTAAATAATGTGGCATTCTTGTTTATAATTAGTTCAAGAATAAAATAAAATTCACGCATGTCACAGGACTAATTTTCGTATGCAAATGAACAATCAAAATTATAAACGGTAATAATGCAGTTTGGGAGACGTGACATTCTCAATTTATTAGCAGAGGAACCAGTTCCAGCTGATGATGGCTGACGTTGGGAGATTTCAAAGGTACTCAGACCTGGAAAATTCTCACCCACCAAAAGGAAAAAATCTAACGGAAATATTTTCACCCTTTTTATGTTACTGATAGTCAGAGTGCACCCAGGGCTGGAAACGGAGTTGCCATACCGGGGAGGGAGGGCTCTGAGAGAATCTTTGGACACACTACTGTGGAATCTGCCTGATGGAAGAAGCCAAGAGAAGGCATCTTAACGTGGGTTCTGGACCGCATGTGTGACCTGGGCAAGCCCCCTGCCCTTGCTGGGTCTCAATCTCCCCATTTAAGGTGGACGTTTTGTTAAAGCAGAGGTGGGAGTTTTGGAATCTTACAGATCTGGGTTCCAACCTTGGTTCTACCCCTTGCTAACTGCAGGGCCTTCTTCCTCATCTCTCTGTGCTTATGATTCTTTGTAAAGTGACAATAATATTCCCTATCTGCAGGCAGTGCTGAATCACCTCAAAGAAGGACTAGGTGCATGTTTGGGGTCCCAGAAAAGCACAGTAGTAGATGAAGCCTAGATAAAGGATGCTTACATCTGGCCTTCATGAGAGCTTTATGTCACTCTGAAAAATAATTTCACAGTATCTAATATTCCTAATATTTTAATTGAGAATTAGAGATAGAATGTATATGTGCATTATGTAGAGAATGGATCTTGCCTCTTGGAGAGCCATGAGAGTGAATGCAACCCCACATATGAAATAATGAACACACTACTTGGCAGTTAGAGCTCTTTAAGTTGTTGTGGTAATTATTGTTAAACATATGTGTTGGATTCAATAATTCAATAATCCTTGAGATCTCTTGATCTCTTCATCTCTTTAGGGTTCTGTTCAGAGGGAGGACAGTTAGGTGCAGATAAGAACTGCATCAGGACCCACAGGGACTGATGGGGATTTCCTAAGGAGGATGGCCCAATGCATTCTGGAAAGCGGTGACAGAATCCATTGAAGTTGGTGGTGTGGTGGGACACAGTGCATCTGAGTCCATGGATTCTAGGACATCTCTCCCAGAACTCAGTACCTGACATTTTGCAACCAGAAATCCATTCCTGATAGCTCTCAAGACTGGGAATATATATACATGATGTCACCAAGAAGATGTGCGTCATGTTTAGTGAGATTTACCTATCTATTCATCCATCCATCCATCCATCCATCCATCCACTCATCCATCCACCCATCCATCCACTCATCCATCCACTCGTCCATCCATTCACCCATCCATCGATCCACCCACCCACCCATCTATCCATCCATCCATCCATCCATCCATCCATCCATCCACCCATCCATCTAAACATTAAGATGGTTAACTAAGCACTAGAATGTGGATAGACTCCAGTCTCCTTTGGTTGGTGGCACTCCCAGGTTTGGGATGGAAATGTGCCAGGTTCCATCTAGAAGCTTTAGTTATATTATCTCATTTAGTCCTAATGATGGCTCCAAGAGCTATAGATAATAATACTTATAAAATAATAACAGCTACCATTTACTGAGTGTTAAATATGTACCAGGCACCATTAGCCCTTCATATGAATCTCATTTAATGACTCTGACACTTTGGAGGATGAGTTAATCTCATTTTCCATTATTTCCCAGATTCAGAGAGTTTAAGTGATTTGCCCAAGATCACACAGTGACATAGCATGTTAGAGATCAAGCCATGTCTTATCTCCTGGTCTTTGGAATTCCAGACGGGCTAGTGTCTGCTTCACTGTGACTTCAGGTGACTGATCTCCTCTTAGAAGTCCTCATTGGACAGTTGTGGGAAGAGGGAAGACAAATGTTCTCCTAGAGTGTCTTTTCACTCCTTGCCCCAGAGGGCACCCCCTCCTGAGCTCCTTGCCAGGTCAGCCTGTATTTAGAGCAGCCTGGGTGGGCCTTCTCTGCCAACGTGCACAGCTGTCAGGCTTCCAGGAGTTTCCTGTTCCCAGTAGCAGTGGGGGGCCCTGCAGGATTAATTGCTTCTCCAGCTCCCAGCAGGGAGGCACGGGGCCAAGACTGCTTAGCTTGGTTAAGAATGAAGGGGAAGGCACACAGGTGGCGGAGAACAGGCCTTCTCAGCTCAGGGGCTCTTCTCTGTGGATCCAAAGGAAACCGTGTGGGCAGCAAAAGGCTTATCGCAAGTGGGGAAGACCACGGAGGCCTCGCTTCCTCTGTGGCGAAGGCACCAGAGCCCAGGGTCCTCTTCCTCCATGCAGTTCCAGAATTACACAACTGGAAAATGCTCCCCCGGAGGATGTGTTTCTGCCCTTTGTTCTTTTTATGTGGACTTCTTCTTGTCCTTTCTGTTCTCCCTCAATTATTTTTGGGCACCCACTGTTTATCATGTCTGGGAATAATACCAAGATAACATAGGCAGATTGAGTCCCTGACCCCACTGGGTTGGGATTCTCATGGGGAAGATGGGCATCTTCAAATACTGGAACAAAAGAAGACATCTTTACAAACTGGGCTCAGTGTAATGTCAGGGAGCCATGGGGCTCCCTGGGGCAGGGTCTGACCTCTGTAGAGCTTTGGCCAGGACCAGCTTTCCTGAGAAAATGACATTGACTTTCAGGACCAACAGCTAATTTGGCAAGGAGTCACTTCATCTCTCCAGCCTCAGCCTTCCTATCTATAAAATGGGATAATAGTAACATCTACATTCTAGGATATTTGCGAGGATGAGTTGAGCCAGGGGAAGATGCACAGCATGAGCCAGTATGTAGTGAGTGCCAAGCATGTGATAGCTGTGGCTGTATTCTCTTTCTGTGAAGGCACCATAGATTGGCAGGCCTGTTGCAATCTGGGGAGTGCTGGCCAGGGGTAAAAAAGAATGCAAGCCCACCATGTGAAATGCTTTGATGGTGAAACACACAGTAGAGGAAGGGCCTCATCCTGCTGTGTGTGTGTGTGTGTGTGTGTGTGTGTGTGTGTGAGAGAGAGAGAGAGAGAGAGAGAGAGACAGAGACAGAGAGACAGAGAGAAGTATGAAGAGGGCTGTACAGAGAAGGTATTACCTGGGCCAAATCTTGAACAGTTCATGCGAGTTTATAAGAGAATGAAGGAGGGAAGGGTGTTGGAAGTAGAAGGAACAGCAGGTGCAAAGTGACACAAGTGTAAGAATAAATGCCATCTGTCCTGTTGTTCAATACCTGGAGAAATTCAAATGAGCACATGCTGCAGATCTCCAAACAAAAGAAGGTTTAGTAGCACAATACTATTATTCTTGAGGCCAATAACAATGAAAATAATAACAGGGACCACAAAAGAAATAACAACCACCATACAGAGGGTGGTTACATTTCGCCAGGTACTGTGCACGACGGACTTCACTGATGTGCTAAAGACATGTCTAGCCCATTCTGTTGTGCGTGGCATGGCTTGATGCCCAACATTGTGCAGGCTACTCACACAGGTGAGGAACTGAGGTTAGAAGCATGGAGGGATTTTCTGTTAGACTCAGAAGGGAGAACAGGCTATGTCGGGCAACATGAGTGGTCTAGCCACAGTTTTCCTTTCTTTCTTTTTTTCTTCCTGGAAGGTCAAATTAAGATGGAAATATTAGGGAGGCAGGTTTAGCCTAGGCAAAGACAATGGTGCAGTGCTCTAGGGGGAACAAACTCCCTGTCATGGGGACATTCAAATGGAACGTGGCCAGTTCCTTGTGGGGATGTTTTGAAGGCAACCAGAGAAGAGTGGAGGTTGTACTCGGGGACCCCTGGAACCTCTCCACTTCTGAGATGCTGTGGTTTTAGGGAGGCAGGAAGGATCTCCTGTGAAAGGCTTATACAACCATAGGAAACACTACTGTCTTTGCAAATTCTGTCTTCAGAAGGCTTGAGTGTGAGCCGCATGCCTGCAGGGGCACGGATGCCTTACCCTCCCAGCCCCCCAAAATCATGCTGGTCTCTGCTTGTAGCCCCATCTGAAATCATAGTGAGGCCGCTCTCACCCCCTTCCTAACCGCTGTCATGGCTTCCTCGTGGTCTCCCAGCATCCTTTTCACCCTGCTGTGATCTCTTCTCCACTCAGCATCGGGCTCCTCACTGAGCATGGAGCCTGCTTAATATTCTCTCTCTTTCCCTGTGCCCCTCTTTCTGCTCACATGCGTTCTCTCTCTCTCTCTGTCTCTCTCTGTCTCTCTCTAAAAATTTGTGTTGACTGATTGAATACTTGCATGGGGGCAGCAGTTGGCTGTATGCAAACTATGTGCAAACAATCACACTTTATCTAGGAAATTCTTTTAAAGTTTATTTATTTTGAGAGAGAGAGAGAGAGAGAATATCAAGCATGGGAAGAGGGGAAGAAACAGGGGAGAGAGAATCCCAAGGAGGCTCTGCATTGTCAGTGTAGAGCCTGATGTGGGGCTCTATCCCACAAACTTTGAGATCATGACCTGAGCAGAAGCCAAGAGTACTGAGGTCCCCTAGGAAATTCCTTTAAATGCACCTTCTACTATTGGATTTCCTCATTTTAGGCATGTGAAATAGGAATAGTCATGGGTGCCTGGGTGCCTCAGTCAGTGGGCATCTGACTATTGATTTTGGCTCAGGTTATGATCTCATAATTTGTGGAATCATACCCCAAGATGGGCTCTGGACTGACAGTGTGGAGCCTGCTTAGGATTCTTTCTCTCCCTCTTTCTTCCCCTTACCACTCATACACATGCACACACATTCTCTCTCTCTGTGTGTCTCAAAATAAATAAATGCACTTAAACCTCCTCCACCCCAAACAATGTTGTATTAAAAAAAAGAATAGTCAGACTGCCAAGCCAACTTGGATTTGGTCTCATTAGTGATCCTTCACTCAACACATATTTGTGGGGGCCAAATTAGACAAATCACATTAAACTTAAGATAAAATTTAGAATGTCTGTTCATTGAAAGGCACCATTAAGAGAGTAAAAGGTAAGAAATAGAGTGATAGAAGGTATCTGAAACATGTGACAAATCTTTAATGTCTAAACTATATAAAGGACTCTCACAGTCAAGATAAGAAAGGCAGGTAACCTGCTGAGAAATGGGCAAAAGACTTGAACAAGCACTTTACCAAAATGGATATCAAAATGACCAATAAATTCACCTGCTCAGTTTCAGGAGGTCACAGAAAAATTGCAGATTAAAATCACAATGTGAAACCACTGCACATACACCAGAATAGTTAAAATATTTAAAAGGCTAGGAAATACCCAGTGTTGGTGAGAATGTGGAGTATCTGGAATGATTTTATATGGCTTGTGGGAAACTAAGTTGATAACAATTGTTTGGGGAATCTGTTTGCCACCATCTACTAAAGCCAAACTTTTACATATCCTGTAACCCTGTAATTCCACTTACTGATATAAATCCAGCAGAAATACATACACATGGGCACTAACAGACTTGCAAAAGAACATTTATAGCAGAAAAATTTGTTTAGTCTCAATGAGAAAGAACCCAAATCTTCACAACGGAAGCCCGGCAAAATAAATTCTGGCATGGTCACACAGTAGAAAACTAAGCAACCATGACCACGAACAAACCACAAAGACTTATCAAAACATGGATGATCTCACAAACATGACTTTGAGTGAAAGGAGGCAAGCACAAAGGAATACATAGCAGGGGAGTCTTCCAATGTCAAGTTTCAAAGCTGGGCAAAGTAGTCTATGTGAAAGGAGTTAGTAGGGTTGTTATTCTCTGGGGAGGGTAATGACATGGAATAGGAGATTTACTGGGGGTTGGGAATGGAGTAGGGGAGGCTGAGAATGGTGTTTGTCTTGAGCCCAGTGCTGGTTACATGCACATTTTGTTTGGGAAAATTCATTGAGCTATGCACTAGGGCTTGTTCACCTTTCTCCAGGCATGTTATATACTCATAGAGTTTATTTGGAAATGCTCAGGGGTCCCACAAGGGGAAAACTAGGCTTGACTCTGAGGGCCATCAAAATCAAAAGAGAAGGAGCCCTTGGCATCATGAAATGGAGTGTTCTACAGTCTAGTGATGCCATGCTTGGTGGGTGGCTTTGGGTAAGAGACCTCATTTCCCTCATCTATACCCAGACTCCTGACTCCTCTCCTCAGCAGACTCAGCTGCTGAGTCCCCCTTCACCTCTCCCGTCTCCCCTCAAAGAGACAAGCCCTCCTCATCCATTTGTTTATTTCCATTCTGAGCTACCACCTTTAAAATCCTGGCCGGAAAGGCCAGGAGAGGAGGACCCTGGCTCCGCCTCTGTGAATCCCTCAGCCCTCCTCCTGAGATGTGCAGGGGGAGTATGAAATATTTAAAAGCTCAAATTGAAATCCTGTTAGCTCCACCAGGTTCTCCAGCCTCAGAACATCAGTATCTGTTTGCTGGTGTCATTTAGGGACCCCGGCTTTCCAAACCATTGACTGAACCTTTCTGTCAATCCAACACTTTTAGGGTAATTTAACTTAATAATACCTTTGTCGGCACTGGCGCCTGTATCTGAAGGGTGATTACCATAGAAGTTATTTTAGGTTGTTTAATGGAATGTAGTAAATTCTCAATTGACAGGGCAGATCCTCAGAATGGCTTTTCAAAGTGTTTACCTTTCCAAGCTTCCCCCCTTTACTTTCCCAAACTTACTACTTTGAGCCGGTGAAGACTTCATAAATTATTAGCAATTGGTCTCCCCCCGTGTTCACATGCATCATTAATTCTTTGTAAAAAGTTCAAACTGTCCAGGGCTTAATTGTTATCACTGGGAGAATGGCTGGAAATGGATGCGGGTTCTATTATTTCTGTCAGAAATTTTGACTTATTACACTTGATATTTTACCCATCACATCATATTTGAGAGAGGGAGAGAGAGCAAAAAAAAAGGGGGAGGAGGGGAAAAAAGAACATAAAGGCTTCTCCTTGAAACAAAAAAATAATACATATATTTCTGGGGAGAAAAGTCAAGGATCCAGGTGACAAAATAATAGCTCCAATCCCCCCAAAGAGACAGGAGGAGGGCAGCATTTAGGGTAAATTTATGTTGTAAATTTTATTGGCTTTAACTGTATTTTTATTCTGAGGTTTGAAGGTTCTACAGTTCTAGGAGTCTGATATTTAATGATTCTGATATGTCGAAATTCTTAGTGTACAAGTTCCCAAAGTGTTTGACTTTTGGGATAAATTAACCCAACAGGCCAATAATCAGGACTGCCGAGAAGTATAGTATGTCAGGATTAGAATGATATTGGCAACAATCATAGAAATAGCTAACATTTGTTGAAAACTTACTCTATGCAGGCACTGAAATTAGATAATAATACTATCAATTGTTATTAATAGTTTTATTATTAACTATTATTAATATAATAATATTACTATTATTAATCTCACTTTACAGCAGGGTAAGCTGAGGCACAGTGTAGTTGACTAACTTGCCTAGGGACACTCAATGGCAGAGCTGAGCTTTGAAGCCAGGCAGTCTGGCTCCAGGCCCACATGTTTGGAGCCAAGGTACATTGGTTCCCGTCTCAACACACTGTCAGTGTTCCGCGTGTCCCACCTGGCATGCTATGAATCAGGAAGTACATGGGAACTCAAGTGACCACATGGGAAGCTGAGTCTCTTGCCAGACTGCTTCCCAGGTGACCTATCCTTGGGTTGTCTTTTGCCTTTGTGGACATGGCTCTCCCCATCTGGCAGATCTTCCCCTCCCATTCATCCTATGAGATCACCTCCTCCAATAAGTTTCAACCCTGCTCTGCCACAGCTGGAAGTGATTGCTCCATCCTTTGAACCCTTTACAGCTGTTGGTACCAGTGCAGGGGATGGGAAGCGTCTGGTGGACCAGCCAAAGGATGGATCCTGCGGTCTGATGCACTTGGGTTGGAATCTTGCTTCTCCCCTTGGATCAATGCATTGAGCTTGGGTTAGGGATGTCAGTTAAGCCTCAATGTTCTGATCTTTAGAATGGGTGTAACAACCCTGTCTCACAGGAATGTTGTCAGTAGTAAAGGAGGTGTTCAGAAGGAGCTTAGTGAACAGCCTCACTCACAGCTGGTGCTCAATAAATGTCAGCTCTTGTTCTGACTTGTATCAGATATCTGTGAGCATGCCCTGTCTCTTACACTGAGTGTTTTGGGGGGTCAGAGCATGAGGATCAATATCTTTGTGGGCATTTAATGTAGGGTGAGTCTCTGTGCTGAAGTCTCTATGTTTGTGACATCACTTGACCCCTGTGATCATCCTCTCGAGCTTATGAATAACCAACCCATTCTACAAATGAAAATGAGGAGACTGAGTCTTAGGTTGACCATCATGCGTATGATCACAGGGCTGGATATGGGGGTTCGGGGGCTCAAACTGAGGTGGGAAATCCTGACTTTGTCTGCTCCGCTGTCCTGCCAAGGAAGGAGGACCATGTTTTTCTCTTCTTTCTGTTCTTCTCCAGAAGCCCCAGGGGAAATGCTTGGGAACAGTCCCCTGGCGGGACCCGGTCTTATCTTGGGACTTTGGCCAGGGTAGGAGGACTACTGTCAGGACAAACCAGGCAGAAAAGTAGCAACTTTTCTCAGTGCGTCGCATCTGTGTCTCCTATTTCTTCTCTCTTCTTGATGGCCTTCATGGCCATCTGCCCAACGAGGCAGAAGTAGAGATGGGCCTTATGTCCCAAGGATAGTGGGGATGGGTGGGAAGACCTGGGCCAGGAGTCAGGACACAGGGGTTTGAGTTCTGACCCTGTCATCCATGTGACATTGGGAACATCTCTTACTCTTCTAGGGCGTCCATTTCCAAGCAAATGGACACAGGCAAACCTGTGTGACTTGGGTTAACACTCCAGTGGCTTCCATGCTGTTTCTGGTTGTGAGGCAGTAGAACCAGATGCTCAGATGAACTTCTTAGGAGGAAGGCTGACACTCAAGTCAGATAAGAGAGGGGCTGCTGTGGATAGAGAGGGATTGGGGGGGGGTGTTGATTCGACTCACGGCACCTGCAGTGAACACCACTGTGCCCGAGAGCACGGTTTGAAGAGACTTGACCAAATGGTTCCTAAGGTGATTTTTATTTCCAACATTCTATGTCTCTTGCCATCCTAAACAATTTGGTCCGAAGTTAGAACCTGGGAGTTTGGGCACAGAGAGGGTAGAGTGGTCCTGGCCATTTATTTCTATCTGGCTTTGGAACATGGGTCTGCAGTTTTCTCTAGGTCACGAGCCTGCCTGTGCCTTACATCTTGCGGGTCTGCTTGCAGGTCCCTATGTGGCCACCTCTCCAGATGCCTCCTTGCTTGCTTGCTGAGCAAGGAAGTGTCACTATCAACAAAGGAAGTGAGTTACCAACAAATTCTAGCACATCAGGTTTGTCTAGGCTAGTGGTCTGCAGAATGGCGTCTCTGTGGCTTTCACGGCAGGGACAGGGGAAGGAAGGTCGGGGGTCCCTTGCCCCCCTGTTTTGCAGAACACTTACATTCTGCCTTCTTCCCATAGGCATGTGTGCTTTTAAATTTACAATGCTTTACTTTTATTTTTTACTTCTTATTAGCAGGGGCTAATACAGCAGTATGCTGGAGCCCATTCCTTCTGGCGCATAAGAACCTCTTGTGTGCATCTCTTCCCAAATCTGTAATCAGCAAAGTCACATGGATGGCTTGAAGTTGGCCACGGTGGGAGTATTTACACCATGAAAATTGGCCAACACCACAAATGAAGGTTTTCTCTAGGAAAGTTCGTCGCTAAACATTTGCCAGCACACCACTAGTCTAATATAACAAATATTTATGCACCCCCTACCCAGCTTTGGTAAATCTTGACATTTCGCTATATTTGTTTCAGACCTTTCATTTTCCTTTTAAGAGATAAAATAATACAAAAACGGTTGACTCCATCTGTATTACTCTTCACAATCTCATTCATTTGCTTCCTGAGCCAGAAATATAGTCCACCCCAAACTTGGTGTTTATCATGTTTTAAAAATATTTTTACTACATATGTGTCCATAAATAATACATGGCATTGTTTTGCATATTCTTAGATTTACATCCATCGTATTACGCCATATGTATCATTCCACAACTTTTATTTTTAAATACATTTTATGTTTTTTTAAAGGTTTAAACATGTTGATATATGTAATTCTAGTTCATTCATTTTAATTTCTATATGGTGTTCCTTTGTAGAAATATACTAACATTAATTTATTCTTCTTTCCACTGATGGACATGTAGGCTGTTTCCAAGTTTTGTACACATCTCCTGGTGCACATATGCAAGCGTTTTCAAGGTATATACTTAGAAGGAAAATTTCTAGGTACAAGGACATGCGTATCTTAATCTCTACGAGGAATTGCCAAGTTGCTCCCCCAAATGGTTGTTCAGATTTACACCCTCCCCCACCCCCAGCCGTGAGCGAGTTCTTGCCAACAATTGGCATTGTCAGATGGCTTAATATTTTCCAATCTGATGGGTGTAAAATGATATCTCTTTGTGGGTTTGATTTGCATTTTTCTGATTACTAGCGAGATGGTGCATCTTTACATATGTTCATTGGCCATTTATTTTCTCTTTTGCGAATTACTTCTTCATTTCTTAGGCCATTTTCCCCCAGTGGTGTTATTTGTTTATCTTTTTTGGTAAACCAATTAAAGATATATAATGTTTACTAATAGTTTGTGATTATACAAAATGAAAATCTTTTTCTACCATGATGTATCTTGTCTTTCAATAGTGTATGGGGTATCTTTTGCTCTGTAGCTGGTTGAAACTTTAATCTAATCACATATATTAATCTTTTCTTTTATGATTTGTGCTTTTGTGTCTGGTTTAACATAGACAATCCACCGTGGGGTTATACAATATCTTCCTAACATGTACTGTACAATTTAAAATGTTTTAGTTTTCCTTGTTAGGTCTTTAATCAGCCTAGAAGTTGTTTTTGGGCAGTTTCTTAGGTAGGAATCTGATTTACTTGTTTTACATGTATGTTGCCAGGATTCTACCACAATTTATTGAATAGCCCATCATTTCATTTCTGATTCTAAACATTGTTGTGTAATTTTTAATGTGATGAACGTCCTTGTTTATTAGAATGATTTGTAGATATTTGCAGTGTTTTATACTATTGTAATTTCTTAAATTTTATTTTAGTTCTTAAACTAAAATTTTTTTGATGTTTATTTATTTTTGAGAGAGAAAGAGAGAACACAAGCAGGAGTGGGGCAGAGAGAGAGGCACACACACACAGAATCCGAAGCAGGCTCCAGACTCTGAGCTGTCAGCACAGAGCCCCACTCAGGTCTTGAATCCACAAACTATGAGACCATGACCTTAGCTAAAGTCAGATGCTCAACCAACTGAGCCACCCAGGCGCTCCTTAAATTTTAATTTCTATTTGTCCCTTGCTGGTATAGAGAAATAAAATAAATCTTTGTATCATGGCTTTATATCCAGTGACATTGTTAAACTGAACTATCAATGCTAATAATGTATAGGTTCTTTTGGACCTTCTACTTACACAATGTGAATAAAAATGATTTCATTTCCTCACTCAATCTTTAAGCCTTTCATTTCTGATCCTTCCCTATTGCTCCAGCGGGGATCACCTGTACGGTGTGGAATAGACTTGGAGACAGCAGGCAGTCTCTCCCATTCAGTTCCATGTTTCATGGGAAAGGTTTTCAATATTCCACCATTAAGAATAATGCTTGCTATATTTAAATGTAGAAAACTCAGATTGAAGATCGCTTCTTTCCCTCATTAAAAGTTTTATCATGAATGTATGCTGAGTTTTATCAAAGGATAGTTTCATCTGTTGAGGTAATTACAATTGTTCTCTCTTTTCCGTTAAAGTGGAAAATTATGTGAATGGATTTGTACCATTGTATTCCTAGAATAAACATCAATTGGTAATGATGTTTTGTCATTTTTATTCATCGCTGGATTTGATTTGCAGAACTTTGGGATTTCTGCATATAAGTACCTGAGGGAGATACCACTTGTCGAAAAGACCTTCCTCCGGGCACCTGGGTGGCTCAGTGGATTAAGCATCTGACTTGGGCAGATCCGATCTCATGTTTGTGGGTTCGAGCTCCATGTTGGGCTCTGTGCTGAACATTTGCTCAGAGCCTGGAGCCTGCTCCAGATTCTGTGTCTCCTTCTCTCTCTTCCCCTCCTCTGCTTGTGCTCTGTCTCACTCTGTCTCTCAAAAATAAATAAATAAATGTAAAAAAAAAAAAGACCTCCTCATTGAATTGTCCTGGCATTATTGTTGAAGATCAATTCATATATGTGAGAGTCTAGACTCCATTCCCCCCCGCCCCGCCCCGCCAGGTTTGTTGTGGTATAACTGAGATACGACCCAGAGTAAGTTGTAGGTGCATGATGCATTGGTTTTATATATTTATAAATTGCAAAAATGATTACCGCCATAGTGTTAGTTACCACCTCTGCCCATCACGTAATTCTTATTCATTTATTGTGGTGAGAACACCTAAGATCTATTTTCTTTCTGGGCCTGTCTCCTTGTTCATAAAGTGAGGAATTCTATACCAGGTCTAGGGTGTTTGGAGGATAAACATTTAGCAGACACCTATACAGTACTTGGCACTGTGTCTCACATTTAATCAAGAAGTAGTAAATATCTACTACAACTTCTTTTATGAGTTTCCTTATTCCACATTTTGCCTTTTCAGGTTGGGGACACTGCCTCTGTGGGCCAGAGAGACTCAGAACTCTCTTCTAGATCTCTTGTCGAATAAGGCCCTCTTTTGCCATGATTTCACTGGCATACTCACTGGTTAAAATGAACTGTTAAGATAAAAAGTTTTTGTACTGCAAAGGAAACAGTCAAGAAAACCAATAGGCAACCGACAGAATGGGAAAAGATAGTTGCAAATGGCATATCAGATAAAGGGCTGGTATCCAAAATCTACAAGGAATTCACCCAACTCCACACCCAAAAAACAAATAACCCAGTGAAGAAATGGGCAGAAGACATAAATAGACACTTCTCCAAAGAGGACATCCAGATGGCCTACAGGCACATGAAATGATGCTCAACATCACTCATCATCAGGGAAATACAAACCAAAACCACAGTGAGATACCACCTCACACCAGTCAGAGTGGCTAAAATGAACAAATCAAGAGACTATAGATGCTGGTGAGGGTGTGGAGAGACGGGCACCCTCCTACACTGTTGGTGAGAATGTAAACTGGTGCAGCCGTTCTGGAAAACAGTGTGGAGGGTCCTCAAAAACTATCAATAGAACTCCCCTATGACCCAGCAATAGCACTGTTAGGGATTTACCCAGGGGATACAGAAGTGCTGATGTATAGGAGCACATGTACCCCAATGTTCATAGCAGCATTTCCAACAATAGCCAAATCATGGAAAGAGCCTAAGTGTCCATCACCTGATGAATGGATCAAGAAGATGTGGTTTATATATACAATGGAGTACTACATGGCAATGAGAAAGAATGAAATCTGGCCATTCATGGCAACGTGGATGGACCTTGAAGGTGTCATGCTAAGTGAAATAAGTCAGGCAGAGAAGGACAGATACTATATGTTTGCACTCATAGGTCTAACAGGAGAAACTTAACAGAGGGCCATAGTTAGAGGAAGGGGGAGAGTTGGGGAGAGAGAGGGATGCAAAACATGAGAGACTATTGAATACTAAAAACAAACTGAAGACTAAAGGGGGAAGGGGAGGGAGGAAGGGGGATGGTAATGGAGGAGGGCACTTGTGGGGAAAAGCACTGGATGTTTCATGGAAATCAATTTGACAATAAACTATTGAAAAAACAAACTTGAGAAGGACTGATCTGAAGAAAGTATGGATTTAGACATTTAAGCAGTTAGGGCACAGCACATTATCACCACCACGACCATTCGGGCACCCAGTGTTTGGGAGGCCAGGTGGGCGTGGAACCAAAAGCACACGATCCTTGTCCCCATGGACTTCTGTGGTCCCATGGGCCAGGCTCACACCTCACTGATTGTTGAGGGGATTTGGTTAGAGACTCATGAGCTCTCTGACTTCCAAGAGATGCTAAGTCCCTATCGGTCCTTTCTTCCCCATCTAATGGGTTACTGTGTACCCAGGTGACAGGGCACACACACATGCACACACGCACGCATGCACACACAACTTCATATTTGTACAGCACAGATAAGACCCTGTAAGTGAAATGGAACCAACAGGCACTCTAGGCTCAGAAGACATCTCTGGCTTCCCGGAGCCATGCCCATTCCTCACGCCGTGGGGAATGCATTCGTCTGACTCCACGTTCCACTGTGAGAGACACACATTCCATCGTCTGAGCTACTGGACGAGTCCTCGAGGCTGTCAGACACACAAATGGCCCCGTCTGAACACTTTGGCCACCCCCTTTCCTTCGGGCGCCAGGCTGCCTCCGTTCAGGGCTCGTGTCTAAGTCACATTTGCCGAACTGGGCTCTGCCAGGACAGCTGGTTCCAAAGTCAATCGCCTCCCCCGCCAAGGCGCTGGGGCTGCATTCTTCTTCATTACAGCCTGGCTGTGGGTTAGGCATTATAAATAACACCGTGCAGACAGCCAGATGGACAGCGTGTCTAACTGGGTGATGGCTCATCTGTCCTGATAGGGACAGCCCTGAAAATAGAATCTGAGGGACTGGGCAGGACCCACGGAGTCATTGTGTCCTTCCCTCCAGTCTAGTGGGGACCCTCTTAGCTCATCTCAGACAGGAAGGTGCCTACCTGTTTCCTTTCTTATAAAACTTCACGGAGAAAGGAAACTCTGCTCAGACATCCTCTACTCTTTTCTTTTGGCAATGGTTAGTGCAGTGTGAGAGCTTTCTGCAGCAAGACCTGGCTGGGCTCAAATCCTGGTTGAGCCACTTACAAGCTGTGTGACCTTAGGTAAGATGCCAAACTTCTCTGAGCCTCAGTTTCCTCACCATTAAAATGAAAGATGGGAAGGGCACCTGGGTGGCTCAGCTGGTTAAGCGTCCGACTTTGGCTCAAGTCATGATCTCATTGTCCATGAGTTCGAGCCCAGTGTCAGGCTCTGTGCTGAGAGCTGAGCCTGGAACCTGCTTCAGATTCTCTGTCTTCCTCTCTCTCTCTCTGCCCCTCCCCTGCTTGCATCCTGACTCTTTCTTTCAAAAAAATACATGGAAACCAGTGTGGAGGTTCCTCAAAAAACTATCAGTAGAACTCCCCAATGACCCATCAATAGCACTGCTGGGGATTACCCAAGGGATACAAAAGTGCTGATGCATAGGGGCACATGTACCCCAATGTTCATAGCAGCATTTCCAACAATAGCCAAATCATGGAAAGAGTCCAAATGTCCATCACCTGATGAGTGGATCAAGAAGTGTGGTATATATACACAATGGAGTACTACATGGCAATGAGAAAGAATGAAATCTGGCCATTTGTAGCAAAGTGGATGGACCTCAAGGGTGTCATGCTAAGTGAAATAAGCCAGGCAGAGAAGGACAGATACCATATGTTTGCACTCATAGGTCTAACAGGAGAAACCTAATAGGAGACCATGGCAATGGGAAAGCGGGGGAAAAGGGGAGAGGGAGTGAGGCAAATCATGAGAGACCTTTGAATCCTGAGAACAAACTGAGGGCTGAAGAGGGAGGGGGGAAGAGGAAAGGGGAGTGATGGTCTTGGAGAGGGGCACTTTTGGGGAAGAGCACTGGGTGTTATATGGAAGCCAACTTGACAATAAACTATTAATAAATTAAAAAAAAAGAAAACGAAAGATGGAAACAATGCCAAGTTCGAAGGTTGGTGTGGGCTTTGGCTGTGATAGGGATCACACTAAATGCTCAGGAATGGGAAATATACTTTAAGGGGGCCCCAGGTTCCCAAGACCAACTATACAGCCATCTCGTTCAGTGCGCATCGTCACTCAGGGCAAGCCCAGCCTTTGCTGGAGCCAGGAGCTAAATAAGACGCCCCCTGAAAGGCCACTCCAAGGCCAGCAAACCCATCTCCTGGGCCTCTGTTGCGGTTCAGGAGGCAAAGAAGCATAATGGGAGGTCACAGGCTGGGGGGCAGGTCTCAAGTCCAGGTCAGGTGACATCAGTACATCAGCTGATGCTGCAGGGAGCAGAGGTGCCGCAGGCATGGATGGGGCTCTCGTCACACCCGTCCCCAGCCCCAGGCACTTCTCCTGACATCTGAAGCCACAAACATCACTGACATAGGAGTAAGGAAAATCTGGCAGTTGCTACCTTAGCCAGTGACCCCTTGGTTTACTCCTAGAACTGTGATCTGCCTCAGTGACATCCTTCCTGCCTGCAGGATTCAGACCGAGCACCGTTCCCTGGCATTCAAGGCCCCCCTCAACCTGCCGCTGCCCCGCCCTCCCTCTCCCCCCACCTCGCATCCACATTTCTCCCAGCCCTGGGGAGTTATTAGGTCCAAGACATTCTCTGAATACAGTAGATGTGGTGCAGCACCTTTTCCTGGGCCCTTTGCCGCTGCCTCACCTGGAATGCTGTTCTTCCGCAGACCCAGCCTGGGCTTATTCTTCCAGACCACGCTGACATGTCCTCTCCTACTAAAAGGTTTCTGTTTCAATCCCTCCCAGCAGAGGTAGGCAATTATTCATGTTTTCCAGTTATTTAATGCTTGCTAGGTGCTGGAACTGGGGAGGGAGGGAAGGTAAAGGGTAAACCAAAAAAAAAAAAAAAAAAAAAGATACAGTCCCTAGAGTTTGCAGTCCACTTGAAAAGAGAGACAATAATTAGATACATATGCAGTTGGACATAGATTTAAGAATTGAAATCAGTGCGACTAATGGGGGGGGCGGGAAGCAGGTTCTAAGAGAAGGTATAACAAAGGGATCTGACTTAGTTATCAGAAAGGGCTTCCCTGAGGAAGTGGTTGTGAAGCATCAGGACAGTTAGGTGGGTCAGAGCATGTGCAAAGGCCCTGTGGCAGAACCAATGGTGCATAGTGACCACATATTCCAGTCCGAATCCGGTTATCTCAGTTGTCCTGGGTTATTCATTATCAGCAGTCTCTTTCACTCTCCAACATGGCCTGGTTTGGAAGATAAATTACACGTTTGCTTTAGGATTGTGGCCTGTTTGGGGAAAGGAAACTCAGGATACCATGACTGCAGGCAGAGGAGGAGTTACAGCTTGAGAGCTTGGCAGGGATAGAAGCATGTGGGCCTTGAAGGCCGGGAAAGGAGCTCACTATGTATACTAGTAACAATAAAAAGGCTTCTGAAGGATGTCAGGCGGTGTGTGCCAGGAGTTGGCTTCCTCCTGAAAAGGTCTCTCTCTTCTCTGTTCTCCCAAATGCATTGGCCCTTTTTCACTGGGGAGCCTGTCGGCATTTGGTAGGCTGTGGCTTCCATATTTCTTCTCCTCTGAGGCGGTGAGCCTTCTGGAGGGACAAGAGGAACTTTCTGTGAACCTCCTCCCACATTCATTTCTTCACCGCTGGACGCTGAGTGCCCAGGGCTGTTTTGGGAGTCACGAAAGAGCCTCCAACAACAGCATCTCACCCCACCCCCCACCATTCTGTGAGCCAACCTGGAACCTCATTGGCTGGTTTATGTGAACAAGAAGCTAATCTCTGTTGTGTCTGAGCCTTTATAAATACGAGGGATAAACCTGGAAAATAGTCAAAGGAAATATGCCAGCCACGTGTGCACTGAGCTCATGGCCTAAGTCGGGCTCTGTATACTTTTCACGCCTGTTTCATTTAATTCTTTAAACAAATTTTTTTTTCTGCTTTTTATTCAATTTTGAGAGACAGTGAGAACAGGGGAGGGTCAGAAAGAGAGGGAGACACAGAATCTGAAACAAGCTCCAGGCTCTGAGCTAGCCGTCAGCACAGAGCCCGACGCGGGGCCTGAACCCAGAAACCATGAGTTCATGACCTGAGCTGAAATCGGACTCTCAACCGACTCAGCCACCTAGGCGCCCCACCTGTTTCATTTAATTCTTATAGGATGCATTTCATCGATAAAGAAACGAAGACTCAGAGAGGTGAAGTGGCTTGTCCAAGGCCACAGGCTAATGAGCAGGTGAGGTGGGATTTGCCCTGGGGAGTGTCTGATTCCAAAGCCAAACACCAACCTTGGAATTCCCAGCCCCCAACTTCTCTCTTCATCAGCTGGGCCAGTGAGAGCCTCCCCGGGCCCCACGGACCCAGGGCTCAGGCTGGTCGTGGCCGCCCCACATGGAGCTTCCAGACACGGGGCGCAGGGCCGTGGATGGGAGACAGGTGGGGTGTCCCGCACCCACGGCCACAGCCTCTGGTCACGTCTCTGCATCAAGTGCCCATCTCAGGCACGGGCCGGTGGTAATTCTTTCACCCGCCTGTAGGTTGGCAGTTTCTTCCAAGAGAAATGCTCTTGGATTCATTTAAAAGTCTAAGCAGGGACGACACAAATTATTAGTGTTTGAAATATTTATAAAGTCTCTTGTTTGCCAGGGCACGGGAGGTGATAGACCACAAATAAAAAAGAAAGCTGCTGATGCACACGTGAGCAGTGCTCAGACAGGAGGGGGGGGTGTGGTCCGTCTACTGCCGCCGGGTCTACCAAGGGCGCTAACCAGGCGCTAACCGGCCGCCTCTCCGCCCAGAAGACCATCCCCCAGACATCTCAACGGCAGGCTTCACGATCACAAGCCAGGAGCAGGCGGGAAAGCTGTGGGAAGGCTTTTTCGGAACGCTCTGTGCTATTGTTTTTATAAAGATCTTTTCTGGTCGTCTAAAATGGTTTCAAAATAAAAAATTAAAAATATGTCACCAAACAGGGACCTATCCCGTGTTCGAGCTGAAAGAGAACACAGGAGCAAAGTGTTGTTTTTCTCATGTGGCAGATGGGAAGCAGACCCAGAGGGAGCTCTGAAAGTTACCCAGTGACATAAAGGCAAGAAACGGAGGTCTTCTGACTCCCAACCCAGACTGCCCGCTTTGTCGCCCTTCAGCCATTTCTATTTATTTATTTAGGGACAGATACAGTGTGAGCTGACGAGGTGCAGAGAGAGACGGAGAGAGAGAATCCTAAGCAGGCTCTGCACGGTCAGCACAGAGCCCGACGCGGGGGTCGAACCCACGAACCGTGAGATCGTGACCTGAGCCGATACCAATAGTCGGACACTCAGCCGTCTGAGCCACCCAGGTGCCCCCACCATTCAATGCACAGGCCAGAATTTGGAGAGGAGATGTGCTGGTCCTAATCTGAGAATCACACGGCTCTAATTCAATCCCTTACATATGTGTCTAGACATGTAACTGTGAATGTATTCATTCATCATTCATGCACGCACTAACTCAACAAACACAGCGTGAGCATGACTGACATGGCCCTGTCTTTGAGAACTGAGGCAAAAATGTGGGTCCAGTTGCCCTTCTCCTCCAGGTGACCCTGAGGGAGCCCTGGAGCATGGATGGCACCACCAAGTTGTCTGCCTTGGAGCCGGGAGGCTGGCCTCCTGCTGTCCTCTACCAGTCCCTGGCTGGCAACGGGGCACTCCTGGAGGGAGGGTGTGTCCGTGCAGGTGTTTTCAGGTAAGGTGGTTCTTGTTACCTGAGGACAATTCTTAGCTGTAGGATGCAGCTGTGAGTAGGAGCAGTCAACACTCCCGAGAGCTGGGATCCGAGGCATGGGCCTTCCAAAGGGATCTGAGTGGGTCACAACAGTATCTAACATCTAGGAAACTAGGGCTTCATCCTCCTGGGAAACTGGGGGAGATAGCGCGGAGCTCACATCTCAGCAGGAGGGAGCCTACTCTTGCCATCCGTCATCACAGAGTGGTCGGTCCCCACCAACGAATGATACAGCCTGACCTGCGTGCTGCCGTGAACAGCTCAGGCGATGAGGGTGGTGTGCAGGAGGGTGGACGCTGGGCAGATGTGCCCAGAAGTGGAAAGTATCGGGAGATTTGGGTGTGTGGGAACCGAGAAGGCTTGCTGCAGACGGCCTCGGCCAATCACATGTGCCCCTCAGATGGGTGAACTTGGGAAGCTGAGGGAAGCAGGGGCCTGTCGGCTGGAGCCCCAGGGCACGAGGACCAGAGGCATGGCTGGGGTGGTCGTCACGGCGTTCTGCACGAGACGCTGGAGACTCACTCAGGGAAGAGCATGGCTGGCCTGGGAGCCCTCCTGGTTTCTGACCATACATTCTGCCTCCCTCCCTTCCTTTCCATTCCATCCATCCTTCCTCCTATCCAACCATCCATCCATCCATCCATCCATTCATCCATCCATCCATCCATCCATCCTTCCATCCATCCTACAGATATTTACTGAGGGCCTATTGTGTGCCATTATACACATGGTGTATAGCATTGTGTCTGGTGCAGAGAGAAATGGATAAATAAGACAAGGTCCCTGCCTCCTTGGAGCCTATATTTTGTATGTGTGTATGTGTGTGTATATGTATGTGTGTGTGTGTGTGTGTGTGTGTGCATGTGTGTAAATGGAGGGTAACTAAATAAACAAGATAATTTTGGACACAGATATATTAATAAAGGAATCTATGGGATGCCAAATGGAGAGTGTCTGATGGCAAGGGGTACCTTTTGACAGAGAGAGACACTCTGATTATGTCCATTTTACAGATGAGGAAACTGAGGCTGTGAGAGGTTAAATAACCTGCCTGAGTGCATTCGGCTCCTAAGTGGTCCCACTTTCGATCCCAAGCCTGTCCCCTGAAGCAGCTTCTACTCCTTGGCTCTGATTTTTTTGGGCCAACACAGATTAGGCACCCTTTCTTCTTTCCCTGTCCATCATTGTGTGATTTGGAGACCACGCCCCCCGCCCCCTGAATCCTGGTACAGGGTCTTCCGGCCATGCCCTGGCTTTGGAATAAGCATTGACCCATCCCTCTGGGGCCAGGCTCACCCAGGAAGGTATCAGGGTCCCAGAGAGCACAGCGGCTCTGGGGACTGTGAGCCTGGTCCTGGTCCCACCACTTGCTTACCGAGGGGCCTTGGATGAGTGGCCTGAACTCCTCCAGCCTCAATTTCCTCCTCTGTCAAATGCCAGTACCAATTATCTTACCTCCTGGCATGATTGAGAAGCTTAAGTGAGCTAATGCTTGGGTAAGACTTGGCGCCCAGCCCAGCCCAGACGGAATGCTCACATTGATCTTGACGGGACAGCCGCTTACCCCGAATATTCTGATCACTTGCCAGGGATTCGCCAGGCAGGCAAGAGGAGAGTGGGGACCCTCAGCCCCCTGGGGACCTCAGGCCAGGCCAGGGGTGAGGAAGATAGGGCTTTCTGACTCTGGACAGCCAAGGCAAATTAGGGGCGTCAGACAGACGGCCGTGTCCAGCACCCAAGCAAACTGACATGGTGGCCAACAGAGGGGCCTGCTCCTCCTGACCTTCAACCCGAATGCTCCTGCCCACATCTGCAGCTAAATAAACCAAGTAAATCATGCTGGCAGATAGATAATTAAATAATTATCAGGCACTTAATAACAAGGAGTGGGTGTTCTGAATTACCATATTAGACAGTGTCTTTGCGGACTAATTGTTGCATTACATCAGAGTTACTCATTCATTATTCTTGTCATTTCGGGTGATAATTTGCACTTTAGGAGACAGCGACAATTTTAGCAGGCAATTAGAGACGTGTCAGGCCTGGCCCCGTGAGTTACTGTCACAATTATTGCCTTTTTTCCAGTGTCCTCATTTGCAGCCATGTATTTAAGGGGATTTGGGTAATTCCAGGCCCGGGCAAAACAACCATCCCACGGGATAGTGGCAGGGCGAGGACACAGCAGCAACCGCGGTCACAACAAGGGAGGGCTTCTTAGCCGCGGACGAGCCAGAGCCCGGGGCCAGCAGACAGGAGGCGCTCAGGGCAGCTTTCTCCTCTGCCGGTGGGAGCCACCTCAGCCCCCGAAAATGAGAGCTGCCCCTCCTCAGTCACTCGAGGCTGCCTCTCCTCCTCCTCCTGGGGCTCCTGTCGCCCACCCGACCCATCCCTTTGTCACCGCTCGCCTGACCCTTTGTGATGGGTTCCTCTGCAGCTTTCGGGTAGGCAGTGGAAGAGACAAGAAAGAAGAGGAAAGGAAGGAGAGGAAGGAAGCCATCTTAACGATGTTTTTCATTTTTTGTGTTCACTGATGCTTTGCCCTCTTGGGACCTTGGGGACCCAGACAGGGACTGCCCAAGGTTATAGCTGATTCCTGGAGATAGCAAACAACTTGCTACGAGCACACCTTTGATATGAGAGTCAACCAATCCAAAGTCCATCCCTCATCCACCTGCTTTAACAAGCCCCCGTGGTCCAGAGCTACCTCTCTCAGCCTCCCGTGGTCCGGAGATATCCCCACAGCCTCCCGTGGTCCAGAGCTACCCCCCACAGCGTCCCATGGTCCAGAACTACCTCTCTTTGCCTCCCGTGGTCTGGAGATACCACCACAGCCTCCCGTGGTCCAGAACTACCCCCCACAGCCTCCCGTGGTCCAGAACTACCTCTCTTAGCCTCCCGTGGTCCAGAACTACCTCTCTTAGCCTCCCGTGGTCCAGAACCACCTCCCTTAGCCTCCTGTGGTCCAGAGCTACCGCCCCCCCACCACCACAGCCTCCCGTGGTCCAGAACTATTGCCCGCAGGTTCTGGTGGTCCAGAACTTTCTCTCTGTCTGCATATTCCCAGGTTTGGCACCACAGAGACTGGGGACCAGCCCAACAGCCTGGAGTTGGCTGGAATGACTCAATCCAGCCTTCCTAAGTCACTTCCTCTATCAGTTGGGTCTCTGGCCCATGGTCTCTGGTGTCTCCTTTCCTCGATGCCTCCCCTTGGGACCTGCCTGCCACCCCCTCCTGGGGACTGTGAGACCTCTCTCTTCAATGTCTATTGCCTGTTAGTCTGCTGGCCTCAACACACCAAGGAAATAGCATCCTGGGTGAATTTTAAAGCAGCAGGAAGACAGGAGAGAGGGAAGAGAATTGAAGAAAAAGTAAGAGAGACACATAAGAGGGAGAAGACAATGAGAAGGAGGGAAAGGTTAAAAGGAGGAGGGGGAGCATTCAGGGGAGGGGGGGAAAGAGAAAAGGAAGAGAAGTCAAGATGTCGAGGTGGGAAGGAGGGAGGGGAGGCACGGAAGAAGGGAGCCGGCACATGAATGGTCTATCTGAAAGCAACATTATTTTTCCACGGCTGAGTGTTTACTTTTTGGTGAAATCCAATGTCTGGGTTCATTTAGCTCCAGTTGACTCCCTTGACCCTGGACAACTTGAGAACAGACAGTGTGAATCAGTGACTCAGAAAGAGGCCTTCAGAAAATATTTTTCACCAGCTACACGGTGGGAATCAAGAAAAGGGGAGCACTGTTCAATCCGCCTGCGGAACTCTGCCTGAAAAGGGCAGGTTTCAACCTCAGATTGGCTACTTCCTGGCTCCATCCTTAGCAATTAGGGAAGAGACACCAAAGAGGCCAGGTCAGACGCCCACTGTTCCTCCGTCAGCTTCCGGAAAGAGCCATCAGCCCAGGACACAGCGGTCTCCAGGGGGAGGGTGGCCCCTGAGCAGGTGTGTAAGCCCCGTGTAGCCTCCGAAGCAGCCGGATTCCGTGGGTCTGGAGTCTCGGTCCTGGTGCACGTCGACGGCGTGACCATGGGCAAGTCGCAGCTCTGAAATCTGAACCTTCACACCTCATCGTTGCTGAGCTGTAACAAAATGGAGCTAAGGACGCGGCATAGAAACTGGTGTACGGCAGCAAGTGCTGACTTATAAGCGGGGCTACTGTTTCCACGTTCATGATTTTATTTTGTTTTTAAATTTTATTTATTTATTTTGAGAGAAAGAGAGAGGGAGAGAGCTCAGAAGCAAGGGAGGGGCAGAGAAAGAGAGAGAGAGAGAGAGAGAGAGAGAGAGAGAGAGAATCCCAAGAAGGCTCAGTGCTGTCAGGGCAGAGCCTGACTTGGGGCTTGATCCCAGGAACCACAAAATTATGACCTGAGCTGAAATCAGCAGTTGGATGCTTAACTGACTGAGCCACTCAGGTTCTCCCATTTTCATGATTTTAAACTTGAATTATTATGTGGTCCTCTGGCCCTGGAGCTTTTGATCTGGGTCTATCATCTTCCCGGCCCTGTTGGGTTAGAAAATGATTCTTGTGTCTAGCCTGGCTCCCACTAGTGCCAGGACTAGTCCGCCTGCCCCCCTGAGTCAGCTCTTCTGAGGTCCCTTGGTGCCTTGACCTCACTCCTTAGGACATCACGTGTCCATCCCCTGCCTGGGAAGAGGAAAGGCACATCTACTATAGATGCCAAATGTCTGCTGCACCGCCAAGCCCCCGGCTCACCACTTAACGCTCATTATTTGATCAAACCCTCAGAGTAGCTTCTGAAGTAGGTATGTTATTCCCATTTTACAGATGAGGAGACAGAGGCTGAGCAAGCTGGAGTGGGCTCCTCAGGGTGATACAGCCAGCATACGGCAGAGCCATGCCGTGAACTTGACTCACGATCTTCCTGCAGGTCTTCCCACCCGCAGAGACAAAATATCATGACCCTGCATGGTCATCCCACAGAAGAGCGGCTCAGGAAGCAGACCTTTGGACCCATTTCTGCAGCGAGATTGGCTTCATGCAACTAAGTGTATTTTTTTCAAGTATTTTACAAATTATGTTTGAGGGAAAACACAAGCCTTCGAATAGTAAAAGCAACTGAGGGTCCATGCATCTACCTTGTCTTTCCTTCCTTCCTTCCTTCCTTCCTTCCTTCCTTCCTTTTATTTCCTTCTTTTTTCTTTCTAAATATAAAACATATATTTATATGTATATGTAACTACATACACACACTACACTTGACCTTCGAACATCACCGATTTGAACTGCAAAGGTCCACTTTAAAGCTTTTTTTGATAAATATAGGACAGGACTGTAAATATATTTTCTGTTCCTTATGATTTCCTTAATAACCTTATTTCTGGCTTACTTTATTATGAGAAACATGTTAGCTGACTGCTTACGTTAGCGGTAAGGCTTCGAGTCAACAGTAGGCTATTAGTAGGTAGGTTTCTGGGAAGACAAAAATTATATGTGGATTTTCGACTGTGCAGGGGTTGGTGCATTTTACTTTGGCATTGTTCAAGGGCCCGCTGAAATACATACTTGTGCACACAGGTATGCATAAGTTAATAGGAGTTAATTAAGTTAAAACCACACTAAATCTGACAGACGTGGATTAACACGATGGTCAAAACTGCAGGAAATATAGTATTTTGAAAAAGAATAAATCCAGCCAATTACAGATTTATGTTGATGCCGACACTGTTACCGCAGTTTTACAATAATCATTGATCAATCAGGGCTTTATGACAAAACTATAATTTTCCTGTGTTTTGCCCTCACCTAAAAGTTTCCTCGTTTGCTTAATTCCCAGAACGTGATTCCGTAAATCTTCCCTCCGCGATATTAAGTAGATAATAAGAATGCCATGTAAGAGTTGCTTATGGTTTAAACCACAGTTGCAAATGATTTATAATTAGGGCCAAATCTAAGACAAAACATTATTAAAGTCAAAACCTGCTGTAAATTGGCCCAGCTGGCTTGGGCCTTTAGCAATTTATTGGGGTTTAATGACAGTATTTCCTCTGGTGAGATCCAAGGGGTCAGCTGACACCAAGGGGAGATATTTATGAGGAAGGGGTGTTTGGAAATCACTGGGTGTCCCTAGTGGCATCAGCCCAGGGGAGACATCACTCCACAGACCACCTGTGAAGGCAAAACCCTCAGGATGGGTTTTTCCAGGCAGGTCCCCCACAGACAAGGGGCCCAAGTCCCCCCTGCTCTCCTTGTGGGCTCACAGCCTTGCAGTTTTCTGTTCAAGAAGGTATTTGGGATAAGTCCAGCCATTAGTCATTCATGCAATATGTGTTTATTGAGCACCTACTAAGTGCAGAATACCAAGGATACAGTGGTTAGCCAATGAGGGAGATATCCCTGTTTTCATAGAGTATCGTGGGGAGGGGACAGACAAGACCTCTTCCCAGTGGTGGTGGCGGCAGGGATGCAGGTGAGTTGGGAGGGAAGCTGGTAGGGGGTGAGGGGTGATAGTAAGATGTGGGAAGGATGTTGGTAGGAGTTGGGAAGGAGTGTCAAGGAGGTAGGAGGGAGGCTGGTAAGGCCCATTTAAAATGGGGTAGTCAGGGGCACCTGGGTGCCTCAGTTGGTTAAGCATCTGACTCTTGATTTTGGCTCAGGTGATCTCATGGTTTGTGAGTTCAAGCCCCATACCAGGCTCTGTGCTGACAGTGTGGAGCCTGCTTTGGATTCTTTCCCCCTCTCTCTGTCCCTCCCACCTTTCTCTTTCTCAAAATAAACAAATAAACTTAAAAAGGTTAAAAAAAATAAAATGGTCAGGGTGGTGGTCAGGGAAGTCTTCCTGGAGGAGGTAGTATTTCAACAGAGTCATAGGTGAGGGAGTAAACCGTGGGCTGTCTGGGGAAGGAGCATCCCAGGAGGAGAGATCGGTGAATGTTGGAGAGGGCAGTGTCCCCAGCAGGAACCCAGTGTGACGGAAGCAGAGTGAGCAAGGGGGAGATGAGTCAGGTCCAACAATGCATTGGGAGGACCTTGGCTTTCACAACAACGGAGAGGCTGCCAGGAAGCCTGGCAGTTTCAAGATAGTCCCGGCTGAGGTCTGGAGAACAGACCGTAGGGGGCAGAGGGGGAGCAGAGAGGTGAGACAGGAGGCTTTCGGTCCTCCAGGTGTGAAAGGAAGACAGCTCAGACCAGGGAGTCGTGGTAGAGAGGAGAGAGATGACTGCGTCTGAAATATTTTTTCTAGCTGGGCTGACAGGAATTGTTGACAAATTGGATATTGGACGTGGCAGGAAGACACGAATCAAGTCCGAGTCCCAGGATCTTGGCCTGAGCAACTGGGTGTGCGGTGGTGCATTTCCTGAAACAGGGAAGACTGGGGTGTCGTGACGGGATGGAGAAGGGGTTGTACAGCATCCAGACTTCGGTGATGGATGACTGAAGCTTCAGATGCCATTCGTGTCCCGATGGGGGTGTCAAGGTGGCAGGCAGATATATGAGTCTGGAGTTTAGGAGAGAGGTCAGGCTGGAGATATAAATTTTGAAGGTCTCAGCCCAAGAAGGCTTTAAAGCCATGAGATCACCAGGAACCGGGGACAGATATGTATCAGAGAAGGTCTGTGGGCTCAGTCCAGGAGCCTGTGACATTCAGATGTTGGGAGAAAGAAGAAGCACCTGGTTCGGGACACTGAGAAGGAACTGTCATGGGCGTGGGCAGAATCCAAGGGAATGCGGTGTCCTGGAGGAAGAAGGAGACCAGGATTGAGGCTGTCAACTGTGTGGAAGACTGCACAAGGTCAGCAAGATGGATGATGGGAGCTGGACGTTGGCTTTAGAAACACGGCAGCCATCGCGACCTTGACGTCAATCGCTCTGAGTTCTTGGATTGCATTTTGGCATTCACCGACCTGCGCGCAGAGATGGTCCAAGAATTGGCGGTACCAAGGTCGCTCCGTTTCTTGGAGACACATCTTTGAGAAACGCCTTCCATGGCATCCCAGCTGCCGGGGCGTGGGCGGCGATGTATGGTCCTCCCAGGGGAGTACCGGAGGCCTCTGCTTCTTTTGAGCAACTGAAATTTTCCATCGTCAACACCTGGATTCTTACTTCTTTCTTTGCTTTGGCCACTTGCACAGGGACAGTGTTTGCATGTGCCAAACTGACTGTTGGCTGGTTTTAGTTTTTTATTCTCATTTTCCCTTTGCCCTGGTTACTTTGTCTACATTCTTTTGATCCTCCTCCAATGTATATATTTTTCTCTAATGTCTAATTAAATTTTAAAAAATGTTTATTCATTTTTAAAATTTTTTTTAATGTTTTTATTTATTTTTGATACAGAGAGAGACAGAGCATGAGAGGGGGAGGGGCAGAGAGAGAAGGAGACACAGAACCGGAAGCAGGCTCCAGGCTCTGAGCTAGCTGTCAGCACAGAGCCTGACACGGGGCTCGAACCCACGAACCATGAGATTGTGACCTGAGCTGAAGCCAGACACTTAACCGACTGAGCCACCCAGGCGCCCCTCTCACCCAGAGACACTTTCATTTGTGTTTTTCTTCAAAATAGAAATGAGGAAATAACCAAATATTTTTACTTAAATTGCCCTTCATAAATGTGGGGGGAAGAAACTTTAAATGGGCGGCCTGGGTAACTAACTGGTTCTTAATTAGATAGTTGATTAAAGAAATTCCTGTCACTTTCATACAACTAAGTAGGGCTCTGTCTATCTGTGTTCTTTCTCTAAGATTCATCAAACCGCAACTATGTGATTCACAGTTTTAAGGTTTTTTTTTTCTAATGAAATAACCCTACCAGTTAGCTATTTTTGTTATTCCCATTTTACAGCCCAGACAATCGAGGCTGGAAGAGGTGAAGTGACTAGCCTAAAGTATTCTCGAGAGACCACCTTCCATTGTGTCTCTGATGCGATGACATTCTCGTCATAAGGCTCTTGTAAGAATTCTGGTTTCCCACCTTAGTTTCTGAAACACTGATTAGAACTTGCTCTTGGCTTCGGCAGAGGGTGTGGGAAGGTGTCAGAGAGAAGGTGACACCTCCTACCTTTATCCATTCCCTCCCATAATCGGGGCCTAATCGTCACTGCAGCCTGGGAGGTAGGTACTGCTATGATGCCCCTTCCCCCGATGAGGAAACAAAAGCTGTCTTGTCCGAGGTGGGGATTTGAACCCTGGCTGTAGATGACCCCAAACTCTTCTGCGGTCCACTGCCTCTCCGGATGAAGCACAGGCAGACATCGCTCCTTTTCAGAAACGAAAATGAAGGGATAAGGTGGTTCTTGGGATTTCCAAATGTGGACCCTTTTAAAATTCATCCGCACAGATGCTGGGGGCAGAGGGAGAGAGACGGCCAGAGGGAACGAGCCGTCAGACGGCTGTTTGCATATGACGCTCTCAGTCTCCTGAGTGGGTGATAAGCCGGCCACCAAGCTCTGTGGGCGAGGATGTGTTTTGGGATCCACTCTGGGCTGGGTGCTCTTGACAATACATCCTTCTTGAATGAATAACGATGAATGAGTGAGTGAAATGGCCACCCTGTTTGTTTCCCCTCCATATTGTGGGACCAAGCTCTAGGAAATACCCTGTACGTTGCATCTTTCAAAACCCCCTTGGCAATATAGAGCCTTCCACGTCCCGCCTGCTTTTCAGTCCAGAACTCCAAAGGCACTAATAACACCCCCTACATGCCCACCCACTTCTGCCTCTGGAGCCGCTTCTAGGGGATTTGCTGCAGCAGCAAGAACTGGCTGACAACACAATTCTTCCTGTTTCCTGGGAAAACCTTTATTTTGCTTTGTTCTGCACTTGAAAGTGAGCACCCACAAGACTGCCAAGAAAGGTTCCTTCAGGCTGGGCTGCTTGGGACACAGGGCATGTTGGGCTGGGTGGGGGAGAGGGAAGGAAGCCAGCCTTGGGGACCCAGGGAGGCTGGACTGGAGGCCATCTCCTCTGTGTGACCCTGGACATCACACTCACTACAATCCAGGTTCGACTGGCTCCCAACTCAAGGAGCCGCCCCAGCTGCTCCTGGGGTCTTTTCTAGGTGAAAAGCATGCATTTAAGGACCAAGTTCACAAGGAGTAGCTTGCACACAGCAGGCGCAGAATCAGTCCTTGCTGGTCTGATTTCCAGAGCAGTCCATTTGCTGATCCTTTCCTGAGTGCATCTTCTGAGAGCGGCAGGAGAGAGGGCACTGGGTCCCTGAGCGACAGAGGAGGGGAGGGGGATACAAGGCTGCAGAAGAAGAACTTCAAGATAATGAGAGATTGCATCAACTCTCCCCCGAGCTGTCTCTGATTATGGAAGCCAGCAAAAATAAAGCGGAGGGTGGGGAGTGGCAGGAGGAAAAAAGAAGAGGCATTTATTTTGGAGTTATATCGGAAGCTGGAGTGTCAACTGGCTGAACCTCGCCTTCTCCTGCGGGCTCATGTGTGGGCGACTGCCCGCACATCCAAATGAGGGAGCGATTAGACCCCTCGCCTCTGAAGATGAATTTCTTGGTTGTGGGAGCTGGGTGGAGGCTGGGCTGGTGAAGAGGGGACCGCAACATTAGGCTTTGGCAAGTTAATTAGGGTTCAGGAGTCCAGCCAGCGGGGAGAGAGGCTGGATTTGCATAAAGCTCATTTGCATAATGTTCTTCACAAATTGTGCAGCCAGAAGGCTGTGGGGCTGGGAGGGAGGGGGAGGCGGTTAGCGCCGGAGGCAGCAGCAGCCTTGGGGGGGAAGGGTGAGGCCCCAGAGTTGGGAGGGCACAGTCCCTCCTGCCCCCTCCTGCCTCCTGCCTCCAACGTCCAGATCCATCAGTCTGCACCCTTGTTAATTCGGCAGCCCCTTCTCTGTTCCACTCCTTTGGGCATGCCCCGCCTCCAAAGTGTCACTCTGATTGCGACAGTCCCTCGCTTGCAACCTTTCCATGACACTCACGGGATCAAGTCTAAACCCCTTAGCCAGCCTTGTGGTCTGGTCCCTTCCTGACCCCATCTTTCTCCTGTTCCCTCTTCCCACCTAAGCTCACACCCCTGAAAGGCTCTTGCAAGTTTTTGCTCTTGGGTCTTGAAATGGCCCATCCCTCAAAACCTCTTGGGGGTACCTTCCTGTCCCCGTTGTTCCAAATGCCCTCCTGGGAACATTCTGTCCCATCCCTGTGCCCGCCTCAAGTGGACTGAAAGCCCCTTTTTATGTGCCCAGAACTTACCACGTGCTGTGGTTCAGGAAGGGTCTTGTTCCCATCAGGCTGGGACTCCCCCAGGAAAGAGATTTACTTGACACAGCCCAGTATCCAGCTGGGCAGCGGCATGCAAACAGCAGGTGCCCAGTAAATGGGGACTGGGTGAAGGAAATTGGCCATCTCAGTCACTGATTGGAACCAGGTTCCTGTCTGCCTGAAATGAGCCAGACTCATTCTTTTAATTTCTCTGTCTACACGTCTTTGCCTTCATCTTTAGCCAGTAGTGTGTTTAGAGCGGCAGGGGACAAGGACTGGGCACCCAGAAGGGGGTGATGATCTCTGAGCTGGACCCTTCACTGACAGCAGCATCATAAACATCAGAGGGACCAAAGGGGAAAGGGGCATCCTGGCTGGGCAGACAGCTCACGGCCAGTGCAGGGAGCTTGGAAACTGCACACAGCATTTGGACCATCGTTGGGGGAGGGGAGGGGGCTAGAGTGGGCTGCAGGAAACAGGAAGAATTGGGGCAGCTTCAAATTCTGAATGGAAGGGGCTGAACTGCATTTGGTCCATTTTTGTAAGCCTCTGAAAGTTTGGGATCTCAGACAAGAAAGTAAACAGTTGCATCTCATGAACGCCTGCTCGGTGCCACTGAGCAAGTGACCGCCTTTGACACCCGTTGCCTGTAAGCACCATTCTCCCCAGAGTTACGGCTTTGGAGGACAGGCAGGCTAGATGCGCTGGCCTGAGCTCTCAAGGATGGTTAAATGGGAAAGGACTTTGAATTCTGGTTTCAAATGCTGGCTAGCCTTCTGAATTGGGTTTATTTGTGTTTTAGAGAAATGCGTAAAAGGGAAGGGAAGGAGAGAGATGGAAGGGCAGGCAGATTGGCCAAGAGAGAAAGTGGATGACAGAGTGAGAGAGAGAGGTGGGGGAGGGAAAGGAAGGAGGAGGCCACAAAGTGGGGGATGGCCCGGAAGATCAGAAGGAGGAAATTCACAGGTGTCTGGCCGTGGAGAGCCCCAGGGACGCCTCTTGCTCTGACAGCTGGTGTCTGATACACCTTTCTGTGATGAAGTTCTCGATCTGCCCTCCTAAATGACCTAGGGACCCAGGACCGACTGTCACTCCTAGCCTTCTCTAGTTACTGAGTACTTGCCTGTGCTTGGTGCGGCTGGGGAGCTGAATTTTAATTGCATTTAAATTTAAATTTGAATAGCCCTGTATTTAAATGCCTTACCCTAAATTTCAATGTGAATAGCCATCTGAAGGTAGTGGCCACTGGGAGAGTGTCTTTGTAAGAAGAGTCCTTTCTTAAAGGACTTTCTCAAGTCCCAGGGCCTGGCTTGGGTTTTCTTCAGGACCCTCCAGCCTCCCAGCCCCGGCCTCTGTTCTGAATCAGGCATCCCGGATTTTCTCTCTCTCTCATGTTCCTGGACATCCCACCCACACCGAAGTTTAATTTTAGCTGATTCTCTCTCAAGGACTAAGTATATATTTTTATTTAAATTTATGTCGCCTGAACCATTTCCAAGTTTTACTTTTAGAACCTGTCAATATTAGTGACATGTGGCATTTTAGGTACTTTTCTGCTGGTGGGGACTAAATTTATTGTCATTTTATGTCACTCGGCAAAATGCACAAAATGCCAGAAGTGTTATAAACAGAGACGATTTATGTTCGGGTTAGGTGAGGTTAAGAGAATGAATATAATCCATCCCCCCCCCCCCCCCCCCCCCGCCAGAGACTTTTATAGGAGTCTGCAGGACCAGCAGGTGCACACTTGACACTATGGTGGGAAGTCTCTTCTGAGCAACAGGAGCCAGCAGATGTAGACCGGGCCCAATTACAGCTGCTCTGAACCCATCACGCCATGCCCCGCTGTGTAGACACTGGCTCCTGGTCCCAGGCCCTCAGCATTGGGCTGCGTACACAGTAGATGTTCAATTAAGGCTTGAGGAAGAAAGGATGGAGAAAAGAAATGAGAGACATCAGTGGGTATTCTAATGACTCCTCCAGTCAATCTTTGGGAGCCTGTCACACCCCTGCTCAGACCTTTCAGGGACTCCCTGGTACCTGAGTTTGGCTTACCTCGTCCTTCAAGATCTGGCACCTGACAGTGGTTCTGGCCTCACCTTCTCTGCAGGTTTCATGTTCTCACTCCTTGCCTTTGCACATGCTGTTCCTGCAGCTGAAGGTGCTCCCTGATCTTTCTCCTCTTGGTGCTGGAAGCCTCCACCTCCAGGTGCCAGATCTTGAAGGATGTAGTAAGCTGGAACTCTAGGATACTTGGGAGTCACTGATACGTTCTGGGCAGGGGTGTCACAGGTTCCCAAAGATTGACTGGAGGAGTCATTAGAATGCCCACTGATGTCTTCAGTAACCCGCTCAAAGTCCTCTGTCCTTTCCAACCCTTACAGCCTATTCCAGCAAAGAGTGGATTGCACCATCTTTGGTAAATCTGTTCTCTCTCTGTCTGTCTCTCTGCCTTTAGTGAAGGACTCTCCAGGTTGCCTTGTCTGCTCTGCTTCTTTGTTGCCCCCAGGAGACCATTGAAGGCATGGTCTAGGAAGTCCTGTTCGTCTCATCCCAGGCCCCTGTGAAGACGCTGACAGATGGAAGGTAACTGGACGACGTAACAAACAGGTACCGGTTGAGTCCTTCCTCAGCGTCCCTGCTGCTGCCTGAGGATCTCGCTCTCCTGGACCTGCTATTTCCAGACTGTAGCCCTGTTGCCTTTACCTCTGTGCTCCATGCCCTTACAAGTTTACGCCGTTAAAATTTTCCCTTATTGTCACTTTATTGGGTTTTGTGGGAGACGTGTGTTCAATGTGCCATCTTCACCGGACATCAGTAATGAATGAAAAGATGGTTCCCTGTTTGAGTAAATTGCTTCCCTTCCTTGGGTCTCTGATTCTTCTTCCGTGAAATGAAGGAGGTGGGCTGGATGGGTCCTGGGGTCCAGCCAAAGTCTGAGAGGGTGGCAGTGCTGGTCAGATGTGTCTGGCGGGCCACGAGCAGGGGCTTAGCAGCCATTCCCCGTGGTCCTCCATCACTACGAGCTCTCCTGTGCTCCTAATTCTCATTCCACCCTCTGTGCCCTGCCTCCCAAACTCCACTGTTGGTGGGAGGTTCTGAGGTTCCTTCTCTTTCCACCCATGGGGACCATAACGGACACTCAGCAGCCTACCCAGAGCTCTGGCCCGGATCTAATGGAAGTCCTGTGCCAACCCAGGAGCCAAGTGCCGATATTGAGGTGTCCAGCATCCGACCCCTGGCGGATGCTTAGCCAACATTTGCCCACAGCAGGACATGGTGGCATCTGGATTGGGTCTTTCAGGAGCACAGCTGAGGCCATGAAGCAAGAAACATCATTTTACAAGATGAATTAAATAGCCTAGTGTGCTCAAGGTCCATCCACATTCTAGCACGTTATTAGTACCCTGTTCCTTTTTATATGGGTGAGTCATGGTCTGTTGTACAGACAGACCACTTTTTGTGTGTCCAATCATCTGGGGATGGGCTTTTGCACTGTTTCTACTCTTTGGCTATTGGGGGCCAGTGCAGCTACAAATGCTTGCCTACAAGTTCTTATCTGATGCTCAATGAGAGAAACAAGACCCAGAAGATCGCCGACTGTATAGTGCCATTTATAAGAAATGTGCAGAATAAGTAAATCCATAGTCAGAGAGCAGATTAGTAGTTGCCAAGGTCTCAGGAACAGGGAGGAACTTTCCTTCGGGGGGTGGTGTGGGCTGGGACTCCACAGAGGTACTGTTTGCACAGTCTTGGGAACGTACCAAACGCCACCGGATCGGACCCTTTTGGATGGTTAATTTCCTGTGATGTGAGTTTCACCTCAATGAAACAATTTGTTGCTAAAAGCCTCACTCAGGCAGTGTTCTCTGGCTGCTCTGGTCCCCTCCTCCCGTCCCTTCCTCCAGCACTTCCCCCATGCAGCCAGTCCCTACCCTACTGCACTCTCTGAATTGATTTTTCTCACTCATCTTGGCAGGTTAGTGATCACTGTTCTCAGCAGAAATCCCTTCCATTTCATTACCCCTGGTGAGAAACACGGGTGGTGGGGGGCATGAGGGGGGCTGTGTTTCACTTCCCTCTCCGTCTCTGCAGCAGGCGGGACGCCCGGGGTGGGGGATCTCGGCACTGGACACCCCCAAGGAAGGAGGTCAGTGGAGTCAAAAGGGCGGAGGCCCCTTCTTTGCTCTTTCCAGCCTCCGGTCCTGTCCCGGGGAAGCTCTCTGGCTGCCTCCCTTTCTCTGCCCTCGATCAGCATTTCCAGGCCTTCCTGTGCTGTGCAGAGCCCATTTCTATGCATTGCTCTGTTTAATCTTCACACTACTTCTGAGGGGTGGGGACTGTCACCTACATTTTATAGGTGAAGAAGTGAGGTTGAAAGATACGGTGCCACAGGTTCTCAGGCTCTGGCAGGGTTGTCCTGGACTGTGCCGGACTTGACTAATTAAGGATGGCTCCATCCATCTTCCTGCCCTGGCGGGGTTCTGGCAGAAGGAGCTGGGCATTTGGCATGCCATGGACTGGGGTCCCAATCCCAGCTCTGCCACTTACCCATCTCCCTGGCCCTGCTTCTCCCAGAGCTGTCCAGCTGAGGTGGGACAGGGTGGCAGATGAGCTCCTAAGGCTGGGAGCTCCGTAATGCAAGCTGGGGCTCCCCTGGCATGGGCTGTGGGACCCAGGGGAGGCTGCACCCCCTTTTGGAGGCCCTCTACCCCATCATCGAAGCATGCTTGGGAATAACGCCTGCCTCTCTGGATTATTGCAAGGATCATGAGCTATTGCTCCCAAAGAGCTTTTAGCACATGCCTGGTATATGAGGAAATGTGTAATAAATACTCTCAAACAAAACAATACTATTATATTTCATTGGATCTAGGATGCTCTCACAAGGAGAAGGTGTACCCTGAATTCACAGACTGTAACATGTGTGCTTAGAATAAAAAATGTTCTCCTGTGTGTGGTGCTTCCCCATTAGATAGGTGGGAAAATGGAGGCTCAGGGAGGTGAGGTCATGCCCTCTATGTTACATATTTTGCAAGAGGTGAAGCTGGGATCAACTCAAGTCTGTCTGCTATCAAAGCCAAAGTTCAGATAAAACAAACAAACAGATATGATCATATGGTCATGTTTTGCAGCATAGTTACAGTCCTGTAAGGGGTGAAAGACAATCATCATCATCACCATCATCGTCATTATCTTCAGGTCTACTAAGCATTCTGTGAAGATGATTTCACTTAATCCCAGCAACAACTCTGTTATAATCCTCATTTTACACATGAACAAATGGAGGCTCAGAGTGGTAAAGCAACTAACCTTAGGTCACACAGTCAGGAAATGTTGACCCCTGTGAGCTCCATGGTGGACTTCTTAAACCTTAGCCTGAGTGCAGGGTGATTAACTAGAAGGACCCCATCCATGCCTGGGGGTCTCCCAGCGGCCCCCTGTCCCGCCCAGGCGTTCAGCGGCGAGTCCCCCGGGCTCCCACTCTCTTCTCTGGGACTAATCTGTCCTCAGCCACTCTCCCTGCCTGCGGGGACCAGGGCTGAGGCGCTAGGCACGGGGAGAGAGTGTGCAGTGTGCAGATCGCTCCATTAAAATTTTATGCGGATTCAAAAATTCACTGTTGACTCTGGTGACGCAAATAGGTATGAAAATTCTGAGGAAGGCACACTCATTGTTACCGAAATCAAATGGTTGAACGGCCACTAATGAGGCAGACAAGGAGCCCTGCTCACCCTCTGAGGATTGGGGAGACAAGAGGAGCGGTCGCGCTACATTATTCATACCCTCTTGTTTGAGCTTCAAATCTCAAGAAGGCTCTGGTAGGGGAAGGGAGAGAGGGCAGAGGCGGCGGAGGGGGTGGCGGGAAGAAGACCCTACTCTGCCAGCTGCAGAAGGCCAGTGACTAATTGACAATTACTTGCAAAGCCCCCTCCCCAGGGCACCCCTCTTCTAACTCATTTTTAGCGCCGGCCCACAAGCACCTGCCGCGGGGCCCAGATTTCCCCCATGTGTCTGTGTGTGAGTCTGAGATGCTGTCGGACAGCAGGGAACTAACTGGCCTTCTGGGCCTGGCTCTGTGAGTTGGAGCTGGTGGCGACGCCTCTCTGAGCCTCAGTTTCTTCCCCTGTGATGTTGGGGAGGCCAACCGGCACCTCTTCTCACCGATTTTGAGGGGAGGTGGCATTTCTGAGGTTCCAGTGCTGCAGTTCAGGGCTTCTCAGATGGAGTGCTCATGGGAGTCACTCAGGGGTCTTGCTGGAAGGTGGGTTCTGCTTCAGCAAGTCAAGGGCGGGGGCCGTGATTCTGTATTTGCAGCCCAGCCCCCAGGCCAGGCAGATGTTGCTAATTTGCAGACCATTCTTTGAGAAGCCAGTGGGGGCCATAAAAATGGATAGCACTTTGTAGGGTTGATCTGCTGGTCTCAAGTCTTTCTGAGTATTGCATCTCCGAGGAGTCTATAAACACAGGATGTCCATCCACACCCCTTGAAGGTCGAATTTAACTGGTTGGGTCCAGGCATGTGGTTGTTTTTTAAATTTTTCAATGTATATTTATTTTTGAGAGAGACTGACAGAGGTGAACAGGGGAGGGGCAAAGAAAGAGGGAGACACAGAATCCGAAGCTGGCTCCAGGCTCTGAGCTGTCAGCCCAGAGCCCAACACGGGGCTCGAACCCACAAACCATGAGATCATGACCTGAGCTGAAGTCAGATGCTTAACCGACTGAGCCACTGAGGTGCCCCCAGAGACCTGTAGTTGTAAGCTTCGTGCCTCTTGGTTCTTAGATGTAGCCCGGGTTGTTGCCATTCTTACTACTAATACTCCTTTACTGTTTAGCCCCCTCATGTTTTCCTGCCCATTTTGCAAGATCCCCTCTCTCCTCACTCCCCTTCAGAACCATTGCCACCATGTATAGGATGCAAGGGACATGTGCCCCTTGTCACTGAGCAAAACTGTGGGCCAGACGAGCCTGAAGAACCAATCACCCTCCCTGAGTGGGAAGAGAGGTTGCACCCACGGGACTGTCCTCCCTCCAGGTTCAAAGGATGCACTCGGGAGCTCGCTGTCTGCGGGGGTGGGATGGGGGGGTGGGTGGACAGCAGGACGGGACACGTGTGAATGGCAAGTCACCGGGCAATTGCCCCTTCTGTTCTTCCCGAGACTGCTGTCCCATCACACTGATGACGCGTGCTCTAGAAGGAGAAGTGAGACCCCAGAGGAGACACGGAGGTAAAGCCAGCTCGAGAGGCAAGGGACCCATCCCCGCCGGTGGAGGCTGTGCGGGGTGTGCAATACCGTCATTGACCACGCACCCGGCATAACTAACAAAGAGGTTCCCCAGTCCTCCCTGCATTTCGTAATTATTACTTGGCTATAAAAATCCCTTCTCTCTCCTGCCAACGTTATCTTAGTAAACGTTATGAGCGCTCATGAGGTTAATGCAGGGCTGTAAATCCGCAGTGGGTCGAACAAGAGAGACTTGAGGAACTGTTCATAAATCTGCCGGAACGGCTCCCGTTTGTTTATTTAATAAAATATCATTTCCTAGAGACACCTGGGGCACTGCGGGGTTCACACCTTGGAGGGCGCTTGGGGAGGGGGTGCGGTGAGGTCTGCAGAGGACAGCAGGTCCTTGCGCACGGGCGTGTGAATGTGCGGAGCATGCGGCCCTGCGGAGCGCCAAGGCAGCACTGAGATCTGCTACAGGCCGTTCTGAAATCGGTAACCTGTTCCACCTAAGGCAGCCTGTTCTCTCGGAATTATTTAATGGGCCTCGTCAATATTTGAAACGGTGCTTCAAAGCCCAGGACATGTGTAATGCTGTTTGCACAACATGAACACCTCCCGAGACAATCTTCTGGGATTTGTTAGGGGCACTTTGCCCCACGCTGGGCTGTTAAATCAACAAGAAGTCAGGCTTTCCTTACACGGCATGGAATAAAATGCTAAAAGCATGGGCATTGGAGTCAACAGACATGGGTTCTAAGAGTGAGTCGCCCTTTACCAGGAGGATGGCATTGGTGTTCACCTCCCTGGTCTTAGTGTCTTCCTTCTCTGTACTGTGAAGGTCATCATCTGTGCTTTAGGGAATACAGACAGGAAATGCAGAGATGGCATGGACACCAGGATGGCTCTCTTGCCTCTTTCCTTCAACTGGGAGGCCACAGCAGTGCAGTAACTCCGAGGACCCCTTTGTTAATTAGTTTTGGCTGAAGGTATCTACAAGGCCCTCATTCTTTTTTTTTTCATGGACTGGTCCTCAGCCTGGAAGTATAAGATGGTGGGAAGGGATGATTGGAAATAGATGCTGCAGAACCCAGAAGTGGCATTCTTGCCTGCTGGGGTTAGCACCCCTGAGCCTCTGTGCTGGGAATCAAGTCACTCACCCAAGGAGACAGAGAAGGCGGTTTATCGGTGAGAATCGCAGAATCTGGGCCTGGGTCTGAGTCCTCATTCTAACATTTAACCAGATGAGTGGCCTCTGTGGGCAGGTCATTTAATCTCTGGATTCTTGTGAAATGATTTTAACATCTATCTCTTAGGGTTCTGAGTATGATGTGGGGTATTATGGGTAACGTGTTTGTATAGGCTTGGCATGTTGTACAAGCTCAATAAATAATGGCTAGAGGTAGAGTGGAGGAAAAAAGAGAGAGGCAGAAATGAGGGTGACCAGCCTCTCTTGAACAGTCTTAAGTCTTAAATCAGTCTCAGTCTTAAAACGGGAAAGCCTCCTATCCTGGGGACCCCCTTTGTTTGGGAAAAACTGGACGGCTGGCTGCCCTAGTAGGAATGGATAAGTCAGGCTTGAAGCACTCTTAACTCCAGGTTTAATTTGGCCACAGCTATTGATGATTTAATAACAGCTGGCTGATTATGGAGGCTTCATCTAAAAGACTAATTCCCTAAGGCTAATTGCTGAGCGTTTGATTAACCCAGTGGCTCTCATTAGAATCACCTGAAGAGCTTTCCAGACATACCGATGACTGGGCCTCACCCCAGACCAGGGTTTCTCCAACTCCCCGCTATTGATAAATCGGGTTGGATTATGCTTTGTAGTGGGGGGCTGCTGTGTGCATCGTGGGATACTGAACAGCATCCTTGGCCTCCCTTCTGAAGATGCCAGTAGGCATTAGTCTCCTGACAATCCCAAATCACCCCCAGTTGAGAAATACCCTGCACCAGTTCAAGAATCTGGGGAGTGGGGTGGGAACTGAGCTTTGGTATTTTGTAGGAAGCTCCCTGTCCCTGGCTGACCATAGCTCTCAGTTAGGGTCAAACTCATTGTGAATATGGGTGGATGCTGATATCCAAGGTAAACTTCGAAAGGGGCTGGAGCTGATTTGGGGTTCAGCTCAAGAAGAGCATGGAAAGGGGAGGTAGGCAAAGACATGCGATGACAGCTGCTGAATTCTGGCCCCCAAATGTGGCCTCTCTCACCTGCTACCCAGCTCAAATACCATTCTATGCGGATTCCTCTAGGAAGCTAAACGTGATGCTTCTGGAAGACAGTATGTGACACTGTTTATTAGTCACTCCTGACTTCTTCATGGTGGAGAAGTGCTGGTTTGCAAAACATTTTGGTGTGCTGAATCATCTGGGTCTTACAGCTCCCTGGGGTATTTGCACATACTTCAGAAAACATACCTTCAGAGAGGTTAAGCAGCTTTCTCAGAGTTGCACAGCTGGTTGGCAGCATGGAAGGAAGCAAAACTCAGGACAAGTTACTGACTTGTAGTGAATAGCCCACTCTGGCTTTCATTTTCTCCTGTCCCATGGAGGGCCCGAGGGTGCTCCAGTTTTGGTAACATTCTCAGAATTCCTTAGCTCCTGGCGGAAGTGGCCACATATCCGATGTGCCTCCTGGCATTCTGATTAGACATCAGAACAAGCACATATTTCCTTCTTTTTCTAGATGAAATCAGATGGGTCAGAGAGAAAAAAGAAAAAGAGGAGTGTGTGTATGAGGGGTGGGGTATGAGGCCTTCCTTATTGATTCAGGGGAGCAGCCACTTTGCTTAAAGAGAAAAAAACAGTCTGTCTGTAACCCGGAAGGGCTCAGCCCAGCTCTGCTGTGATTGGCTCTCACATACAGGAAGCAGCTATAGGTCTTGGAGTAGAGGCAGGAAGTGACTCTGAGTGAGGTCAGCGGGTCTCATCTCTCCTGCAAGGTGAAGGGTAGTGACAATCTAATTGTGGAAAGCGATTACAAGGATCATAATAGTACAAATTGAGAGTGAGTTTTCTGACTGCTAGGAGAGGAAACATTTTAGGATTGGTTTCCTCAGAGAAATCCATCATTTTGATTTGAACTGTGGCGGTTAACACCACGTTCACGCTAATTTTAGAAACGTTCTGAGACAGGAATAGGTTGTCAGGCAGTAGGTAACTTACATTTTCTAGTCTGGGGTGGATAATGGCTAGAAAATTACATTCAACAAAGTTCTATGTCTTTAGAGCCACACCAGAAATTTCTTTTTTTTTTAAACGTTTTAATTTATTATTGAGAGACAGACAGAGCATGAACATGGGAGGGGCAGAGAGAGGAGGAGACATGAATCCAAAGGAGACTCCAGGCTCTGAGCTGTCAGCACAGAGCCCGACGCGGGGCTGGAGCTCACGATCTCCGAGATCATGACCTGAGCCGAAGCCAGACACTTAACCAATTGAGCCACCCAGGCGCCCCAACACACTAGAGATTTCTAATGTAAGCATAGAGATTCCTGGCCCAGGTGGAACTGTGTATCAGTTGGAATATTTATGTTGATTCCCACTAGCCTCAGAAGTGAGGGAGAAGGAGGGAAAGGTGGGGTAAAGAGGAGCCACGTGTTAGTTACATCAGAGGAGGCTTGGAGGATAACCTGGAGTCCACTAGTCAGGTTAAGTGGGACGATGGTGGAGGCAGGAACAGCACATGCCAAGCTTCTCTAAGGTGGGGCTAGAAGAAAGGATCCTATGGTAGGAATCAAGCAGACTGGGTTCAGGTTCAGGCTCTGCCTCTTACTAATGGACAGATGATTTTGGATTTGTTCTTACCCTGCTTTGGGCCTCAGTTTTCCAGTCTTGTGATGGGTTTGAGTCACTAGCTGTGACCCTTGTTGGAGATTCAGTGTGTGTGTGTGTGTGTGTGTGTGTGTGTGTGTGTGTGTGGCACTTTTTGTGGCTCACCCAAAGCCCTTGGAGTGGTTTTCCATAAACGTGGCACTTCACATCATCACCTTGGGAAGAGATTTTCTCAGGCCTCAGAAGTTGATGGTTGTTATATTGACACACTTGCTTCTCTCCCCAGGAACCATGGTCCAGGTTTTTGAGTAGGGTACTGGGGTCAAGAGAGCATTCAGAGGCCACAGGCCAAGTTGGTTCGTCTCCACTGATGTTCACTCCATGTTTTGGGACACATCAGCTCCTCCCTGAACTCACAAAGCAAACCAAGAGTTAAACATGTGAATATTAGTTCCATCAGCCAGATTGATCCCAAGACTTCCTTGGTGCAGTAGAAAGGCTTGGGTTTTGCAGCCAAATGCGTATGGATTTAAATGGTGGCTGGACCACTTGCTTGTGAGCAAATTACTTAACCTCTGTGAGCCTTAGTTTACCCACCTGACAAATGGGGATTATAATAAGCAACATTAGATAACAATTGAGCCAACCTCATAAGATTATTATGATAACCAATGTGTTAATTCATGTAAAATGGTATAATTGGTAGGACCTGCAGGAGGCGTGGTAAGTATTAGCCTCACTGAGGGGAGAGGTGTGACAATCATAGAAAACTTCCCATAGAAAGTTATACCTAAGGTGTTTTAACTGGGTGTAATGGACGTAAAAACTTAGTACCATGCTCAGAAAGAAAGAAGGAGAGAAGAAATGGGATTTTCTGAGGTTGCTTGGGATTGCTAGGGACTCCTAGACACCTCCCAGCCCCCTCCTGATTCTGATCCACCTCAGTCCTGAACCTCCTCCTCTTCCTGCTTCTTTCTCCTGCCCCACTGCTGCACGCATGCTGGGTGCTGGCCTCTTGCCCTGAATCCTACTGCAGGGGCACCCAGCAGGCACAGACTTGACAGGAAAGAGAGAGAAGCAAGCTGGAAAGAGGGATTTGAAGAAGATTGATGGCGGCATTGTTGTCATGGCAACGACAGGATGGGCTCCAGGCCCCACTGCCTGGAGCAGCTCCTCCAGCTCTTCCTGGATTCCAGAGCCTTTGAGGGGAGTCCAGAGGCCTGGGAAGGGACCCTAAGAACACAGATAGGGCCGTAGGGTGATAGCCAGCGAGAGGGGAGGCCCTGGGACCCCACATGCTCTTCTAGCGGCACCTGCTAAATCAATGAACTTTTACAGAAGACCTGTTTAAACCCCTGAATTAAAAGATGGGGAAACTGAGTACTAAGGAAGAAAGGGCTGAGGACACTTTTCCTGGGAACTTATTGTGTACCTAGCTGGTACTTTCAGTCAGCTTCTAATTACTTGCATCTCTTTTCCACCAGACTATGTGATTTGGGGGAACAAAGTGGTATCTCGGAAAAAGACCAGGTATCAGATCTGGGTTTAAATTCTTTCTCCTTCACTTACTAAGCAGATGGTAGTGCATATTACCTCCCTTCTCTAGGCCTCAGTTTCCTCATCTACAAAATAGATAAAGATTATGGCATATAATATTATCTGCCTCATAGAGTGGTTGAGGTTTTTGAATGGCATAATTGATATAAAATGCTTCGTGTAGTGCTTGGGAAAGCATAAATGCTCAATAAATGTCGCATGTAATAATATTACAAGACTATTTAGAAAAAATGAAATTCACATTTTGCTAGCTTAAAAACCCCAGTTATTTGGGTAGCTGTGGAGGGGCGGGATCTAGTTTGCTTCTTGAACCATCTGATTTTGTCCCTTTGCTTTACTTACATTTATATCTATATTTCTCTGCCTCTTAGAGAGCAGAGCCCTGTGGGCTAATGGGAGCACATAGGCCACTAGTCAAGAGACATAGGTTAATAATAATAATAGTTCTCATTTATTGGGAACTTAGATGTGCCAGACTCCTTGCTGAGCTTTTGACATGAACGCTTCCCAACAGCTCTTCAAGTTAGGTGCCCTTGTTATTCTGTTTTATGAGAAGAAACTGAGACTCAGAGAGGTTACAAGCCTCATTCAAGGTCACACAGCTGGTAAGTGGCAGAGAGGGGAACTCAGTCACCAGTAGGATTTTTATTATTTATTTATTTATTTATTTATTTATTTATTTATTTATTTATTTATTTTACTGAGGTTGGCCGGGGAAGTGTACTGGTGCTGCTGGCCTTGGTCCTGAAACATTAGTGCCAGGAGGGGCTGAGCTGTTGCTTAGAATGTGTGCTCATCAGTGCCTGCTGCCCTGCCTCCCGGAGGACACAGGTGAGGGAAGAGGCAGGGGGTGAAGGCACAGAAGGGAGGGCACAGGGAGAGAGTGAGAGAGGGTCTAGGTCTTCTGGAAGGACAAAGCTTCTGACTGATCGCTAAGGGAAATAAAAGGGACTTGATATGTATTTTGGATAACAATATTGCTTTGGAAAGTGCTGTAGGGGACATTCGATCCTCTCTCTCCTTGTCACACTAGTGCTCAGTAGTCTGTTTTCCTCACAAATGGGGTCTCATTGTCCCTACCTCACAGATTTGATTTGGAGAGTCAAGGAAAGAAGGGTGAACGTCCCAAGCAGAGTGCCTGGAACATGTGAGTGGTGACTACATTCTCTTTAGCCCTTCTCCTGGCCTCACCAGTAGCCTCTGCCTGTATTTTCTCTGGCTCAGGCAGGATACCTGCCAACCAGTCCCTGCTCTAGCATGCGGGTTTCCCGGGGAGAATTTCTGCAGCCCAGCCACCCAAGTTCATTTGTAATGCGGGCTTTCCCTGCCACAGAGCTCCAAGCTGCTTGGAAGAGTTAGGAGCCCCATTTCTTTGCATTAAAAAGCGCCTCGAGTGAGGATCCTGTTCTGATGGGGGCATGTAAATGCCTCTTTCAAGAGAGGAAATTGCTTTGAAGTTACTATTTCCCTGGCTTTGATAATAATCTGCTTAATGTCTTGTGTCAAACTAATTACAGCATAATTACCTTTTTTAATAACAGGTACTTTTAATTGGTGCAGGGTTAAACAATTCTGTTGTAAAAATCGGTTGTTTTACATTCATGGCTCTAGTTTACGAAGAACTGGGACAACCTTGTAATGTTAAACACTCCAGAGAGCTGGGACTGGGCATGAAGAGGATGGCTCCGTGCCTCCTCTGCGTGACATCGGACCCCTCTTCTTGCCTCACCTGCTCTCAGACAGAACTTCTTGTGCCAAACTCTTGGAAGACGAAAAGAAGAACGCTTAGGGCCATGTGTGTTCACGTACATCAGCTGGCTTCATTTACAGCTGTACGTACACAAAAGCATGTGAAAGAAATGTCGCTATCTCCATGACACGGATGTGTAAACTGAGGCTCAAGGAGGCTAAGCAACCTACTCCAGGTCACAATGTCAAATGACTGAACCAGACTTTGAACTCATGCCCCTTGCTTCCAAATCCTGTGTTTTTGAAAAGTGGTATAATTGAGCAGTTAAGAGTTTGGGGATGGGTCTGGAATCCAGAATACCTAGGCTTGATCCCAGCTCTAGATCATAATTGCTGTGTGGCCAAGGGTGATTTTATAACTTCTCTGGGCCTCTGTTTTTTTCATCTGTAAAATTGGGAAGTAGTAATGGTATCTCCTTCATGGGACTAATAAGGTCATATAAACCAACACAGGCCAAGTGTCTAACACAGTAGGTGCCCATACAATGGTAATTCCTCCTATACCCTCTGAGCATTGCTCTGACCCTGGTTTTCGCCTCCCAGATTCCTTTCTTGTAGAACCCTGAGTACCCCCATAGATGTATTTCCTCACGTCTCGGCTGAAAAAGTGCACACACTCATCTCATTACTGCAGCTTTTTGCATTTCATTAAAAAACCTGACAGGCCATTTCATAATAATTTATTAGCACAGAGTCAATTTTTATTAATTACAATCATTAATTTATCAGTGTTCCCGTCATCTGAAGTTTGGTCAGAAGTGAAAGGCGAGAAGTGCAGAGAGAAAAATGGGGGAGAGTGGAACTTGCAGGGATCAGGACCCAGTTGGTGGGGGTGGGGTGGAAGGGGCTGGTGGGCTCAGTGGGGTGGGAGCCACTAGCTTGAATGCAGAGGCTGGGAGCGGGGCAGCATCTAGCATTGGAGAGCAGGCGTCTGACCCTCCAGTGATGCAGGAACAAAGGAAATGTATGAGTGACATGCGGTGGGGCTTCACCGACCTCAGAAACAAGGTCCTCAAAGTTCTGGCTCCGTGGTGTCCTCCACCTCAGCTCCTCCCCTTCTTCAGCTTGCTCACTGCATTGAGCTTTCCATTTTTCTGCCTCTCCCTCCAGGTTGTAAGCTCCTGGAGAGAAGTGACCTTGTCTTAGCTATCACTTGGTCACCAGAACTTCGCAGAGAACTCAAGACATACTTGCTGAATGGATTCACACAGGAATCATCTATCCAGCCCCTGCCTCTTTTATGGAGGCAGAAACTAAAGCCCAGAGGGGACGTCTGAACCACTCAAGGTCACATAGCTAGTTGATAGCCTAATCAGACCCAGGAACTAAACCTACTGGCCTTTTCATACCTTGCATGTCTCAGTTTTTGTGTTTTGGCCACCCCCCGCCCCCACCCTCGTCTAGCCTTTGTACTTTCTCTCTCTTTTTTTAATCAGAAAAAAAGTGAAATGAAAAGCAAAAGTATGGGTTGAGAACAAAGATGAGGCTGGCCCCTCAGCGAGGGGCAGGGGTTGTTTCTGTCTAGGTCCTGGTCTTGCTTCAGTGACTCTTGTCTCTGGTACCCACATCCTGGCTCAATGCTTGTCCTTCTCTGGGCAAGGACCTGCTCAAATGGCTTTACCACAGAATCACTGGGGGTGCTGGGGAGGCACTCACATGTGGAGTCCCCCTGGAGCTGTGATCCATTCTGTTAACACTGAGACTGAAACATGGGAACAGCCGCTCTTGGTCCTGATGGTGCCAGGTCAGCTCCATAGCCAACTGCTCCTGCAAGCCAGATCTGGGTGGTGAGGCTCTTCTATCCTCTTCCCTTTCCGCTCTTTCACTCCAGGATGGATTCTGGGCAGCATCCTCCTCCCCATCCTGTGTCCCAATTCTAGCACACCAGAGCAGACGGCTATCCTGTTTAAGACCTGGGGCCCTGGGACCACACAGACTTGGGTTTGAGTCCCAGCCTAAGGCAGGTGCTATTGCCTTACAGTGCCTCCATTTTCTTATCTCCAAATGGGCCTAATAATAGTGTCCTGCTCCCTGAACTATTGTTAGGACTGAATGTCAGTGCACATAACCCAGCTGGGGGTGAAAGTTGGTGGTAGGCATGGAAATGGTAGCAATGGTATAGTCTTGATAGATGAGTAGGAACTAGCTAGGGGCTCTGTTGGGGATGAGCTGGAGGACATTCCCGAAGAAGATGATGCCATACATGGAGGCATGTGGGTGAGAAACAGCATAGCATATGCAGGGAACCTCGAGCATCTGTATGCACTGAGTGCAAACTGCCTGGCAGAGAGCATTTGGGGAGGATGGCAGGGATCAGATCATACTGGAAACCCTACAAGCCATGGCAAAGTGGGTGCCTTTTTTTCTAAGGACTATGGGGAGCCATGGGAAGGTGTGAAGTAGGGGAACTGGCATGATTATAAATCATAGAATTCAATTATAAAAGAGGGATTGAAGATGAAGTGTGGAAATAGCCAGTGAGGGATCTGTAACAGCCATCCCGAGTGAGAGATGACAGTGGCTTGGCCAGAATGGGGGAGGGTTGGGAAGGATGGGAAGGAGACGTTGGATTCAAGACTTGTTAAGAAGAGGGGCACCTGGGTGGCTCAGTCGGTTAAGCATCCAGCTTCAGCTCAGGTCATGATCTCACGGTTTGTGGGTTCGGGCCCTACATCAGGCTCTGTCCTGACAGCTAGCTCAGAGCCTGGAGCCTGCTTCAGATTCTGTGTCTCCCTCTCTCTCTGACCCTCCCCTGCTCGCGCTGTCTCTCAAAAATAAATAAAAAAACATTTTAAAAGAAAAAAAAAGACTTGTTAAGAAGAAAAATCCTCTGCTGGGGATCTTCTCCATCCTCAAAGGTCACACCTAATGCCTGGCCCCTTGCAGGAAGATGTTACAAGTCACCAACCCTCCTGATCTGGGGAGGTCTCCCCTCTGATGTCTGTCACATGAGATGGTGATGTGTCCAGGCCTGGTCCCCGCAGAGAAGAGTGTGCCAGCTGTATTCTGTTTCCCAACACTTAGCTCAGGGCTTGGCCCAGGTTTGGCATGAGATGAGTAACCAGTGGATGCAAAAATCAAGTGGTGTTGGTGCCATTGTTTGTACCCTGCTTCCTGGATCCCAGGACCCAGAAAGGATATGAAATACATCATGTGTCACCCTTCAGAAACCTTGATGGTATCACCCTGTCTCTGGCCCAGAAAGTAAACCTTTTTTACTGTATTGGTCTTTCTCTTTATGAATAGCTTAAAAAAAAAATCCTAGGACCCTAGCTCAGTTCATCCACAATTATCTTATCTGAGCTTCAGTTCACTTGTTTGAAATTGAGGATGCCCACACCAGTCTTGGCAGGTGGCTGTTTTCTGAATCCCTTTAACATGTGAGTGTTCCTCTGGGTGGGAAGGGGACTCCAAATGAGCAAGCTCTCCTTTCACAAATGATTGCAATTCTTCAAGCTTGAGCTGTGGGATCCAGCAGGATTGCAACAGGAGTTATGAGGCCAAGCTGCTCTTGGCCAGGGAAGTGACATGGGGCAGAGGGTGGGGAGGGAGTGATGCAAGATTAGTAACCCCGCTATTGGGGACACTTTGTTCTGACCTGAGGAGAGCCATCACTGGCCAGGCTGGGGACAGATGGCCACCTGCAGATTCAGCTTCTCTGGGGTTTGTTGTGGTAAAGTGTTGTCAGCCAGGGGCGAGGGCAGTCAAGTGGCCTTTGCAGGTTCCTTTGGGGGGAAGACAGAGGTGGTCCAAGAGCTCCATGAGGCTTGAGGCTCCCTGGGGTCCAGGGAAAAGGCAGGGACTCTGAGGAGAGGGGTTTGCAAAAGCTGAACAAGGGCTTGTGCTTGGAAGCTGGAGCAGTGGGCGAGATCATGGGTTTTGCATTGGATCCATGGGCCGGATTCAAATTTTGGCTCTGTGGTTTTGAATTCTGGAACTTTGGACAAGGGGTTTAACCTGGTTAAGCACAGCTCCCAGCAGCTGGTCGGCTCTCAACTCATGTCAATGGGCATGACCCATTCCCAAGGTCATACAGCGAGTTATATACCAACTCCTAGGTGTTTTTGGGAGCACACCCATCAATTGTTAAGACTGTTCTGAGAGGCATTTGTCTTGGTGGGTCCTTCTTGGGTGATGATGTCAGGGCAGGAGGAGGGAGAGGAAAGAAGGAGAACCCTCATAATGCTGGTGTCAGGAGGCAGACATCTCCCTTTTATCAGTAGATGGAGTGACAGTGTGCTTTGTGGCTCAGAACTACCCACTTACAGATGGTGTCTTCCTGGGGCCAGGTGTTCATGACATGTTCATGACGTGTGTCCCCACCCTGGCAAAGTGTCTGGACCTTACCTAAGAGACATACATCTGTCCAGTTCCCAATGGTGCTGAAAGCGAGGAGTAAATGATCTATGTTGACTGACATATACATCAGATACAGATGCACCTGGTCTATATCTAATCTCCATACCCTCTCCCTTAGCATATACCCTAGGAGCCTAACAAATGGAAACCATGATTTTTTTTCTGGGAGTGGGGTTCAGGCGCACAGAATTGAGTAGCCCCTTTCTACAAGGACTCGTGTTTGAAGTGACTCCCCTATACTCCTCTTCACACACATTGGCATTCATCCTGGTTTATATGCCCACCCCCAACCCACAGTCTGGCCATTTGTACATGTTTGCATCTTTGAAAAGTATATATGGCGCACGTGCTTTTGTAAATTAATGGAAATGGTTTTGAATTCTCTTCCTGGCTCTTACTCTCCTTGCTCAGCATCCTTTTTGAAATCTGTCCATGCTGCTGCATATAGATCTGGCTTATTTCTTCTGACGGTTGCATGATATTTCCCAAGTCTTCCATCAAGTCTGGCTCACCTGGTTCTCAAGTGAAGGAGCACTACGACTTTGTCAGCATAGCAAGAATGCAGTGAACACCCTGGGTGTATCTTCCCGCTTGGCCCTGAGTAAGAAGTTCTCCGGCTGTATGACCAACAGTGGGTTTGCTAAGCTCTTGGTTACCCACACACTTCATTTCACGGAGTCTGGCCAGACTGTTTTCAGATGGCTGCCTCAGTCACACTCTCTCCAGCTGTATGTGAGAATTCTTCTTTTGCCACGTTTTTGCCAAGACACGATACTTATCTTTCTCTTTGACTTTTGCCAGTCAAATGGAGATGATGTGCTGCTCTGTGATTATCTCAATTTCCATATCAGTTGTCACTGATAATACTGAACACATCTTTTATACTTGTTAGTAAATTTTCTTGCCTTTTCTGGAAACGATTTATTAATATATTTTGTCCATTTCACTGTTGGATTTTCTAAGTTTTTCCCTCTGATTTGTAGATTTCTGTGTTTCCCAGTTCACTACACTAGCCTTGTGCTAATGTCATGCTAACTTTTTACATGGCAAAGCAATGAATTCCTTCCTTTACCACTGTCCTGATCTCTAATATTGGATATTTTTAAGAAATCCTGCCCCTCCCACCGAAGGTCACAAATGACTCTCTTGTATCTTCTCTTTGTTTTCTAGGTTTTGCTTTCTATGATTAGGTATTTAAACCATATGGACTTTATTTTTGTATATGGTGTGAGGTAAGACTCCACCTTGATATTCCCCCATGGAGTGATTTATTTTTTTAATAACATTTATTTAATAATTCATCATTTCCCCACTGTTTGTGATCCCATTCTATCTATCTATCTATCTATCTATCTATCTATCTATCTATCTATCATCTATCATCTATCTTTCTATCTAATCTCATTTATCTTTGTGCTCTCCAGTTTGCTCCATTTGTCTTTAACAGAGTAAAAATTACATTACACAAAATACATTACATATAAATATAATATATTAAATTTTAACATATTAATGTGGTTGGAATCAACAACAGTGAAAGCTGAGCATCTCAGCAAGGTCACAGGAAATCAAGCCTGCAAAAACACCTTAGAAATTACTTCATCTGATCACGTCGTTTCACACGTGGGGCAATTAGGCTCAGAGGATGGAAGCTCCATGTTCAAGGACACAGTCAGAGATGGAATTCTTGTCTCCTGACCCCCACCCCCACACTGCATATTTGTTCCATTTCATGACACCTGAGGGTGTTTGGATGTGAATGCCTTTTAGGGGCAAACACATTCTAAGCCTTAATGTTGGATTGAATACCAAATACCTTAACATTTGAAAAAATGACATTTATTACACCGAGTTGTAAACAGAGAAAAAATTACAATAGAACCCAGTGTAGACCTTACATAAACGGCACCCATTCGGTGTAATGACTCTGAGAATGTCAGTGCTAACAAGCACATAATTGGCACCGGGGAGATAATTTTTGCCACCTTATGCAGAGGGGAAACTGTTCTGCATAATGATTTTACCTAGGAATATGCTTTATTTAACAGACCCATTTGCATACCCCCCCAACTTTCTCGAGTTAACACAGAATGCTCTGGAGACATTGCCAAGTCTCTTCCAAAAGATGTCTGGTTCTTTTTCTTTCTTTCTATTTCCCTCCCTCCCCCCTTTTCCCTCCCCCTCTCTTCTTCCCTTCCTTCCTTCTTTCTTTCCTTCCTTCCTCTCTTTCCCTTCATCCCACTCCCTCTCTCCTCCTCCCTTCCTTTCTTCCTCCTTCTTTCCCTCTTCCTTCCTTCCTCTCTTTCTTTCTTTCTTTCTTTCTTTCTTTCTTTCTTTCTTTCTTTCTTTCTTTC
>NC_043713.1:65268356-65274156 GCF_006229205.1 Suricata suricatta
TCACAGGATCGGCTCTCATTGGATGGCTTGGGTCATGTGCCCATTTCTAAACCAATCTCTGTGATGTGGAAGAGTAAGGCTCACCTCTGGAGCCGAGGACGGTGACAGTGCAATCAGGGCCCCAGGGACTGAAGGGGGAGGGTGGGTGGGTTCCTCAAGACCTATGAGCACCCTGTTCCTAGAAGACGGAGGAATGGATGTTGAAGGGTCAAGAAGAACTGGGCTTTCTGCACATTGTCCAGCTCACGGTTGACACTTGCCCTGTCCGCACCCTTGCATGGAAGTGTCTGATTTGCCACCATTATAATCTTCATCAACCACAAGAACTTAAAGACTCATTCAAGGAGACCTTCAGTTCAGTGCACCCCTGACTTTTAGCAAGGATCCTGGGTCGCTGGACAGTCCTGAGCCCAGAGAGGTGTGAATGGGGGGAGGGGTGCCATGAAAAGTGTCACTGACACCATGTGCAAGGAAAGCATCTCAGCTGTGCTCAGGGCTTGTGAGGTGACGCTTCCGGCTCCTCCTCAGGCCACTTGGCAGGAATCAGGAGCCCTCTTTGAGAGCCGTGGACAACTGGGGAGGCTTTCTGGTGTTGGTGATGACTGATCTGGGCTTGGAAGTGTAAGTGGGATTGGCGTGGCCTAGCTGGCAAGAAGAATATTAACCACAAGGTGAAGTGGATGGCTCAGCGATGTGCAGAGCAGGAAAATCAGGAGCTCTGGGTGTTTTCTTCTCCACTCCTTTCCTGTACCTTCCTTCCATTCTTCCATCAAGAACTGTGACCAACCCATTGGGCATCTCTGTGCAAATCAGTAAAAGGCTCCTCTGCTGGGGAGAACCTACTCCTGACCAAGATACACAGCCTCAAAGTACTCTGTGGACTGGATTGCCGCCTCCACCTGGTCCACTGATGGAACATCCTCGAATAAGCAACGACTTGGACAGCTGTCCCCAGTAGTTCCCCTCCTTCTGTCTTCCCTTCCCCTTCCTCCTTCCTTGCTTCCTCCTCTATACCTTGCAGTTCCTATTATGCAAGGCCTGCAAATCAGATCTGGCCCTTTTCCTCTTTGGTCACCGGGCTGCCTCTCCCCTGTGTTATCCTGGACCATTTCAGCCATCTCCTGGCAGGGAACCTTGACCTCCTTTTCCTTCCTCTGAGAGCCCCCACCTCTGAGGCTGCCCAACACCGTCTCACACCCCCATCCCATCCGAATCCACCCCCAGTTCCTCCCAAGCTGAAGGGCTTTAACTCACGGGCCCAGACCCTGCCCCCCCACCGCCCCGACAGGCCTGATTTGGCTCCCTGCACATCTGGGCCTCCCATCTGGCCCCCGCACACTGCCTGTGCAGGTTGCTTTATGGATATAATAAATATTACTTCCTTAATATGATTTCACTTAGGTTCCCAGTGACTCACTCAAGCAAATCTTCCATTTAACACATGACTTTCTCTTCAGAGGGAGCAGAGAAAATATTGTTATTGGAAGAGGCATGGCTGTGAGGGGCTGCGGGGCGGGGGAGTGTGTCCACCTAACCTCAAAGTTTGCTGCTGCCCACAGGCCTGGCCCTGGCAAGACCTCAGCACCCCAAGGCTCTGGCTTCACCTGTGGGCTGGAAGAATTTGGGAAATGTTCCAGCCATGCCCAGTAGGGACAGTCACAAAAGTGCTTCAAGTGTTACACGCTGCCCTGTGTCACCTTGGATCGCATCTCCACTGCTTGGTGTGTGGATTGGAGCCAAGTCTGTTACGTCATTCATCTGGACTAGGGAGAGGACCAAGCTTATCACCCACAGTCAGTTTGTCAGGGGCACACAGACAGCCGTTACTTTCAACAGAAATTGTAAAAATTACAATTTGAATGTAGATTTATTTTCTCTGATGCTGAAAAGGGAAAAGATGGGATAGCAAGCCAGAAAAAAGGCGTGTGGTGTGTTAGCGACACCTACTGGTTGAGTGGGATATAGCAACCCAGCTCTACCAGTCTCACCACCTCTGTGGGGCAGAAGGAGTCAAGCAACAATGCTGATTGTTTGCTTACGTCACTCACGCACCAAACCCTCACGGTTGTTTTTAAAAGTCGGATTTATTGAGGCACGACTTACCTGTTGTAAACTGTACCCCTTTAAAAATGTACAGTTTGCCAAGCTATGACAACTGTATACAGTTGTGTACTACCAGCACTACCAAGATACAGAGTATCTTCATCTCCGCTGAAAATTCCCTCATCCCAGGTTACAGTCCTTTCCCTACACCCAACCTCAGCTTCTAGCAAGAACTGATTAGACTTCTGCCTCACAGTTGTGCTTTTTCCTAAACGTCACAGAACAGAAACACAGTACATAGCCCTTTGTATCTGGCTTTTTTCCATTTTCCCCTCATCCTTCTGTGATTCTCCTACATTATTGACATGGATCAATGCGTCATTCTTTTTTTTTTTAATTGCTGGGTGTTTTTCAATGTATGGGCACATCATAGTTTGTGTATCCATTCCCTTGTCCATATCACATTTTTCTTTTGAAAATTCCCCACCTTAAGGAGAAAGAAATCGAGGCTCAAGAAAATGAAGAGAGTGAAGGAGACCAAGGGTCTCTCAGCTGAAGAGGCGCTATCACAGACCCGATCCTAAATTCTGGGGGTGCTTATACTGTTCCTAATCCTGTTCCTCCTAGTCAGCTCAATGACTTCATTCAGCCAGGAATATGCGACTTTGTTCCCTCTTCCTCCTCTCTCAATGAATGCTTGATAAACATGTAGGGAAGGACCACCACGACTTTGAGGGATCTGCCTCAGTTGTCGGAGTTGTGCTGGAGGGACGGAACGAGCCATCAGCTGGTAGTTGAGGAACAGTGTGTGGATGGGGACTTCGCTGCAAGATTCCCACCTTGGAGTAGGAAGTTGAATTACATAGACTCTAATGGTTTTTTCTTGACTTTCTTATTAGTGGAGGAGTATTTATTGGGGGGGGGAGGGAGAAAAACACATTCTGTTCTGCTGTGTAACGTTGTTACTTCTGTTCTCTGATCCTCAGTTTTCCCATCTGCACAATGGGCATACTCTCCCTCTGAAGCTGGGGAGGGGATCTTTCCAGGTGACCTGCAAAGGCACAACACAGAGAATACCACCGGCTCCCCATCCTGCGTCTTCCCCACGGAGCTGTATCAGGACGGAAAAATTCTTTCCAGCTCAGTTTCTCTGCTCTTCCTTCCATGGTGCAGGAGACATGCCCCCAGTTTTCTAGGAGCTTGGAGGGTGTTGGGGATCCATTCACAGACCCTGCCTTTCTGCCACACAGGCCTCCACCTGGCAGATGAATTACAGATCAGTGTTGTTTGCATTCATCCTTCCAAGGCACTCATGTTGGCCAGAAAATGGCTCTATTCCTGTCTTATCACAACACCTGGGCTTCTCAGTGTGGTTCGTGCTCCACCGGATCCCTCTCCCAGGCCCCGCACTTCTCCCAAATCCCCTGCTGAGCTGGCTCCAAAGAGAGTTCTGTTGGTCCAGGACCAGCTGAGCAGGGGCCTGCGTTCTATCTCCCCTTTCCTCTACCTTCCTCCCAAGCCTTGTCAGTGGCCGGAGCTGCCCTTGTTTCGGGCACCGTGTCCACCAGGACTGTTGTACCTCAAGGGCATACAAAACGGAAGCTGAAGCTCAGAGACCTGTGGATAGCCCAGGGCAGCACAGCAAACAGCTCACAGCAGTTCCCTGCAGCTGCATTGTCCTCTGTGCAGGCAACTTCAGCGTGCTAACCGCGGAGCCTTAAGGAAACCTCACGAGAGAGACTCTACAATCATCCCCATTTTTGAGATGAAGACACTGATGCCCAGCGAGGGTAAGTCACTTGCCCAAGGTCACACAGCTCAGATGTGGTGGAGCTGAGGGTTATTCTTGGTTACCTCAGCTCCCAGCATCCCCGCTCTACTACATTTGAAGGACCGATCAATCCACACAAGATGCTGTGCTAAGCATGGCAGCAAAGACCAAGATGGGCAGCTTGTCCACAGGAGACTACTATAAAGCTAGGTTGAAGGCATAAGTGCAGGAAAGGCACAGCCATAAGCAAGTCTTGGGGGAACAATTTCTAGGAAGAATACAACATCATTCGATTTGAAATTTGGCTCCCATCCTCTGTGTTCTGTGGTCCCTGAACTTTCCTTTTTCCCCTTGATACTTTTTGTTGTTGTTGTTGTTTAATGTCTATTTACATTATGAGAGATGAGATGGGGAGAGAGAGAGGGAGGATCCCAAGCAGGCTCTGTACTATCAGCGCAGAGTCTGACGCGGGACTTGATCCCACAACTAGGAGATCACGTTTCACTGATTGAACTCCCCAGGCACTCACACCCCGCCCATCCTTTTTGTGTCTCTGTTTATCAGTTTCCCACTGCCAAGCCTAGAGCAGGAGTTTAATAACGGTTGTATTAATAAATCAAGGGAAGAATGTCAGTGTAAAAGAAAATGAAAGGAAGCCTCAGAGGAAGCGAAAAGGAAGCTGGTTCCAGTCTCCTAGAAATCTAAAAAGAGACGACTCTGGTCTTTATCAGAAGTCAGTCCCTGGAGGTGTGGTGGTGGGCTGGACCCTAGGGGGGCGGGTGGAGGGGGATGGACAGGGGTGCTCAGAGCTGGAAGGGGGTGGAAGACCCCATGGCCTGCCCTGGGGTGGGTAGCAAGGCTTCTGCAGCTGCCTTGACCTTCAGCTTCATTTGTCAAAGTGAGTTGTTCACCCCAGACCTTGGCGTCCCAGGCTTGCTGTGAGCTTCTGATGTGGGAACTAGCAACCTTGCAGAAAATGGCAGTCCCTAACCACGTGGGGTCCCGTCCTGAAGACGTTGTGGGGTTTCTGAGTCTCTGCTTGCCCACCTGGGCTCTGTCAACTGATGGATGAGTCCGTGAGCACAGCCCTTGTTAGAGGAGCCAATGCCCCTGTGTCAGACAGAGTGCGGTGTGGTGAGAGGGAATCGGCGACATTGTCTCTGCTCAGATGGGCCCTGGGTTCTGCGTGCAACCGCCTGGAAGCCATTCCCTTATAGAAATTCTCCCTGGATCCCAGCCCAGCCCAGAATGAAACCCAAAGCCTTTGCCAGCCCCTCCCCCACTCCCCAGCCATGAAGCTCTGGGCCCATTTAGCTTCTGCTCCTTCCTCGTGGGACACCTCCCCCCCCCCCCCCCCCCAAGTCCCCACATCACCGTCCTGAGCACTCCAAGGAGGAGGCACATTGCCCGTCTTAAGTTTGCCGGCTTGTCGGTTTACTTGTTTGCCTCTGTTCTGCCGTGAAGTCAAGGACCCCATCCGCCTCTTTCACCGCTGCGCCCCGAAGGCCTTCCAGAAGTTGTCACTGGATTCGCCTACCTGGCGGGTGAATTGACCAACGAGGTTTTGCCTCCCCTTGGCCTCGGGGTCCCGGCTGCAAAATCCGGAAGGGAGACTCTGCACCTTGGAAGGGGTCCCGTGCTCTCGGCTCTCTCCCCTGCCACCCCGCGCAGAGGGGCGGGGGATGCGGTGGGCAGTGGTGGGCCTTGGGTGGCCCAGGGCCCCCTGACGAATGAGGCTGAATCGGCGCTGCGGCCGGTTATTGATCTGAGCAGGTTGTCAGTGAAGGGGAAGTTGTAATTGTTGCGGTAGTTTCCTTGTAACCACCAGCCCCGAAGGGAAATTAAGCTTTGCAGCTAATGGGGCTATCCGATCCTTCAACCTTTGATGTATTGAATCCGAGCGTGGCCCCCGGAATACTGAGTGGCTGCTCACAGCACCATTTTCAGGCAGAGAGCGGCCTCCAAGCTGCCATTCTTTCTCAGCCT
>NC_043713.1:65274256-65313431 GCF_006229205.1 Suricata suricatta
TGGGGGCTTAGGGCAAGCAGAGCCTGGCTTTCCCCTTGCATTATGATGAAGCCCTTCTCTGTGCATAGCACTGTGCCTGGTCCATAGGTACATAGTAGGTGCTCACTAAACCTCTCATGAGTGAATCAGCATAAAGAAGAAAGCATGATGGGGCACCTGGGTGGCTCAGTCGGTTGGGCGTCCAACTTCAGCTCAGGTCATGATGTCACAGTCCATGAGTTCGAGCCCCACTTTGGGCTCTGTGCTGACAGCCCAGAGACTGGAACCTGTTTCAGATTCTGTGTCTTCCTCTCTCTCTGCCCCTCTGCAACTCATACTCTGTCTCTCAGCAATGAATAAATGTTAAAAGAATTAAAAAAAGAGAAGAAAGCATGAGATATTTCACCCAAAGAAAGCAGTGATAAAATGGACCCCATAACCACGGTATCGGGTGCCAGAATAAGGTGTTAAAAGCCACTTTGGAGACAGCTGTGAGCTGCTGGCAATAGGTGACGTGCATGTGGCATTTCAAGGAGAGGAGTCCAGTATTGTCATACAGGGAGACTAGAATGTAGAGAGGTCGGGGTCTGCAGAAAGGTTTGGGGAGCCGCTGGAGCAGTCTGGAGTTCTGCCAAGCCTGGATACTCTTGACATAGCCAAGAAAATAAAAGTCAGGAGAGAGGGAAGGAGAAGGAGCTACGCATTTGCACTGGACAAAAGAGACTCCAACCTGACCATTAGTTGGAATAAGTATAGTTATGAAAGACTGAATGCCTAGTATATATTATAAACTGGACGAAGCACTTTTTCATACATAATCAAATCAACACATAAAATCCTATTTTAAAATGTCCATTTCGGGGCACCTGGATGGCTCAGTTGGCTGAGTGTCTGACTCCTGATTTCAGCTCAGGTCATGATCTCATGGTTGGTGGAGGAGAAGTGATGTATGGAGTTACTAGTTCTTGAATGCCGATCTTCTCTGTGCTATCCTTGAAAATTACTAGCTGTGTAATCTTGTGCTTATTACTTAACTTCTGTGTGTCTATATCTGAAAAAATGAGAGCATTTGTAGTATGGCCACATGAGGTTTGTATGAGGATATAATTATGTAAAACATGTAGAACAGTGCTTAGGAAACAGGGAGCATTTCATAATTTAGTAATTATTATTTTTTATTATTAATGTTAAGATTGTTATTAATAAAGCTGCTGTGGCCTATATATACATTGTGGCTAATTTTCATAGCAGCTAAAGGTGGGCATCAATCCTCAGTTTACGGATTAGATAAATGAACTTCGAAGTGCTGCCCAAGGTCACAGAGCAAAGCAGAAGGGAGCATGTATTTGAATCCTTCTCTGCCTGGTTCCAAAGCCCACTGGCTTCTATCTTGTCAGGACTGGCAGAGTTTTTCCAAGTTTAAAGTGACTTATTATCATCTGAAGGGAGAGGAGAAGGAAGAAATTGAAGACAGAAGGGAATAAGTGGAGAACAGGTGTGTCTATTACTGTAGGTGGGAAGGTGTGAGCAGAGGCAGATCTAGAGATTTACCGTGGCCTTATCATAGACAGGAAAGAAGGAGAAAAAGCTGTATTTGGCATTTTAGTGCATTGTGGATGAGGATTTTCCTGTCCAGGACTTTTTATAGTTCTGAAAAAAATTAGTTTTCATGTTTTTAAGCTGTGAGGGTAGCAGGAAAGAAGGGGGGAAGGAGGGATGATAAAGGAGCAGTGAAATATGACCTGGTTACTGTGGGCATCACAGCCAATAATAACGAGAGGGGGAATCATGCAGGACCCCACAAGGACCAGGGGGAATGGCCCAACCTAACTTTGGGATACATTAGCCGTGTCCTGCTCCTTGTTCCAAAGTTGCAAACCTTATTGGCTCAAAGTTCAAGGAATACCACTAAGGGCACTGTAGCATGGTAGAAGCATCAAGGACTTGAGTCAGATAATATGGGGTTGTAGCCAGATTCTGTGAATTACTGGCTATGTGTCATTCCCTTCTTTGAGCTTTAGCTTCCTTATCTATGAAGTGACATTAATAGTACCTTTCTCACAGGGTGGTTGTGCAGATTAAATGAGATTATATTTATAAGTTTGCTTAGAATGTAGAAAATGTCAATAGTAGATATTAAAAAGGCCCTAGTCACTACTTAGGCTTTTCCCAAATCCCAGTGCCAGCTAAACTGATGTCTTTCTTTGCACCTTGCTTGCCCTCATGGGGAGACTGGCAGAGCTGGCACTCTTTTCTCCACATCTGCCTTTCATGAGTCTGGACTTGGACTAAGTCTGGCTTAAGCCTTGGAAAGATGGGATCCCCTGGAAGACAGACTGTTGATGGTCCACCTTCTCTCAAATATTGTCTAGTTATCTAAACTCTCTGGGACAGGGGTGCCTTAGAGAAAGCCCAAGTCAAGCACTGTGTGGGAAACTCTGGCCTTAGATGAAGCTGCATTCAAGGGCTGGGATTATGGGTGCAGCTTTGAGGGAGGTTGGGGCCTCTGTCCACCTCATTCCACCAAAAGGAGAGATTATGATCCTCTGGCGGAAAGTCCACACTAAGATCATAATTTTCTTTTCTTATCTTTTTTTTGTTTCTTCTTTTCTTTCCTTCCTTCATTCCCTCCCTCTCTCTTTCCCCTTCTTTCTCTCTCTTCCTTTCCTCTCCCCTTCTCCCTCCCTCCCTCCCTCCCTTCCTTCCTTCCTTCCTTCCTTCCTTCCTTCCTTCCTTCCTTCCTTCCTTTCAAAATTAATCAAGTGACACTCACTCTACATTGACCACAGCCAGGAAGCTCTGCAAGGGTCCGCTTCATGGAGCCTGCCACCAGGGACCTGTCCGTGGTGCTGAAGCCTTCGCATTTGCACTCCTACCTTGTGGAAGGTGAGCCCCTCTCTGGCTCTGGTTCATGACCTCTATCTCTGAGAAATCCTCCTTCTGATTTCACTCTTTATATGACTTGCAGGTTATTACACACGTCTTATATGTTCCAGAATAACCTTTAACCATCTACCAGCCCTGGCCTTTGTCTATTCTCATTTATCAACAGTTCCTGTCATTAGATTTCCCTGAAAAATGAATGGGCAGCTTGAATCCCAGACTTGATTCCCAACTTCTTATTCCAAACCCCACAGGCGTGCTCTAGTGCCACATGTCTGGCAGACTTCAAACCATCTTTAAAGAGGGTTGCACTCTGCACAAAGGAGTGACCTAGGGTTGTGGAAAGACCAGAATTGAATTGAATTGTGTCTTGCACAGATTTTTTAAACCTCTCTGAACCTCATTCTCCTCATTTGTACAGTGGGGAGGGCCGTTGAAGAGGTATGATATAGCTATGTATAGGACATTTACAGGATCAGATCCTCCTCAGGCTCCATAAAAAGAACCAACTCATGGCAATAATAAGGGATACTTTAAGTTAAACATTTACTTTTCACCTTTTCCCTTCAAAAAGTGCACAGCTCATAGCTTTAGGCCAATCCCTTAGTTTCTCAGTGCCCCTGTTCCCTCTTCCATCTTGGAGGTGATAGTGATAGTTTTGGTCATGAAAGTTTCTTTCCTTAACAACTTTAAAGAAAGGAGGATTAAACTTGTTGGAAGAAATGGAGTAAAATGTAAACTATACAGAGTTGAGTTTCCCTGGGGATATTTCCCCCTTCATGGGCCAGCAGAGGCTTCTTTTCCTCATGAACACTGCCCGTCCCCTTTGGGTAAGCCTTTAGTGCAAACTCTAACCCCCAGTAAGCCCTCCTCTGTGCTCACTGTACATCTATTTTTGCACTCATTACCCTGTATGGTAATAATTTGTGCTGTCCCCCTACAAACAAGACTGTGTAATTCTTGAGGATGAGGTCCATATCTTAGCCATCAGTAGATTCCCAAGGTACATGTTCACTCTGTATTTATTTAGTCATATAGTATTTGTTTATATTTAAATCAATGTTTAGGCAAATAAACTTGGATTTGATTGAAATCAAATACACATGGCAGATTGAACACTGAACTGGCAGTCATGATGACTTGGATCTGCTCTGATTTTGTTTTCATTTTGCTACATGGCCCTGGGAAACCCTCTTTCCCTCTCTGAAGGCTCAGTTTTGCTTTCTGAAAGGTGACAGGGTTGGGTTTGGTGACTTGTGAGGAGACTTCCAGCTGTTAAAGTTGGACACACTTTCAATGAGTATTTATTAAGCACCTGTTGTGTGCTAAGTAGTAGGAAGTCTGATGAAGAATAAAATATGCTCTTTACCCCGAAGAGTTCTTATTTCAGTGAAGGCAGAGAGGAAAGTGATCGGGAAAGTTCAATACCACATGGATGTATGACATTCTAGGACTATATATAACTTGTGTCAGCACAAGTGGCTATGTCTGCCCAAAAGACAAGTACTCAGCCCAGTCTAGGGAAGGTAAGGGTAGGAAGGCTTCCTGGAGGAAGTACCCTCCTAGATGATGCCTAAAAAAGAAGTAAGAGTTGGTTACTACAGACATTTTGAAGGAAACTTGAGGATGAGTTCTAAGTGGAAAAAGAAGGCCTTGTAGATGCTGAGGGCAGAGAGGATGGTACATATTTGTGAAGCCACTACCGGAGGCACGGGGTTTTTGTGAGGAGGGGATGTAGTGGCAAAAGGCCAGGCTAAAGATGTAAGCAATGGCCCAGAGGTCAACACAAAAATGGTTTGACTATTACCTCAAGGGAACAGGGAGGGGTTTTAATCAAGACTGCCTGCATTCACAGATGGCACTGCAGAAAGGACCCCAGTTGCAGGGTAGTTATTGCATGGGTATTGGATGGGAGTGAGGCCAGGCTCAGAGATCCGTAGGGTAAATGTTGTCAGAATCCAGGAGCTGGTGGCTGGGCTGGGGCAGTGATGGCAGGGTAGAGCAAGTGGAACAAACTTGAGAGACATTTACAAAGTCCTGTGTACCGACTGGGTGCAGATGGCCACAGAAAAGGACTCAGACTCTGGACTGGGAAACGAGATGTCTGGAGGGCCACTCACTGAGCAGAGTAAAGGAATGGAAGTGCATGGGACCAGGGGTGGGTGTGATGCTTTCTTCCCATTTTGGGGATTTGATTTTAGGGGCCATGGAAAATCCAAATGAAGATACTGAAGTCTAGGGCTCAGAAAACTGGTTTTGATGGAGGCTAAAGATAGAGTTAAGATACACATGTCCTCTCCTCCCATTCCCTACCCCAAAGGATCTTTTCCTCCCCTGAACTCTTCGAGCTTGTTGGTGCCACACAATTAGGCACTTAATTGCTTTCTAATTGATATGTGCCTTAGGCTGTCACAGCCGATAAATTTGCAAGCTCCTTGAGGGCAGAGGGCTCTGTCTAAGACCCTCCAAGCCTCTCCCTGGGCACCGCAGGAAACTTATGAGCTATCTGAATAGGGGAGAGGAGAATAGTAAGCTTGCTGGTCATTGATGGCCACCCTGGACCTCAGTTTCCCCATCTGTGGGATGGGAATTGCCAGACTTCCTTCAATCCTTCTGTGATCCCTTAAGATTTCTAGTTTTGTTAATTCTTCAAAATGGTGGAGAGGGAGCAAAGGAGAAGGAGACAGGAAGCAGCTTATGGGACCCCCCCCCCCCAGCCCCGGTCTGGTCCAATGTCAGGATGTCTAGGCAGGAAATAGAAATAATATTAAAAAATAACAGGAGAAAAGCGAATTGTTTCTCTCCACTAGTAGCAGGCGCTCAGCAAAACAAACAAGCCTAACGGAATGCTTTGGCGATTATACAGACAAACAAATCACTTTTCCAAAGTGCTTCTTGGGGGAATTACGGCTCCTGGAAATGAAACACAAACAGATTATTAAAAAAGAGCTCCCCGTTGGGAGAGAAACAGTATTTACAAGAGAAGATGTGCCTAGCCGGACCTCTAATTGCCGTTCATTATCTCATATTGATTTAATTAGCTGTTGCACTCGGGTCTGAATTGCCTGCCGCCCGCAGCGGGGGACCAGCAGAGAGAGGGGGTTCGGATTGACCGAGCAGGCTCCCACCACCTCTTCCCCTCCTCCCCGCTTTCCCCTGGAACACGAGGGTCAGCGCGCGGGGTGTCACTGTGGTGGCAGAGGGGTGGCCGGCGGCTGGAGGCGGCAGCCACGTCCAGAGCTTTGCAGGCTGCGATGTCTCTCGTGCACCTTGACTGGGGTGGCTGTGAGGAGCTAATTAGCTGCAGTAATTAGAGAAGCGTCTTCATAATGTGGGATTAGAGTGGCTTGGTGAGATATATGGCCCAGGCTGGCGGTGGTTATGGGGGAGAAACAGGCGAGGCGAAGACGAGGCGGCCTCCCACAATGTCCTTGGGCCCTGCAGGGGTGACTTTCCTGCCCCCTTCTCTAGGGTCGCCTGCTTGTGTCAGGCTATCCAGCCATTCGTGGCCTCTCCACCCCTCTGCAACCCAGAGACTCCAACTGAGCAGAGATTTCCAGATGAAGAAGAAAGGTTATTAGCGTTTCTCTCTAGTGGGCGTCTGGGACCAATTGTTTTGAAGATTTGGGGTTTATAATTGCAAGTGATTAATGGAAGAGTTGGCAATCAGGTTTAAAAGGTTGCTAATTGCTCTTTTAACATAATTGTGTCCGAGTGAGAGCAGTGTGCGAGCACGGGCTTGGCATGCAGAATGCACGGTGCGGGGCATTAAATGGTCTCTGCGTCTTTCCTCCGTTGGTTTGTCCATTCATCTAATCTTGACTGAGAGCCCGTGAAACTCCTGACCCATGTTGGGTGTGGGGACAGGGCTGTGTGTGAGCAGAGTCCGTGCCCTCGAGGGGCTTACTGTCTGGTAGGCTTGGGAACACTGAGTTTCCTTATTGGGTCTATTTGTGCCAAGGTGACTGGACCAATCTAAGCTTGTTTGAGAATTCCTAGGAGCTTACCATATTGTCCAGAAAAAGGAGACGGGTAGGAACACACCCACTTGGACGTGCTAAATAGAACACGTGTATGTAAGCCTAGCACAGTGAACAACCAGAAGGAAGGCAAACACGGCCCTGCAGAAGATGAAAAAAAGATTCCAAGTCAATGAATTCAGTTCCTGGACTGCTAAGAGAAATCCTCAGAGAGAGAAAGAGGGAGACGCAGAATCAGAGCAGGCTCCAGGCTCTGAGCTGTCCACACAGAGCCCAATGTAGGGCACGAACTCATGATCTTCAAGATCATGACCTGAGCTGAAGTTGGACGCTTAACCAACTGAGCCACCCAGGTGCCCCTAAAGCCTAATTACTTTATATTTACACACAATCATACCAATCCTGATAATCTGATTTTCCTTATTACAACAGGTAAAAAAGCAGTGATATAGATTCTAGATAGATTGATTGATTGATCACAACTTATAAAATATGCCCTGCTGACAGAAAAGGAAATTGAGACTTCTAGAAATTGGGTTTCATTCATGGGAACATAATCTATAAATTAGGTTTCAGTCTCCAATTCTCATATTCTTTGCATTGGGCTCATGGTAGGTCCCCGAATTTCAGATATTAAGATGCTTTAGAATTTATTGTGGGACACCTGGGTGGCTCAGGCGGTTGAGTGTTCGACTTCGGCTCAGGTCATGATCTCACGTTTGTGGGTTCGAGCCCTGCATTGGGCTCTGTGCTGACAGCTCACAGCCTGGAGCCTGTTTCAGATTCTGTGTCTCCGTCTCTCTCTGACCCTCCCCTGCTCATGCCGTCTCTTGGTCTCTCAAAAATAAATAAAAAACATCCAAAAAAAGTTAGAATTTATTGTATCAAGGATTGGCAAATAGGTTTTATCTCGCTCACAAATGTTGCCTTCCTCAGTAATGACTATTTGGAATGTTGCCTTGGGAAGGTATTCTAAACGCAGATCTGGTCACAGTGGAAGAAAATCAGTAGTCAATTAGTAATGTCTGCTATGAGTCAGGGAAGGGGATGTAGAGGTGTGGATCCCACAGATTTGACACTCTTGCTAAAATGTCATCTCTTTATCTTTCAGGTGTGAAAGCAGAGTCGCGAAGGATGGGAGTTATTTGAGCTCAGATTTGTTCACCTGCGTTCATCGGTTCGGCCCTGCAGGGAAAAGAGGAACCATGGCTTGGGAACTTGGGTGGGAAGGGCAGGCCTAGATAAATAGTGCATGCAGAGAAGGGTTAGGGAAAATGGTGAAAGCAGGCCACTGCAGAGGAGGAGGATCTTGGAGGAGTGAGCTGATCTGGGCAGCTGCAAAGTTTGAGAGAAGGTAGGTCAGGTGGGGACACGGCAAGAGTAAAGGCAGAGTCAGAGAGGAGGTGCGTGCACGACATGCATGTATGAGGGTTACGGAGGAGGCTTGCCTGGAGCGCATGCTTAGGAATGGGGGGCAGAAATAAAGCCGTGTCCCATAAAGGAAACTTCTAGTCCCATTGTCACGATCACGGCGTCTTGTACACAGTAGGTGGTCAAGAGGTGTAAAGTCTGTCTCCGGTTCTCCTTTTCCTGCTATTAATTCACTCAACAAACTTCAGTGGGTGCTGTGCATGTACCGGATCCAGGCTAATCTCTGTGGTTATGCTGAAAAATGAAAAAGACATCCCTTACCATCTGGCAGGAGAGGCCACGTGGCCAGGGAAAGAGCCCTGCTCCGGGCGTCTCCAGGCCCAGGCTCTGAGTGGGGGTGGGTGGGAGGGGGAGCCTCAGATTCGCACTGTGATCCTGAGAATATCACAGGCCGGGCCTGAGTCTGCTTCCTCCTCCGTAGGTGGTGAGTAGACCTGAACACCACAAATGGAGCCTCTCGCGTCCCTGCCTGAAAGTCCCCTGAGGACCCTCCGTCACATTTAGGAGGCAGTGCACTCGAAGGCCACTCGGTGTTCCTGCATGACCTGGGCTGCTGACTGTTCCCTCCTCATCTTCTGCCACTGCCCACCCTGACTCCTCCACCTCGAGCCCATTCCCAGCTTCACCAGTGCCTCCTCTACCTTCCAACTGTCTGGCTTCTTCTCATTCCTTGGACCTCACTATGAGGGTCACCTCTTCCAAGAAGCCTTCCCAGACTACCTGTCTGTCACAGCCCTCTTTGTTCTATGCAGCACTTACCACATTTTGCAGGTGTCTGTTTACTGGTTAGCTGACCTCTTTTTGCCTCTGTCATCCCCTGCTAGGCTGAGGGTGGTGATCCTGTCTGCCTTTCCCCCATTGAGTTCCCACTGCCTAGCCTGGACCTGGCTCTGGTAATTGAAGCTACCAGAAAGCTGATTTGGCTGGACCTTTCCAGAGTCAGTGGTGTAGACCTCTTCATTGGGATTCTGGGAAACGTGGGTTTCTACTCTAACACCTACCACCTGTGTGACCTTGAGCTAATTCCTTCACCTCTCTGGTCCTCAGTGTCTTCATCTGTAAAAAGGATGTCATCATTGTACCCACTGCAGAGTGATAAACTGAGATTAAAAAAAAAAAGCCCAGAACTCAAAGTCTGGTGTTCAGAGCTACCCAGTGTTAGGCTATTTATGACCACTGTGCTCAGGGTTCCCAAAGAGCAGAATAGGCTGCTTTGGGTGGTACAGGTGCAGGCATGGTGGAAGGTCAAAGAATGTCAGCTGTCAGACGGAGGGCAGGAGGTCAGAGCAGACCTTCCGGTGCCGTCCTGCCCTGCGCCTTGGCCTCTCGCGGGTTCCGGGCTATAAAGAAGCCCGCCCTGTGGAGCTCTGATTTAATTAGCTCCGTGATATTGCCCTATCGATCACGCATTTCAAGTCTGCCAACCGGGGGATCAGCGCGTGCCCATCTTGCTCTCGATTGTGGGAAGGAGACACACATATTGACTTATTTATTCAAGCCCAGCTGGGGGGCCCCCACACCCCCACGCCCTCCTCCCCCCACACCCTCACCCCCACACCCACCTCCCCTACACAAACCGGAGGTTGGGGTAAATCTCCCTCTTCTCTCGGCTCATCAGCAAGCCCTTTATCCTCCCCCCCTACCCCGTCACCTCTTCTCCATTTGAATTAGCTTTAATATCTTTTTGATGGAGAAAGTGTTTGCTTTATCTCTGGTGATACCTCTCCTAATTGTTTCCTGCCATCTTGGTAATACCTCCTTAATAGGTAATTAATTAATAGGTAGTTAATTAATAGGTAATACCTCCTCATTCCTCCTCCTCCAGAGCAGCTATGGCCTTTGGGTTTGTTTGTTTGCTTGCTTTCTGCAAATGATGATGCCTGGCCTGGGGTTGGGGGACTTGAGGCTCTTCCTGCTCTTGTCCTTCCCCTTGATCTGTTTCTCTCCAGCCCTTCCTTTCCATTTTCCTTTCCTGGTCTTCCCTCTCCTCCCCTCCCTCCATCTTCTCCCGGCCCCTCCCCCCTCCTCCAATCCCTTCTTCCCTCCCTCCTCTGCTTCCTTCTTCTCCCTCCTTCCCTCCCTCTCTTCCACCTGTCCTTCCCTCCCTCCTTTTTTTTCTGTCCCCTCCCACTTTTCATCCTTTCCCTTCCTACCTCCCTCTATTTCCTCCCCTGCCCCTCCCCCCTCCTCCCTCCCCCCTCTGCTTCCCTCTTCTCCCTTGCCTCCCTCCCTCCTCTCCCTTCCTGCCTCCCTCCCTCCCTCTCTCCCTCACCCTCACCCAGCCTCTCCTTTTCCCCTGGAAACAGAGTTCAGTTTAGTTGAAACATGAGAGCCTGGCAGGAAAAGAGAATGCGCCACCACAAGCAGGAGGGTGGCTGGGATTCAGGTGCTCAGTGTAGGACTGTGTGATTCCTGGTTTCCTTATCCTCAGAGCCATAGCGGCCAGAAACGGGGCTCTCCCCAGACCTGGGACACTCGATGTGATCCCTAGGGACCCCTGGTCAGGGGACAGGAAGGGAGGGCCTTGGGAATCTCATAAGTTGGGAAATGCTGCACATTACGTAGGGGCTCTCAGAAAATCACCGAGCACATTGGTAAAGTAAAGGCTCTGAGAAGGCTCGTGGGAAAGAAGCCTGTTGAATTTGGTTTCATCAGAAGATTTCTGGTCTCATTCACTTTGCCGAGTGTTGCAGGGAACTGGCTCCCTCGGGAAGTATTAGCCTTGTGGGCCAGCACTCTGTCCCCTCCTCCTTTGGCATCAAATCCTTTCTGTGTTCTGTCTTCTCAGCGGTACCAGCTTCCTGAGGAGGACCCAATGACTTCAAATTTGTGCCCAGAAGAGAGGAATTTGAGGCTCTTCTAGAATGATCACAGTCACCTCTCCTGAGCTGTTTCTGGCTGTGTGGCCCTGAAAGGCGGGACAATCATGGAAGCAGACTCTTGGCAGTCAGGTGCAAGTTCAAATCCCAGCTCTGCCACTGGATAGCTGAGTCTTCCTGGGCCCATTGCTAAAGCTCTTTGGTCTCAGTCTTCTCATCTGTTAAATGGGAACATGACAGCTATACCACAAGTGCCTCTGGATCATATAAGAAACTCAATACAATGTCGATGAAATGTGAGACGCCGGGAAGATGCTCTGTACATTTGACGAGTGTGTGTGTGTGTGTGTGTGTGTGTGTGTGTGTGTGAAGGCAAATTTCACATACCAAAATTAATCATTTTCAGGTTTACAGTTCAGTGGCAGCATACTCACGATGTTGTGCAGCCGTCACCTCTAGTTCCAACTCATTGTCATCACCCCAAAAGGAAGTCATGTCCCCATTAAGTGTCCCTCCCCACACCCTGCCCCTAACCCCCCCACAACCAACACTCTGCTCTCTGTCTCTATAGGTTTACCTCCTCTCGATGTTTCATATAAATGGGATCATATAAATAGTGAACTTTTATGTCTGGCTTTTGTCACTGAGCCGAACTAACCATTCCAAGGCTCATCCATGTGGTGGCGTGGGTCTGTGCTTTGCTCTTTTTTGTGGTAGAATCTTGTTCCATTCTAAGGCTATGCTATATTTTGTTTATTTATTTATTTTTTATTTATTTAATTTTGTTTTGAGAGACAGAGAGAGATGCAGGCTTGTGAGTAGAGTAGGGGCAGAGAGGGAGGAGAGCGCGAGAATCCTAAGCAGGCTCCACGATGGGTGTGGGGCCCCCCCAGGAACCGCGACCTGAGCTGAACTCAAGAGTTGGACGCTTACCTGACTGAGCCGCCCAGGTGCTCCCATATTTTGTGTCTCTGTTGATGGCTCGGTACATTTTTATTGGAATTACTTCACTCCTTTTCATAAAGGGACAGGCTCTACTCAAATGGACTTGTAGGAAACACATGACGGCTAGAATGAGGAGAGTCAGTGAGAGATGGTGAATGTGGTTGACAGAGCTTGTGACTGGAAGTCAGGAAGCCTGGACTCTGCTTCTGACTCGGTATGTGACTTTGAGAATCTCCCTTCCCCTCTCTGGGCCTCAGTCTTCTCACCTAAAGGACAGGGTTGGTCAGGATGCTTTTCTGGTTACTTGCTGCTCCAATGTTCCACGGATCTAGTCATCTCTGGACTTTGTCACCCTGTCTGAAGGAAACTCATCTTACGATCGTCAGAAGCTTGGTGTGTCAGATTCTCCATTCACATATCAGGCGTGGGGTGATGCCGGCAGAAAGGCCTCAGCATTTCCATCTCTAAAACCAGGAGGAAAAGTGTTGAATTAGGCTTCAGTTTTATGCTCCTGTGAATTACATGTGAAGTATAATGGAACTAGTATTTCCATAGCTTCTCCTGACTGGCGTGATGGCCGGGCTCAGATTAGTCACACTTGATTTGAAAAACCAACGCTCATGAGTCGAATCTATTTGCCAGCAGCCTGGTCAACTGCTCTCCAGGAAAAGAGCCCATGGAATCTCGTAGTGATACCCGTGAGCACCCAGGACTTGAATTTTCTCTGTGGTGGCTCCTCGGCAGGACATATTTTGACAAACTAAAAATGCCTTCATTTATTTCTGTTAAAATGGAGCAATTGGTGAATGGAGTTTAATTAGAAATTAACAAGTGCCCTAGCGTGGAAGCCCTGCTCCCTGATGTCAGGACTGTGGTCACAGGAGCTACAGTGTGGACGGCAGTGGAGACAGAGAATCCACAGCACTCGCTCTCTGAATTCAGGGATCTGGCCTCGGGAAGGGAGACCCCACAGCTGGGCCACAGAGGAAGGATTTCTGGCCAACTGCCTTCTGGAGACACACACCTCCTGGGTGTTACCATAACGTTAGGGATTAGACTGTATGCTCCAGGAGGGAAAGAGCCACGTCATGTCACTCGTTTTGCCCACCGTTACCTCTCCGGTGCTAGCAAAGGGTTTCACCCATTGTCACTGCTCAATAAATAGTTGTGACTTGCCCCAGAGATATGAAGCTGGAATGTGGTAAATGTGGGATTTGAGCCCAGGCAACCTTGGACTAGAAAGTCAGGGCTTCCCACCTGGTATTTGCTTCCTTGTCTCTCATGTGTCACGTGGTGTTGTCACTGTCCTATATTGGGGCATGAAGTGCTTAAGGAGGAATGCTTTCTTCACTTTTGCATCTCCACTCTCCAGCACAGTACGGGATCTGTCTATATTAGGTGCTCAATAAATGCTCATCATATTAAGTTGGGTAAGGTCTCAGTGAGCCATGGCCAGCTGTCTTTCTGCTTCAGAGGGGACTAGAGTTTTAGACAGGGGGCAAGAACTATTATACATCGCAGGTCCCAGCCCAGAGCCTGGCATGCAGTCAGAGCTTACTACTGGTGGGCTAAACAGAGATGTCCATATCAACACCATTCAACCCAAGAGAATGAACCACACTGCAGGGGGGACATTTAAAAATGTCGCCAAGTGACATACATTGCCTGAGAGCCAATCAGAGTTAGACACGCTCTCGTCACCCCCAGAGGGGTTTTCTTGGATTGGGTTGCCAGGAAACAGATTCTGAGATGGAAAGTTGCATGTAGAGAGGTTCCTGGAGAGTGATCTTGAGAGGTACACCTGGAAGCAAGGAAGGAAGGAAGGGAGGGAGGGAGGGAGAGAAGGGGGGAAGAAGGGAGGGAGGGGAAAATACTGGAAAAGGCAACACTTGATGCATCATGCAATTGCTACTGAGTCTTCCCTTAGCTAATCATATGGGGAGCTCTGGAGCTGAAATAAATCTTCAAACTTCCCCCAAATTGAGGTATGGGGCTGGCCCCTTGTTTGCCCACATAGCCAGTCATGGTCATACAAGTCAGAGGTGTGACTTTGGGCAGGATGGCTCCCAATGATGGAGGGCATCTTAGGGAGGGATGCAGTTGTGAGTTGTCAGCAGCGGAGGGTGGGAGTGGGTTGGTCCTGAACAGTGTGTCTCTGCAGGTGGACCACCATAGTAACTCCAGGGATGGTGACTCGCTGTGTCCCGCTGCTTCTAAGTGGCTGACCTGGGACATAAACCCTGGTTTCTGAAGGCTGGGTATACTTCTACTCTATCAGTGGACTCATCCTGTAATAACCAGACAAAGCACACCTGTCCCCATCCACAAAAGAGCACAAACCAGTGTTTGAGGTAACTTAAGGGGAGTGGAATGGCTGGCAGGTGTCTAGTCTGGGCGGTGACCATTAGCAACTAAGGGACAAAGGCAAGTAAAGGCTAACCTATTGATAGAGTAAGTGGGATGATCTCAATTTCATGGGCAGGGCTAGAACTCAGATTTCCAAGACTGCTATCCCAGGGCTTGCTCTGCGATGTCAAACCTTATAAAAAGGGAAAAGGGACTGACAGTGATTGTGTACCTATTGTGTGCCAGACACACTGTGACAGGTGTTACTGCCTTCCTTTTCCTCCTCTTCTTCCTTCTCCTATTCTTCCTCCTCCCTCTCTTCCTTCTCCACATCTTCCTCCTCCTCTTCCTCCTTGTCCTCTTCTTCCTTTTCTTTCTCCTCCTCTCCTTCCTCTTCCTCCTCCCCCTCTTCTCTTCTTTCTCTTCCTCCTTCTCTTCCTCTTCTTTCTCCTCCTCTTCCTCCTTCTCTTCTTCCTCTCCCTCCTCCTCTTTCTCTTCCACTTTCTCCTTTTCCTCCTACTTCTCTTCTTCCCCTTTTGCTCTTCCTCTTGCCCCCTGCTTCTTCACAATTGACTTTTCTTGTGTAATATCTTACAACCCTAGGAGGTAGCAATTATATATGCCAAACCTACAGAAGGAGACACTGAGTTCTGAGAATTGAGTGGTTTGTACAAGGTCACACCAGTGGTGAGTGGAGAATAAGGAAGAAGGAAGGCCTCAAAGCAACTTCCTTACCCATAGTTTCAAAGTTCAACACTGGGCCTTGGAGTTTTAAGTTAAATCTCTAATAAACTATAAAGTCTTGTGGATGCTCAGCTATCCATGACTCAGCCCTGAGGGAGTTCATAAACAATCCCATGATCACCAACGGATTTCTGTGGACACAATCATTGTTCCTCAGACTCCGTTGCAACTGACAATGACCAGGCCCTCATGAAACAGGCAGTGGTGGGTGGGGTTTTCCAAGACCCACACATGGTGGGGTTGCAGAGCATCCTGAGAGGTTCTCCAAAGCTTGACACAAGACTAAGACTTGTTTTATTCTGTTTTTTTCTTCCTTCCCCAGCAAGGGAGAGTTTTAGCCAATGGACAGGGTAAGCGAATCAGTGGATGGAAAATTAGTAAGAACTTGATGAAATATCAAGGCTGAGGGGATTCTTTGCCAAACTTGGGCTTGGCAAGGCCAAGGATGGGGTCTAGTTGAGAAGTGCATTCAGAGAGGCTAAACTGGTCATGCACAGAGTCTTTGTCAGAGGAGGTCCAGATCTCCAGGTAAGTAAACAGAGGTTCCAGGAAGGTAGCTGAACATGTTCAGACTTGGTCTTTAACATCTGCCCTGTGCTCTCTTCACAAGCCTTGATGCCCCAACACAGAAAGAAAGGGGATGAAGGAAAATATTTCAAATCCTACATCTGGTAAGGAGACAGTATCAAAATATAAAAAGAATTAATACAACCAATAGCAAGAAAACACAAGCAATCCAACTGGAGAGTGGGCATAAGATCTGAATAGATATGTCCCCAACGAAGACATCCAGATGGCCAACATGTACTTGGAAGATGCCCAGTATCATCAGGGAAAAGCAAATCCAAACCACTATGAGATATCACTCACACTTGTCAGAAGGGCTGTTATCAAAAAGACGAGAAACAACCAGTGTTGGTGAGGATGAGGAGAAAAAGGAACCCTTGTACACTGTAGGTGGGGGTGCAAACTGGTGCAGCCACTGTGGAAAAGAGTGTGGAGGTTCCTCAAAAATTTAACAACAGAACTCCCAGGTGATCAGCGATTCTACTTCTGGATATTGATCTGAAGAAAATGAATCACTAATTGGAAAAGATACATGCACCCTTATCTTCATTGCAATATTATCTACAATAGCCAAGATATGGAAGGAGCCCAAGTGTCCATTAATGGAGGAAGGGCAAGGAAAATGAAGTGTGTGTGTTCATTTCCCTTATCATTCATCCATTGATGTATACTTGGGCTGCTCCCATATCTTGGCTATACATGCACACACTCACTCACACACACATGCACGCTCACTCACACTCACATGCACACACTCACACTCAGACACACTCATTCACATGCATGCTCACTCACACTCGCACACATGCACATATTCACACTCAGTCACACACACTCACACACACACACTCTCTCTCTCTCTCACACACACACACACACACACACACACACACACACAGGATTATTATTCAGCCATACAAAAGATTGAAATCTTGCCATTTGTAATAACATCAATGGGGCCTTGAGGGCATTATGCTAAATGAAATAAGTCAGACAAAGAAAGATAAATACTGTGTGATCTCACTTATATGTGGAATCTAAAAGCAACATAAACAAAACCAACACAGAAATCAAGCTCCTAGGACCTTAGAACACATTCTGGTTGCCAGAGGTGGGTGTGGGGGGTGGGAATCTAAGGGTACAAACTTCCAGTTATACATAAATAAGTTATGGGGTGTCATATACAGCATGGCAACTATTGTTACCACATGTGAAAGCTGCTAAGAGAATAAATCTTAAAAATCTCATCACAGGAAAAAAGATTCTATAACTCTGCATGGGAATGGATATTAACTAGTCTTATGGTGGTGATCATTTCTCACCATTTACACATATTCAATCATTATGCTATATGCCTGAAACTAATATAATTCCTCAATTATATGTCAATGGAAAAAAAATCACAATTCAAGAGAAGAGAGAAATCCTGGAAGACGTTTGAGAAGTGGTGACTTTTCATTTAGACTCGAACTCACAAAGGTGTCCTCATCTCTTCACTGAGGACTGTTTCCAGCTTCACTTTCATCCATTTATTCCATCATTATTCTTTAGGTAGGGTACCTAGGAATAATTAGGCTCCCTCCTCTGCCTGTTGTCTTAGGGTACAGAGGAATATTAGGGAAAAGGCAGCAGAGAGATGGATAAATAAGTAAACACACCAACAAGTGTGTAGGTGGTAGGAACCAGGAAGAACAGGAACTGATGAAACAAAGAAAAACGGGATGGAGAGTGTGCATTTATTCCAGAAATTCTCTTGCAGATGATCTCTCTTTCAGAGGCTCCTGGAGAAAGTCCTACTTTGTGGAATATACTTAACAGAGAACTGAAGACACACTTTCTTTATCAAAAGTGAGCTGTCACATTCTCTGATTAGATGTCGGTGCCTCTCTTCGGGCTGTAGTGTTAGCAATAATCACTGCCAAATGCCATTATTTGCTCTGTGCCAGCAACCTGACTGTATTCGTCCCTTGGAACTTTACAGTCACCTGGTAAGGCAGGTGTAACTACTGCTTCCACCGTACAGATGCCAAAACTGAGGCTCAAAGTTGTGATGGAACCTCAGATCCGAGTCCAGAGTCCATGCTCTGGCGACTATGCTATGCTCACTGTCACCCAGTGCAGAGAGGACCGAGGGCTTCCCTTTTCCCTAGCAGCATGTGGCTAGCCATGAGCCCAGGAGGCATGTGTCCTTGAGGGCTGGTGGTGGTGATCACAGCCATCACCAGACCCACAGCCTTGGTGCACCGGGAAAACTGTCCAGTGCTTTTAGTGTTTTCATCCTGGTCAGGAAGTGTTGTAGGGGGTGTGCCTTCAGAGAGGCCTGACTCTCTCCCCTGGCTCCAAGATACCTCTAGGGAATCATATATTTCAGGTCTGCAAGCCACTCTCTGCTTGGGTTCCAGGGAACACTTGTGTGTTTCACGCAAGTTTCCCTTGCTAAAGTACCCAGGCCCTAAATTCCCAAGACTTTTAGGAAAAGGAGGCTGATTTAAGTGGTGGCTACAATTTGGGACACTTGGGTCAGCAGACATGAGTGTGCTCCCTCCTCTGGCTGTCCTAGCTACGTGACCCTGGTACTTTCCCCACCTGGCCCTTAAGTTCCCGTCTATGTTAAATGGGGTCAGTGCAGCTTGATAAGCATTAAATGGGGCCGCACAACACAGCACCCAGGAGGCACTTTGTTCTTTCTTTCCCTCCTTTCTTCTCCCACCAGTGCTGGAGGGAGGCAAATGGGCTTCTTTCATCTTGTGTTTTCTTGGAATAATTGGTCCAAAGCCAGAGCCACATTCTGGAAACAGCTTCTAATATAGCCCTTTTCCTGATCCCTAACAGAAGCTGACCACATGCCAGTGTTCTGTTGATTTAAGAATTTGGTGTGGCTGTCACCTCCACACGTTCTGAAAAGTCCCCGCCCCCCCTCAGCCATCCATCATCCATCATCGTCGGTAATTAAATAACACAGCAGCTGTAATTAGGGTATTGGAGTGTCAGTTAAATTGTTTACTCCTGAGCTCTCCCTCTGGTCTGTGAGCTTCGTGAGGGCAAGGACGACATCCACTCTCACTCACAGATGCCTGTCCCTGTGCTCGGCACAGAGAAGATTCTCAACAACTGTTGCTTGAATGAAGGATTTGAGGGAGTGCAGGGGTTCACAGCCAGGTTTCTCTCAGGTATCGCACTAAGTGTGAGAGAGGGGTTGGCAGTCAGCAAGAACAGTGATAATGTTGAAGAAGATGATGATGATGGTGACGATGGTGTTGGTGCCAAGATGGTGGTGATGATGGTGGTGGTGGTGATGGAGATAATGGTGGTGGTGGTGATGGTGGTGATGGTGGTGATGATGGTGGTGGTGATGGTGGAGATGATGGTGGTGGTGGTGATGGTGGTGATGGTGGAGATGATGGTGGTGGTGATGGTGGAGATGATGGTGGAGATGATGGTGGTGGTGGTGGTGGTGATGGTGGAGATAATGGTGGTGGTGGTGATGGTGGTGATGGTGGAGATGATGGTGGTGGTGATGGTGGTGATGGTGGAGATAATGGTGATGATGGTGATGGTAGTGATGGTGGTGATGTTGGTGATGGCGATGATGGAGATAAACTGACGGTTGGTGAACTCCCTGTGAGGTCACTTTACCACTTAAATGAATCCCTCCAAACTGCTTCTGGCTCCCAGGTAGCAACACAACATGCTTTTCTTTTAAAAACTAAAAAAAATCATGACATTTAAATGCTGGATATCCCTGCTGGTAAGATTTATAAGAAAGGGTCTCATATTCACTATGCACTCGTCACCTGGCTCATTTTCCTGTCTGGCAAACACTCCATTCCCTGTCCCATCTCGTGGCTTCTGTGCCGGTATTTCCTCCACCTGGAGCACATATTCCCCTCCCTGCAAAAGAGTGTCAGCTCAGCATTACCTCCACAAACAAGTCTTATAGTCCACCCTGTCCACAGGAGCACCACTCCATACCCCAATGTCACTGCACATTGTTGTGTTGTCTTTTTGGCCATCACCAAGCTAGCTGGCATCATCTAGTCAGTTTATCCTATTCTTTATCTTCAGCTCTAAAACATGCTCCCAGGAAAACTGGGCTGTGTCTGTCTTGATTATCAAGTTATCCCCAATGACTAGGTAAGCAACCGGCAAAAAAAAGGCATTTAATAAATATTAGTGGAATGAAGTCCTGATACATGAGCTGTATCACATGTCTTGTGGGGATGCCTGTGTTGTCCATGGACTCTGATTCTCTCAGGCCCAGATAGGAGATGCCACATCCCATTTCCAATCCCCTTAGTAACCAAGTGTCATGCCTGATAAATGGCCATCATTCTGGGAAAGCACCAGACCTCATTTCTTGGCTGCCAAATGTGGGTGAGGGAGCTGAGTACACACTCTGAAGGGCTAGCAGGAGGTGGTTGTCCCGGCCCATGTTGTTTCTGGAAAAACAGTCCAGTTCCTCCCTACTTGTGAAATCTACTGTCACCCTTTTGTAAAGATGTCTGAGAAAGTGTAATACCACATTTCTTGGGTCTGGGGATGCAATAGTTTGTGCAATTATAACTCAACACATCACAGAAGTCAGATTGGTGCTCGTTGCCTGCATAATTCATTACTGATTTTCCTGTCAGGGTCTAAGACCTTTCATATCCGGGAGACAAAAAAATTAAGTTTACATTGCTTGATTAAAAATTCAGAAGTTTAAGGGCATGTAAAAGGGAGGATGTGAATTGTATCATCATTAAATAGACAGGGATAAATAAAGCATTGGAAGAGGAAACACGAAAAAAAAAACCTTGCTGGTAACTTGTCATTTTTGAGAGTTAAGAATGTCACTAGAAACTTCATTAATTTCTTCTCTTTAATGGTCAAGATTCAGGGGCTATGGTAGGATGGGAGTGGAGAAGCTTTGGGGCTCAGAGGGTATCCCAATGCTCCCATTCTTCCATCTCTGCCTCCTTTCCTTCCTCCCTCCCTTCCTTTCTTTCTGCCTCCCCAAATTTTACTCAAACATCCACTCTTTACCAGGCACCCTGCAGTCCTAGGCATATGAAGTGAATAAACCAGAGTCATATATTGGTGAAGGACCTGCAGGTTATTTGGAGAAAGGTCCATTACAGCCTAGAATGATCAATGATGTGATGGTAGGAGCAGGGAGATCTATGGGTGCCCTGAAGGGGCCCCTGATCCAGTCAGGGAATAGTCTGAAAGATATTAAGAGAAAGTGATGCTTAAGTTGGTTCTTTTTTTTAAATTATTTTTTTAAGTTTTTTTTTTTTTTTTTAATTTTGAGAGAGAGAGAGAGCCCCAAGCAGGAACTCTATCTCATGCACTGAACCCTGAGATCATGGTCTGAGAAAAAGAATCAAGAGTCAGATGCTTAACTGACTGAGCCTCCCAGGTGCCCCTTGAGTTGATTCTTAAAGGAAGCATAGGTATTAGTCAAGTGATGCGCAGGAGACAGAATGAAGAAAAACATTTCACGTAAGAGTGAACAACATGTGCAAAGGCTCAGAGGCACGGTGGATGGGACATGGTGCATTTTTGCAGAATGCATAGATGGGGTAGGGAGGTGTGGTGAGAAGGAGGCCTTAGGGTTCAGGTCATTGAGGAAATTTGGAGCTCAATGAAGGGAACTGTACTTAGCTCCCACCAGATGGAAAGTTCCTTGAGGGGAATGAAGGGCATAGTGGTATTATACAAAGGATGGTTGGTCAAGGGAAGACTCTTCGGTAAAATGACTTGGAGTGGAAAACTGGGTTGAGTAAGGAAGGCACAGGCCAACAGGACACCAGGGCAGATTATTTAGGCTATAGGGACAGACATGCCCTGAGATGGGACTGAAGTGCTTGTTGCTCAGTAGTTACCATCTTCTCTCACAGCTAAGTTACACCTACTCAATTCAGTGTGTACTTTCTTGAGCACCTACTATGTGATGTCATGTCCCAGAAGGCAGGAGAGGTAATGGAGTCTACTAGACCTCACACGTACCCTCAGGGGGTTCACAAATTTTCAGGGGAATCAGATCCATACTAGATACAGCCTGATGGCCCCAAGGAGGTACAGAAAGGGCTAACTAAAATAGAAATGAAGGAGCAGCCTGTCTGGTCAGTGAAGGACTTGCCCTGGATTTAAAAGGCAGGTGGAATTTCTTTAGACTCTTTGTTTTAGTAGCATGAATACTTCAGACAAGTGTAAAGCCTGGTAAACACTCACAAGATGAATGCCCCCATGTAACCAGCAGTCTGATCAAGAAACAATATGGTCAGCTCCCCAGCAGTCTCTGGAGATCCCTTCCTGCTCCTTCCAGGGAACCCCCAACCTGACTTCTTGCAGCACAGGTTGATTTTGCCCATTTTCATGTACAATATGCCTTCTTTTGTGTCTGGCTTCTCTTGCTTAAGATTATGTTTGTCAGACTCTTCCGTGTTGTGTGTAAGCGCATCTCATTTATTCCCACTACTGTGCAGAATCCCAATGTGTGAATACGCCACGATTTTTTTCCCTTTGGCCTGCTCTGCTGTTGTTTCCTTTTTTGGCCATCCCAGGTGGTGCTGCTATGACATTCTGGTACATGTCTTTTGGTGAACATATGCACGCATCTCTGTTGGGTATGATCTGGGAGTAAACTTAATGGGTCAAGGGGTGGGCATATGTTGAGCTGCGGTAGACACAGCCAGACAGGCTTCCAAAATGGTTGTACCAATTAACACTCCCACCAGAAGCGTAAGAGTGTTTGAGCAACGTCGTCTCACTAACGCTCCATATATTCTGCCATTTTCATTTCGCTTTACTTCATGTTCATTCTTGTGGGGGTGAGGTGGCGTTCCATTGAAGTTTTAATCTGCATTGCCTCAATGACTGATGTCGTTGAACACATTTCCATATGTTTATTGGCCATTTGTTCATCTTCTTTTGGCGAAGTGCTTCCCCCACTCTCACCATTGGGTTGTCTACTTTTTTCTTATTCGCTAGAAGGTGCTCTTTATATATTCTGGATATGAGTTCTCAATATACTATTGAGAAGATTTCTCCCACTCTGTTGAGTGGTTTGCATTCTCACTCTCTTAATGGTCACATTTGATGGACAGATGGTCTTACTTTTAATGTAGTGCATTTAATTTTTTTTTTTACAGCAAGATAGAATTTTCTCAAGCTTATTGGAATGCAGAAAGAATGGTTTTCCAGTGCGGGGAAGGTTTTGAGCAGAGGTGGGGAGGTGGGAAGGTCAGGTTCTTGGGGGAAACAAGCACCATCTGCTGTGACCCAACACTCAGGAGGTGTGAGAGTCTGGGGATGGGGGTGAGACTAGAGGGGCAACTGGGGGATCACCACTAGGGCTTTCTAATGACACACTGTTGAGTTAGAACTTCGTGAAGTCCACAGAGGGCTGAAATTTTGAACAAGGGCTCCCAAGATCAGATCTGGCATTGGGAATACTCATTCAACAGCAAGTGCCTGGTTGCAGGTGATGGGGTGAAGGAAAAGCCAGGAGAAGGAGGGCTGATGGAAGGTGGTGAATGTCCTGCCTGCACAGACTTGGGGCACCTGCATAGACAGGGCATGGCATCCATTCTTCTTGTATGGGGCTAGATGGAAGACGAGGTGTGGGGATACATTCATGGAGGATGTATCCTTAGGGATAATGTCACAGCCCTCTCTGGATCTGACTCAGTCTGATGTGTTTGCTCCTGCATAACAACTCAGAGACCAAGCAGATGATTCAGAGCATCACACACCCATTACCCATCTATCAGCCCTGCATTACCCATCTATCAGCCCTGAAAGCCTTGGAAAGGATGGGGCAAGCCTGTCTGGGCTGTGTCCTGGAAAAATCCTGGTTCCCTAAGGTGGAAAACAGGGCAGAAGAACTGGGGGTCATGGGAAGGAGACCTGAATTGCAGGCCTAGGTCTATCTCAGCTCACTGCCATGTGTCTTTGGGGAAAGTCCTTCCCCTCTTTGGGCCTCAGTTTACTTGTCCGCAGAGAGGGTTGTGAGACACAGATCAGCTCATGGACAGGAGATTGTTAGTGACTAATACTTCACATATATAAAGCATTCCTGAGTCTCCCAGGAACTGTAAAATCAGTGAACTTTGTAAACCCTGCTAACAATTGCCCAAGAAGTGGTCTCAGGGGCCAATATTGCTGGATCTAACCCAGAATTGACGATGTCCATTACCAGCATTTCCTTACTTCCTAAGACAGCAGGACTTGGCCACCAATGACAAACTCTCCTCTTTGAAATCTGAACATCATAAATCCCAGATATGGATGTTGGAAGTATAGATTTTAACTGTTTACTTCTTTAGAAGTATTTAAGGTGGCTGACAGAGTAGTAACAACCACATCCCTTTAGTACATCCTCAGAGGAGAACACCTTGATGGCCACCATGGTAGGAGGTGTGCTTGGAGGTGTAGGCAGAGGGGGCCTATGAGCAGAAGCATAGGGTGGGAGATAGTGGGGGGCTCAAAGGGCCTGTGACAGCAAGTTAATCAAACTCTAATCAAGGTGTTTCTGTGAAGATATTTTGTAGATGTGGCTCACATCTACCTGCAGTTGATTTTAGATAAAGGAAATTACCCTTGATAATCTCGGTGGGCCGCACCGAATCAGCTGAAGGGCTTAACCAGAACTAAAGCATCTCTGAGGAAGTCTTGCTTCAAGACTAGAACATCAGCTCTTACATTAAGACTGATGAACTGTCCTACAGATAGTTTTGGGCTTGTCAGCCCCCACAGTTGCATGAGCCAAGACCTTGAGATAAATCTTTTGATATGTTTAGATCTGCATGTAGGTCTAGAGACTGGTCCTATGTCTCTGGAGACCCCTGATGGACAAAGAGCTCCAGATGAAAACTTCAGGCTGGGGAGGGGGCAGCAGGAAATTAGGACCAGACTCCTCTCCTTGCCACTCCAGCTCTAAAGACCTTTCTAGTCCTCGACATGCCAAATGTGTTCTAACTGCCAGAGCTTGGCACCTTCTTCTCCCTCCACCTGAAGGGACATGCATGCCCTGTGCTTCACCACTGCATCTGTGCCCCACAACAGCTTCCTGGAGAGGTTCTGTCTGACTATTCTAATCTAAAATAGTTACCGTCATCATCCTTCTTTACTCATATTAATTTCCCACCTGATGCTTATCACTGCTTGCTATTTTATATATTTCTTTAAATTGTCTGTCTCGCCCACTAGGATATGGGCTCCCTTGACACCAGAGACATAACTTCTTCATTCCTATGTTCCAGTCCCTAGCACAGTGCTTGGCACGGAGTGGGCAGCCAGTGGGCTCCAAATTGTGGTGTGCCAAGTCATTATAAGGAGTTTATACCATTTCCACCGACCAATCTCCTCTTGACAGCCACGGACTCCCGGAGAGATGCCATGGGAGGAACTCACAAAAAGACGCCAGCGAGAAACAGCTTGGAGGCGCTTGACAATTTTCCCTTATCTCCTGCGATCCACGCTGCCTGGCCAAGTTGTTCATGAAGAAGGCCTTATGATGCATCTCAAAAAAGCAACCACGGCCTCTCAATCACTCAGCAAATTTTGGAAGGAAAAACAGATATCAAAAACGAAAGTGCGCAACGGTAATATATGATATCAGATCCGTCATTCTTTACAGCAACATGGACGATGGCGTTTGGCAAACAGCAGTTGCACCCAAAAGATAGACAGGCAGTTTTGACATGTCTTGCTTGAGAAGAATTACCCTCCCCATCTCTGTCCTCCCCCCACCCTCTCGGCCCGATCACAAGGAATGACAGAATTACAAACAAATCAATCAGGCAGAGAATGGAAGCAGTGGAGACTCAGGGCTTGTGTGGTAATAGCAATATGGAGTGTCAGGGTACTAGGTATCAGTGTATTCTTGATCATAGGCAAGTGGGTGGCTGCGCACTAAAGGAGAGGTTGTGGGTCCCTGGAGGACTCAGGAGCCTCCAATACCTTGAACAATGATCTGTCCATGGTGCTGAATCCCACTACTCAGCGTTAATTGGTGTAGGGGAGAGGTAGTCGCAGGGGATGGTTATTGGCCATTTATTTCTGACTGAGAAGGAGCTTGTTGTGAATCGATGAAGCTGGAGTAAGGATGACAGATATTCGGAAATCACAAACACATAAGCCTACAAAGGCCAGTTGATAATACAAATAAAAGAAACAAGTTGTAAGACAATAGGGAGGGGTGAGGATTGTGATTAACTAAATGGCACATACCTCCTCTAAACAGGACACCTGCCCCTCCTATGTGGGAGTGTGAGAAGAGTGCTGCCAATTGGAATGTATAAGAGGAGCTTTAAACCTCTCTTGTGTGCAATCTTCTGATTTTAAAAATGCTGGCAGCTAATTCAAAAGTATTCTAGACTAGCCCCTTATTTTAAGATAGAGTCCCTGAGCTCCAGAGAGGGGAAAGGACTTCCTCAAAGCAGCTCAGCAAGTTGGGGACAGGATAAAGCCTAGAATCTCAGTGCTTGATTTCCAGGCTCAGTTACTGTCCCCTTCCCCCTAGCTTGTTTTTCTCTTTGACAGAATAAGGCTTCTGTCTGAGCACTGGATATAGGAAAGGCAGGTGAAAGGATGGAATATAGAGGAAGACGTTTGGTCAAATCAGTCCTAAATTTTGCAAAAGCATAATATAGCCAAAATTGTTTCAACGTATCAGTTCCAGCTGAAGTGCCAGACCTACAAGAGAGAGACTGAGGAAAGGAAATAGCAGAATTGGAGGCCAGAGCTGCCTTTACAAAGAGGGGTGCTCCTCTGGAGCACCTGAAGGGTTCTGGGTCATGCACTGGGGAGCATCTCTGGGCTCAGTGCCAGATACTTCCCCTTTTGCTTTTATACTAATCAAGCCTTATAAGAAAAGATCCTGTAAACCCTGTTCTGAATCTCATTAATACCAACATCCCCTCATATGCACTCTATGCACCAGGAAAATCAGACAGGCTATGGAGGAAAACTAACCAGGGTGTCCCGGGTCTAGCCAGGAGCCCCACCTCCCCTTAATTTCAGCCTCATTCTCCTCCCACTCACTGGCCTGGGACCCCAGAGGCCTCATCCCCCAATCTGGATTAATCTTTCTCTCTCAGCAATACTGGGGGCACAGTCTACATTAGGTGAATCAACAAGGCCATTTCAGAAGAGACCAAATAGGAAATAAGAGGCCCCATTGCCTAATGGGACTTATCAATTATGATCTAGGGCCATATTTCTTTGAGGGGTGATTGTTTCACGGAGGCTGACATCTCATATAGCTTTAAATTACTCACAACCGGGACGGCTTACAAGATAGCAGTAAAATCAGGAGAGGATTGGGCAATGTAATTATAGTATGGAAATGATGTTGATCACTCAAGCAGGGAGCAGACCTTGAATCGAAAACCCTGCTTTGTCTCCCCACCCCCTTTCCTTCCACTGCTCCTGCTTGGGGCTGTAGAACATACAGCGCCTGGGAAACGTGGGGTTATCCTCGCTCCTTCTGGGAACTTGGAAGTTGGCCAGCTCACACGGTAGGGTGTAATGAATCACGGGATTGGTGTGGACCGAAAGATCAGAACCAAGGACAGATCCTACAGGTCCTGGCCATTAGGAGCTAAAGGTCAAGAAGGCAAGAGTGCAGGAATTGCCCACTGCCCAAGTTTATGAAGGTAACCATTTCCCAAACCCTTAATATATGCCAATAATTATATTAGCATCTTGGATTATAGAGATTTCCCCTTCTTTCTTTCCTTCCTTCTATCCTTTTCTTGTACTGTCTCCGTGTGAGACACTATGTAAAGCTTTGAGACTACAGATATTAATTATTTCAGTTGCTTAATGAGTATATCCTAGGTAGACATTGTTCTAGAATCCAGATAGAGAAGTGCTTACTGCCCACATTATTCAAATCCTTATTGATGATTGAGTAGTTTGCAGGACTGATAAACTGTTTCTCAAATCCATTTCCTCTTCTTCTTGAGCACACAGGTAAGTTACATTTCCCTGGCTCCTTTGAAGCTGACTTGACTGAATTCTAGCCAATGGAATGTTAGAGGAAGTGATGTGGGTCACTCCCTGGTTCATAAAATCCTCCTACGTGTTCTCTTCCATACTGTTTCCCCAGCCTGCCAGGTGAGTATCAACACCCAGGGTGATGCTAGAAGGCCACTTGTTGAATCTGGCAGAGCCACCAGTATACTGGGTCCCTGAGTGAACAGAGGTAGCATCGTTACTCCCCCACCCCAATTCTCTGCTGACTAGAACCTGCATTGTATCACCAGGTGAGCAAGATGCACCTGTGCTTCCTGAGCTGCAGAAATATGGGGCTGTTGGTTACAGTTGTTAGCTAGACGCTATACAGGCATTGGGGACATAAACATTCATTTGAACTTTTCCTTAGCATTTATGATGGTCCAGACAGCATACTCAGTGTCAAGAATATGGAGCATGGTTCATTCATCCAAGTAATAGACTCCGAGGTTATAGATATAAATGATCAATGAATAATAATTAATTCTACAAACATTCATTAGGTAACTAATATGCCCCAGTCTTGGTGTTAAGTTTTGGGGACACAAAGGCAAATTCATGCAAGCATGGAATATATTTCCATCATGTGCTGGGCACTGGATTAGACAACTGAAGATAAAAAGAGGGTCCTTATCCTCAGAGATTTCATCATTTGGTGGAAGAGCCAGGCTATGGTCATGCACTGTGAAAAGTGCTGAGGTAGAAGTTTTTATGAGATTCTCCAGGGATACAGGAAATTATCTCTGCTTGGGGCTGAGGGAGACATGGAGGGAGCAGGGAGGACTATAAACAGGTGAGAGTTTTAGATCTGGGCTTTGAAGGATGAATATAAGTTTTCTAGGCAGAGAAGGGGTGGAAGGGAAATCAAGGCAGAGGGAACAACATGTGCAAAAGCGGTGTGTCTTGAAGTGAGTGAAAAGTTTGGCATGAATGGAGCTCAAAAACACGTGATAAGGACAAAACCAGGTGAGCAGAGCTGCAGCTTGAATCTAGGGCAGATGTTCCTGTCTTTATACCTGAAGTGTACATGTTATTGGAGCTGAGACGGGGTTAGTCCAGGAATTTCATCCTGATCTGAGGTGAGAATAGACACTGTCTTATGCTGTTCCCACCTCCATGAGCAGGAACAGTCTTGCTCTTCCTTTCTGAAATACATATTTAATGACGATGCAACTTTATGAATATTCCACTTAATATTATCCCCTTTATATGAATAAGAAAACTGACGATCAGAAAGGTAAATTATCCACTCAAATCACACAGCCATCTGATCCCAGGGTTTGCATTTAAACCTCCAGCTGAAGCCACATTCTCAGTGTGCTCATGGCCCTTGGCAGAGCGGGAAACAAGTTCTCAGTCCCAAAGATGCAGAGGTTTTGAGACTCTCAGGGTTAACTGTCTATTTGGCAAAGGCCAAGGAGCTTCCCCTCCCAAAGCTAATCGGAACTAGCTCAATGCTGAGCTCATGTGTGTGTGTGGTAAGGGCATAAGGGAGTGGGGAGTCTTAGCTGAGCCAGGACTAGCCTGAGCTATGCTGGGAAGGAATAAATCTCTTCATGAGCCAACATTAATACAAGCTTGGCAGGTTCTGGGCAGGCCTCTGGTTGATTATGCCAATGGACGCTGGGGAGGGGAAGATTGAGCTGCCGGGGGTGGCGTGAATGCACATCACACAGGGTAATGCCTTGAAAATATATAGCATCTAAGCATGCAGGCAGCTGAAGGAGGGGCAAAGGGGGATGGTGGTGGGGGTGGTGGCATCTGTTTGCAATTACGAAGACTAGAGCCCACTGAACAAGGCTCTCAGAAAGGGTGTCTAGGACATCTACTTTAGGTCATCGGCAGAGGTACCAATCAATCATTCAACATGTATTTGCTGAGTACCTGCTTTGTGCCAGGCACTGGGGGTACAGAGTTGAACATCTAGACATGGTGCTGTCTTCATGGAGCTCACAGTCTGGTAGGCAGACAGAACCAAACAGGCCATCATACCAATTTCATAAAACGTACATTAAGGAGAACAAGAAGTGGTAAAGGCCTAGGATGCTTGGGAAGAGGTCATGGAGGACTGCCTGGAAGAGGTGAAATTTGGAATGAGAGCTGAAAGATGAATTAGGGTTCACATGGTGGAGTGTGCATGTACGCAACACATGGTAGAGACAGAGGTGAAATGTATATGGAGGCCCTGAGGCAGTAAGATATTTGTAACTTGTAAATGACAGAAAAGAGGCTAGAGTGGCTGGTTCATGGAGAGTCAGGGCTGAGATAGACCTCAGATTTAGGCAAAAGACAAACCAGACCTGACCTTGTGGGCATTATAAATGCTTGAACTTTATCATAGAGCAATAGAGAGCCATTGACATTTCTAAAGCAGAGTAGTTACTGATCAAATCCTCTTTTCTCAAAGTTTGCATCAAATCCTCACTGTATCCTGGTGAGCTTATAATCTTCATTATTTGGGTGAGAAAATGCAGCTCAGAGAGGAGAAATGATGTGTCTGAAATCACACAACTGGAAGAATGGGACACTGCACCTCTTGTATCCCAAAGACAGTAAGTGGTTCAGTACAGATTCTTTAGCCCAACATTCTAGACTTTTGGCTAAAAAATATTTGGATTCCAAAATGTGAAAAGAGAACTCCCATCCCTGGGTGTAACTTCAGTGAAGATCTGACAAAGGTCAGGAAGCTTTGATCAGAAGTTAAGAACCTTGGATACCTGTGTCCTAGAGAAAGAGCGCATCTCCTCCATAACCTGCATAGAGGTCTGGCTTGGGGATGGGCTAAAGGGGATGGTCTGAGGATGTCAACGGTCTGCAGAGAGCCAGGCATTGCCACCAAGCAGAGCAGAGAAGGTGCCAGAGTGGGCTGCTAGCTCCAGGGTGTGGGAAGCTGAGAAGGTTCCTTGAGTATCAAATCCACAGGAAAGTCAAAAGGAAAATAACATAAAACAAAACAAAATTCAGGACCTTCTCCCCTGGAACGATTGTGCCAGCTCCTGTATGGAAAGAACAATCCAATCTATTTGCCATATCTTTGCAGGCTCAGATGTGGCCAACATAATGGTAATAATGAAGACAAATAGCAACAATCCATTAATCTGGCAAATAACCAGGCACCTTCCTTGACCCTATCCCTAAACTGGCCATGGAGGATAGAGCAGAGAAGAGGGTGGAGATGGAGTTTTGTTCAGGGTAATATTAGTTACGCTTTGTTGGGAACCTTCTATACAGCATCACAGCAGGATGAGTCATGGACCCTTCTTGAAACCTCAGAGCCACTCTATGGGGTTGGTACTTGGAGTAGACATTGCAGGTCCCGTTTACCTCTCCGGTACACTCAGCCCCCAGCTTGTGTGAGTGCTGGTGGCTGATGGCTCACAGCTTCCCACTTTCTGGAGACTTGCTCTAGAGCCACCTTTCTCAGAAATGCCTAGGGACTTACGCACATCCGGGGCAGTCTGCCATCAATGGCTAACTCTTACAGGAGCTCCCTTGACTTCCTGTAGGGCCATATTTTGGCATCACCAGTGCTCCAGAACTTCCAGATCAGGAAGAAACTGGACCTTCATCAATACCACATCTGAGCTTGGCTCCTTCTTTGCTGTCCACCCCTTCCCAACCTTACCACATTTTCTCTAGAGCAGTCTCATAATCTCTTGCACAAAGGTCCTCATCCAGGGCTTAGGGATGGGACTGTGGTGAGGCAAGCATGACACTGAGGGGATAAAATTCAAGGAGGCTTTCACTCTCAGGGGCTGACCTTGCACTTGTATGAGCACAAGAATGAGAGCTTCCTTACATTTTGCATCCTTGGCACCTGGGTTGCCCCATTTGTATCCTGGTCCCAGTCCCAGTCTTAGGTTCTTCCAGGGAACACATCTCAGAACAGTATCTTTATTGCACCTAATCCATAGGTGGAGACATTAAGTTAGGCAGACTAAGAAATGTATCCAGGATCTCACAGCTTGTAGGTGGTAGGACTCAGACTGTTTGCAATCAAAGTTTATATATGCTTTTCCTATGATCTTATGGTCTTTGGGACAATATGCCAAGTTAACAGGGGAGCAGAGGCTCAAAGATGAGACAAATTGAAGAGAGAGATCCCAGATTCTAGGAGAGACTTCCAGTTTCATTTGGTGTAGTTTCTGCCTCCAGCATCTAAGATAGTTGCTATGACCATTTTAAGGATGAGATAAATGAGACCCAGAATATCAAATCTCCAGACCTATGGCACTCTGAGGACTTAACTCACTCTTCTAAAGCCCCCTCTTTGGCAAGTTCAATCAGGACTTGAAAACTGAAAATGCCTCAGGATTTTTTCTGAGATCATCTTGAAGGGTGAGCAGGATCTGGGAGGTGGGAGGTGGTGGATAGCAGAAATAGATGATGCCACCAGAGAAAATTGGCATTTTCCAAGAAGGACGAAGCTGGATATGACCCAGGATCTAGAGTGATGGGGGCTACCCTCCATATCTGTAAGCTTGGGTGTATGAGGGTGGATGTTGGAGTGGGGTTTGTGCTCTGCCTGGCACTCACTCATGACCTCGCAGCTGCCTCTCTGTTGAGTTATGACACATTCAGTTCTCAAGGAAACCAGCTCTCCTTTACAGTCGTCTATTCCCCAAACAGAACAGTTGGTTGTGCTATTCTCACGGCTGCTTAAGACATCTCCTCTTTTTCTAGTTTACCTTCTGAGCTGGAGCATTGGTTATGTCCGCCATCTTGGAATACAAAAATTGAAATGCAGGAAGGAAGGGATGTAAATGTGGTATGGAGGAAATGGATGTGTGTGAACTTGGGCATGTCCCAGCCCAGACTTCAGAGTCTTTCTCTGTGAATTGATGAGAGGAGGGATCTGTCCAATCTTATTCCCTCTGTCTATCCTCTTAGATGATCCCACCTCCCCCAACTATGCTCTTCCAAATGTGCAGTGGATGTGCACTGATGACAGGGCACTGAGAGGGGCAGATCCTAGAACACAAGCTCTGAGAACTCAGAAATGAAACAGAGACTTATACCCCCCACTCTCTGGGGATATTTTAGCACTCCTGCAGGAGTTTCTCTGAGTGAACTTCTCTGTGCCCAGCTTCCCCATTCTCTGGTTCCCTACATTCTGGCCCCACCCCCAACCCCTATTGCTCTAACACTCTGGGAGCTGTCTCACTGGAAATTTACTGTCTAGGTCACTGACTCTTAAGGCACCATCCATGGCCCTTGGTGAACTCATGAAGAGAAGAGCTCCCCAAATACCCAATTCTTTTGAGCTTGGGTACTGAACCACCTATTCCAAAATGTCCCTTACGTTGCTCTAGACCAGCTTCCCCTGCCTCCAGGATTCCTGCTCCATCCTGGTGGATGTTTCCTGCAGCCTGATTCTCTACAGATTCTTGATAAAGAAGACACGCTTCCCTATTTGGAGATCTATGTGTTTCTAGTGTTGTCAGCTAGTCTTAGTCCTTGATGCCCCAGCATCTATAAAATAAAGACCCAAGTCTTTAAGCTGTACTACAGCTAGTGTCAGCAAATCTTGTCTGGGCTGTTTTCCCTAATCCCACACTGGAAGGCATGAGTCCTAATCAAAGTCCTAATCAAAGGTCAACAGCAAGTAAGGACTCCTTCTGTGTTTTGACAACAGGGAATGCAATTAGAAGTTTAGAGAGCTGTGGATTCCAGAAGGGGGAAGGCTGGGTAAGATTGTCATTTCTCCACTTTTATTTTCCTATAATCCACATGGAGAGTATAAGGCTTGCTGGGTGATGTTCAGGAAACCAGTGCTCCTCTCTGATCCTCAGCGTTCCCCATCTGTTCAAATGGGTGGGCTGGATGGGCTCAGAGCCAATGATTCTCTGAGATAAAGCATTATATGCTGCCTGCTGTGTCTTGCTCGGGTCTCACGGGGCAGAAGGGTTTTGAAAGCATTCATCGGTTAATGCATCACTTGTTCATTAAAGCTTCTTTCTGGACTTACCCGTAGCTCTTACTTTTCCAGGCATTCGACCCCCAGCCCCCACTGGTGCTGACAAATTGCTGCCTGAAGTTCATGGTCCCAGAAGCCTTCTTAACATGTCCAGGAATGCAGGCATGGGGGGTGCGGAGGGAGCTTGGGGAGGTGCTGGCTGGAAGCCACAAGCTGCAGCAATGGGAGGAGGGTGCAGGGGGGGGGTGCAGACACCCCAAGATTGCTCAGGCTGGGAGGCGGTCCGCAGTGCCCTGACTTTGAAAGCAATCCAAAACAAGGTCTGCATTCCAGTCTCCAGTGATGTCACAGCTAATCATTAGCCTGGTAATTACATTGAAAGCCTTCTGCGATCCTATCCTCAGCAGGGTCATTAATGCAAGGCAACCACACCAGTAAATGTCTCATTAGTCTTATTTTAGACTTATGTATTTTTCAGGACTACAGAATTTTAATAGTCTGCCCTCCCCCCAGTTCCCCCCCTGCGACATTAATATCTATTCCACATGCCAGATTCTTCCAACTCTTCCCCCTCCCTGTTATATCTGCTCAAAGCCCCTAGAGGAGGGCCCTGCAAGGAGGGAAGACTGGAGTGGGGAGTCCATAGGCGCTGGGTCTTGCCTCCCTCACAAGCCCCAGGTCTGTTTCTGGCCCCATTCTCCTTTCTTTGTCCCTATTAGTAAAGAAATGTATGCTCATTGCAAAGACAGGAAGAAAGAATTACCATTAATCTCAGACCCCAAGCAGAATGATTCCCTTCTCTACCTCTTGCTCACCCCCTTCCTCAGTGCTGGCTTTCCCTTTGTCACTGGACCGGGCTCAATTTCTCCCCTTCTGGGGCTTTTGAACATTGCTGGTCCCTTTGCCTAGAGTGTTTTCTCTCTTCTTTGCCCTTGAATGATTCCAACTCTCCTTACAGGGTACAGCCTAAATACTATTTCTTCCTGAAAGTTTCCCCTGTCTCCCTCCTCACTCAAATGTAGGGTTGTACCTTTGCCACTTGATGCCATTGTCGGTGTCCTGCATCACACACATCACAATCAGCGTTAGCTCTCTATATGTGACAGTAATTGTTTGATTGCCATCCCCTGACTAGGCAGGTTTTTCCAGGTGGACAGGGAGCACCCATATGTGGTTTGTTAACTCCATAGTCCCAGTGGCCATCTCAGGGACAGTAGATACAAAGAAGCATCAGTAAGTACTTGTTGAGGGGCACCTGGGTGGCCCAGTCGGCTGAGCCTCTGACTTTGGCTCAGGTGGTGATCTCACAGTCTGTGAGATCTGTGCTCTGTGCTGTCAGCTTAGAGCCTGAAGCCTGCTTCAATTTCTGTGTCTCCCTCCCTCTCTGCTCCTTCCCCACTCACACTCTGTCTCTGTCTCACTCTCAAAATAAATTAACATTTAAAAATTTAAAAAATAAGTACTTATTGAGTGAATGGATGGATAAATGGGTGGGTGGATGGATGGATGTATACATGGATGGATGGATGGATGGATGGATGGATGGATGGATGGATGGTTAGATGGTTGGATGGATAGATGGGTGGGTGGATAGACAGAGGGTGGATGGGTAGATGAGTGCATAAATGGATGATTAGGCGGGTGGGTGGGTGCATGGATAGATAGCTGAACTGATTTTGCAATGTTCTCCAATCTTTCCTTGGCATTTTTAGATACTCTTGAAATAACACAATGTGTAATATTGTATCTTAATTTTTCATCCTGCATTTTTTTCTGTCAACAACTATTTGATATTTTTGATGGCTGTGCAGTACTCCCTTGGGTGGATGCTCCCTAGTTTACTCAATTAATTCCCTACTGCCATGCATTAGAGAAAGTGCTATTTCCTGTAAGTTAAAGCCTTGGACCCCAGCCCCAAGCGCCAGACTTCAGATACAGCCATGCTCACCATGTACTTATGGACAAATTATCTGATTCCTCTGTGCTTCAGTTTCCTCATTTGTGAAACAAGGGTGATTAACTTATGGGGTTATTATAAAGGTAAAATCAGTCCAAGTAAAGCACGGACAGCAGTGCCTTGCACCCAGTAAATGTTAGGTGTTATTTCTAGTCATGGTCCATAGATGATTTGGTCAGGGATATCTGGGTGGGTGGAGCTTCATCTGTATCTGTAGTCAGATTCCATTAGGATAGGCATGGCACTGCTGGAATCCTAAACCTTGGAATACATGGGGTAGGAAGTGAAGTGTTTTCTTTTCCCATCACGAACCGACAAGCTGGGGAGGCTTTTCTCCAAAGCATGTCTGCCAGCAACATGAACTATCATTTCCCTTTTCACTAGTCTGGTCTCACCCCAGACCTTGAACACTGTGGATGAGAGAATAGGGTTTTGGAGCCAGAGAAGCCCAGGTTGAGACCCACTCTGTGTCTTGCAAACTGGGAGACTTAGGAAAGTAGCTTCCTGTTTCTGGGCATGAGTGTCTTCCTTCAATGGGGCCAAGTGCACCCCACTCACTGGTTGGGGGGAGAATCAAATGAGCAAGTGTGAGTCCAGCATTGGGCCTATGCTGCCACCCAAGCCTGTTACCACTGTCTGGAGACACACGAGTGGATACCATCTCTGGGGTGACTTACTGAGCGTCTCCCATGTGCCACACTTCAAGGGCTTGCTTTGCTGTATCAGCTGAATATGCAGAGAAAGGTAAGAAGAAACAGGGATGGAGAAGCAGGTGGGTTTCAGTTATGGAAAGCCCAAGATGCTGAACAGACTCTTTTTTCTTCTGTATAGTAGCAGCCCTGCAAGGTCCCTGTTCTCACTGGGAAGTCTGGGGCCAATGACTTCCCTTCTCTGAGGTCTCATTTGTTTAGCATGAAGAAAGAAAAGAAAGATCGCTCCAGGTCGATGGTGATGATTCCATGAAATGACACATTTGCACAGCTGTTAGCACATAGTGAGCACACACTATAATACTTTCTCTCTGGACAGTGGTGAGGGAGGTGCCAAGAGGAATTTGCAAGAATCAGAATGGTAGGGATGAAGAAACCTCAGAAATCAGGTCTTCTTACTCTTGGTGCTGAGCTTCCTGCCCTGAACTACGCTGTCTCTGGTCTCCATCATTTATATTTATTGCATTCATCAATCAAGGCAACTCTTAAATGCCCCCTTGCCCCACATCTCTTCCAGGCCACTGAACCTGGATGTTCAGTATCACTCCGGTTCATAGACATGTGTCTTGAAAATTGGGAATGTTCCCACTGGTGTGTCTGCATCATAGGGGGTAATCTGTGTTGGGCTTTTTCTGCAGCTGGGTATCCAGAGACTAGCACAGTGCCTGGCACATACACAGGTCGGGACTTAATAAGTTTCTGTCAAATAAATGAATGAATACATTCTTACCTCGAGAAGGAGCTGCTACTCCAGAGAGACCAGCTGCCAAGCTTCCCTTCCTGGCTCTTTCCCTGGAGCCTGTGATATGTAATTAATATGAGCCAAGCAGAGCCCATGTTATGGTGCTGAGCCACCCATAATTGAGAAATGATTGGAGGCATCTGTGACTTGACCTTGGCTAATGATGGATAGATCCATGCAGAGATCAGGAGTGGGAGACCCAGGGGCTGGAGCATCCATCCAGAGAGCCCAGGTGGAAGGAAAAGGAGAGAGATGGCTGCATTTCTCGCCGGTGATCTCAGAAAGTGGAGGGGGCCCCCGGGAATTCCGATGATGATGGTTCCCTGGGGGAAACACTCAGAGGTGATGAGCGCTCCGCACATGCCAGGCTCCGGCGAGCACTTTACAGGGAGCCTCAGCAGGTGCTGCTGTTCTCCAGTGTCCTGACGCGATGGAGACATGCATGTGTACCTGTCAGGTAGGGAGTAGATGGATGAAGGGCCCCAGGGGCACTTTGGAGGGAATGGAATGGAAGGAAGGCCCCACATGCTCAGAATGGTCTGGGGTGCTGGCAGCTGGGGTCCAGAGAGGCACAGTCCTCCCCTCTCCTGTCTTGGGCTTGGATGAAGTTTTCGGAGTGAAGAGGAACTCTGTGTTGCTAACCCCGGTCTCAGGTCACCGCTGGTCCCCTGGCTTCAGAATGGTGCCCATCTCACGGGGGGAGGGTTCTGTTGAAAGAAGTCCTCCTATAACTTCCAGCCCCAGGAAGTGGCTACAGGACCACGGGTGTCCCATATCCGTGCTGAGCAATATGTGGGTGCAGACGGCAACATGGGGGACCCTTTCGTGCCCTCACTGGACACACAGTTGCTGAGGGCATGAAGGACCAAAATGGAATTCAGAAAACCAGATCCCTGAGGCGTGGTGGGGCCTTTGGCAGGGACGGCGGGCACTGGCTCCAGCCACAAGGTTGAAATGTAGATCTCCAGCGACCAGGAGGTGCGTGGAAAATGGCAACACTGCAAAGAGCAGCACTTTTAAGTTTATAGAGCATTTTCAGACTCAGCATGAAGAGGAGGAAGAGATGATTAACGCTTCTATGTGATGGAGGTGCCAGCTGCTGCTTGGACAGTAGATGCAGCCGCCCCAGCTCCTCCGAGCTCTGAAGTGTTAGCCCTGAGGCTCTTGCTAGGGGTTCCTGGCCTATTGTCTGCCCTCCGCCCCTGGCCACCTCCCCACCCCTTCTGAATCCACAAGCTTGAGAGAGATTGCCCCACCTCTCTCTCTCTCTCTCTCTCAATTGTGCCAAAATACACACACCATAAAGTTTACCAGCCTCACCATATTTAGGTGTGCAGTTCAGCAGTAGGAAGTAGATTCACATTGTTGTGTGGCCATCATACCACCCGTCTCCTGAATTTTTCATCTCCCCAAATGGAAACTCTGCCCCCATCAAACACTAATACCCCACCTTTCTCCCCCAGCCCCTGCACCCACACCTCTACTTTCTGCTCATGCAGCTGACTTCTCTAGGTACCTCCTGTAAGTGGAAGCCTACACGATTTGTCCTTCGGGACTGGCTCTTTCCGGTTGGCATTGTGTCCTCAAGGTTCATCCATGTTGTGGCAGGTGTCGGACTTTCCCTCCTTTTTAAGGCTGAATGACGTTCTGCTGTGTGTAGAGACCACATTTATTTTTTTTAATTTTTTATTTTATAATAGTTTATTGTCAAATTGGTTTCCACATGACACCCAGTGCTTCTCCCCACAAGTGCCCCCCTCCATGACCATCACCCCCTTCTCCCTCCCCCTCCCCTTTCAGTCCATGGTTCGTCTTCAGTATTCAGTAGTCTCCCCTGATCTGTGTCCCTCACTCTTCCCCGTTCTCTTTCCCCCTTCCTCTCCCCATGGTCCCCTGCCAGGTCTCTCCTGTTAGACCTATGAATGCAAACATGGTATCTATCCTTCTTTGCCTGACTTATTTCACTTAGCAAGACACCCTCAAGGTCCATCCACTTTCCTACAAATGGCCATATGTCTTTCTTTCTCATTGCCATGTAATACTCCATTGTGTATATATACCACATCTTCTTGATCCACTCATCAGGTGATGGACATTTAGGCTCTTTCTATGATTTGGCTATTGTAGAAAGTGCCGCTATGAACATTGG